>NW_024081453.1:0-426667 GCF_003009895.1 Hyaena hyaena | reverse complement strand
TAGAGGGTAGAGGGGGATCGCCTCCCACCCTGGAGTCTCCGATCCCGGCCCGATTTTATCTTCCCCGGTTCGCACTCACGTTAGAAGGCTCTCTCAGTGGATTCTGCGTCTTTTTTCTCCCAATCTCTCAGGTTTTGTAAGGTTTCCAATGTCTTCAGATCTTTTCTGTGTGATGTATGGGCGCGAGTGCAAGTACGGAGCTCCTTACTTCTCCGCCATCTTGCCCTCTCTCCATACTTCTCTCAAAAGTTACTTTCTTATTCAAGCCTTCATTTGTATCAGGTTGGATGATTTTCTGGGCAGCACTTTCTCTAATTGATGACTCAGGAATTCAGGCTTCTTCCACTGTGTGCCTGTATTATCTGGATATATTCTGATTCCTGTTATCTGGATCAGAGATGATGCTTACAGTCATGTGGGAAAATTTCAAGGCCAAGCCTGAAAGTGGCATACTTCATTCCTACCAGTGTCACTGAGTCTGGAATTCAGTCACGTATTACAACCTAACTGCAAGAGAGCCTGGAAAATTTAAACTCACCAATAGGGGGACGCAATTTTGCATTTCAGTGACTTTATTATCTGAGGACTGGGCTAAGTGAGTAACTGGGATAGAAGTAGGTAGGAGAGAACTTTTGCTTAGATTTGTGAAGGATTGTTATAGGAAGAAAGAAGGACAATGTTAAACCCAGTGATACTATAAATATTACCACTCAGGTAAAGAAATCCAAGCCACTGCCTTGGTCAATACTATGATGGATCAGCTGGCTTCTAAAATTAAAAAAAAAAAAGTTGTCCATCTTGTCAAATTGGTCAAAGTAGGGAATATCTGGATAGTGTAACAATTAGGTATGCTTTGGAGGCTTTTGCATAACATATAATTCTCCCTCAAGCCCCTGCCCACCTTTCTCTCTCTCTCTTCCCCTCCCTCCCTCCCTTCCTTCCTTCCTATCCATCAATCATCCATCCATCCATCCATCCATCCATCCAATCAGTTAGAAAGCCTAAGAAAATAAAACTTTAGTAAATCAAGAGTTAGTATCCTAGGTATTGTACTTATTATATACACCTATTATTTGCTATCCAGAGGGGAAATAACATTCTGTATACAGTATATATATATATATTATATACTATTATAGTAATTTCAGGTACCTCAGTTTTTTTGAGAACTGTTTCTCTACCTTTTTAAGCTGTGCTGCTTATATTGCACTACTCCTCAACTCTAGGCATAGTCTGTGGTTAGATTAAGTCAGTCATGGGGCTTATCGCCTTTGGTATAGTGATTGGTTTAGCAATGGCATATCATCTAATTTTATCAATAAGAAATACTTGGAAAGACTCATTCTTAAAGTTGTTCCCTCTCATTCCTTGAAGGTATGGACATATTGACATTTGGTTCACTTCCATGTTCTCCAACATATTCCTATTTAATTAATTATTGGCAAACCCAGGAACTACATGGAGAATTTATCTAATTCCCTGGGCTCTCAATTCCTTCATCTCTTCTTCTCTACCCTATGTGGGACACCACTTCCATGGTCTGACCCTAGACTTTGTCATTACCAATAAGTGTACCCCTTCCATAATATCTTTCAATCATCCCATTCTATAACTCTTGCTGTCCTTTTAGCATAATCCATTCTATAGAGTCATTTTCAAATTTCACTGATTAAAGTCAGACCTAAAATTGAACATGCTACCTGATTATTGTCCCTTACTACTGCCCTTGGACACACATCATAACTTTTCTCAATGTCCATTTAGATTTCATGACAGACCATTAAAATTGCCTCCTCACATACATTCTCATACACCCCTTCCCCTTTTCCCCTCCCTTGCATTTGCAGATGAAGCCAAACTTGGTCTATTCCTTACTGCACTAAAGCAGCTGGACGTAGCTGAAGAAAAAACACAAGTTGCTGATTGATTTGACTTGAAATCATGACCATAACCCCACACTGACCCTCAGCTTTTTGGTCATTCCCCCGTGTTTCCCTATTAACTCTCCTACTCTCCTTGATAATGATTTCATACTTCCTCTTTACTTAAATTGCCAGAACTTTCTTGTCCTTATTTCTCTCTTCTCCACTATCACATCTACTCCCTCCCCACGCTCTGTGTCCATGTAGTCTGCTTTGCTTCTCATTATTACGGATTAACCAGCTGTGGAAAACCAGCGCCTACCCTGGATTGTAGTTCTCCCCTACCTGACGATATCATTCCAACAATTCTTCTCTGTCTTGTCAGATTTCCCCTCTCCTGAATCCTTCACACCAGCAGAGAGGCCTTCTGTTAATCTACCTTAAAAACAAACTTGCTTGACCCACATTTCTTTCTGGGGACTTCCCCCATTTCCCTGCTTCCCTTTTACCAAATTCCTAAAAGGGTTGTCTCTGCTTGCAGTGTCCATTTGTCCTTCTCTTCATGCCAAGTAGCCTTTTCTGTCAACCACTCCACATTGCCAAGTCCGGTCAATTCGTTATCATCTTATTTGACCTAATTTATCCCTCCTCATTCCTTAAAGAACTTCTTTTTTTTTTTTTTTTTTAGGAAACCACTCATTTTCAGTCTTCCTCCTCCATTGGATATTCTTTTTCTTTTATTTTCTTTTTTAAAAACTTTTCTTTGTATGTTTATTCATTTTTGAGAGAGATAGAGAGAAGGCAGGGGTGGGGGGGAGCAGAGAGAGAGGGAGACACAGAATCTGAAGCAGGCTCCAGGCTCTGAGCTGTCAGCACAGAGCCCGATGCAGGGCTCGAACCCGTGAACCACGAGATCATGACCTGAGCTGAAGTGTCGACGCTTAACCAACTGAGCCACCCAGGTGCCCCTAGATACTCTTTTTCAAGTCCTTTGTTCCTTTCTCCTCATGTACGTGACATCTACTAGAGTGTCCCTGAGTTTAGTCCCTAGGCTCCTCTTTTCCATCCACACCATTCTGCTGGGTGGTCTCATCCAATTTGATGACTTTAAATGCATCTATTTGTTGGGGCGCCTGGGTGGCTTAGTCGGTTAAGTGTCCGACTTTCGCTTAGGTCATGATCTCGCGGTTCGTGGGTTCGAGCCCCGCGTCGGGCTCTGTGCTGACTGCCAGCTCGGAGCCTGGAGCCTGTTTCAGTCTGTGACTCCCTCTCTCTCTGACCCTCCCCTGCTCGTGCTGTCTCTCTCTCTCCTAGAAATAAATAAAACATTAAAAAAAAATTAAAAAATAATGCATCTATTTGTTGAGGATTCTCAAATGTCTTTCAAGCCCAGATATCTCTCCTGCGTTCTATACTTGATAGCCTCAGTTGGATATCTATAAACATCTCAAACATTTATAAAGCCAAACTACTGGATTGCATATCCACGAACTGTCCACTGTAAACCTGCTCACTATGTATTCACCCTTATCTCTGTAGATGGAAACTGCATTCCTTCAAGTGTTTAGGCTACAAACCTTGGTGTCATTCTTAGTCTTTTTCTTTCATACCCAGCATTCAATCTGTTATGAACTGCTATCGACAATAGTACCAGTATATATGAAGAATCTGACCACTTCTCATCATCCCTACTTGACTGTGCTGGTCTGAACCACCACTATTTCTCATATGTAAAGACTCTGAACTGATCTCTTTGTTTCCCCTCTGCTTTCTATGGTCTATTCCCCACATGGAAACTAGAATGATTCTTTTACTACTGTAGTCAGGCATTTCATGTTTCTACTTAAAACTTTCAAATGGCTTCTCAGTTCACTCAAAGGCCAAAATTTGAAACTGGGTTTTATGGATCAGTATGATCTTCCCCCTATTCCTCATCAGTTTTCTGACCTCATTTCCTATGATTCTGCCTCTTGAACACTCTGCATGTATTATAGGCCCTCTTTGCTGTTCCTCAAACACAACGAGAATGCGCTTGCCTCAGGACCTTTACATGTGCTACTTCAGATCAATCCGTTGATCTTTTTATCTATTTATCATCTATCCCTCTTCTTTCCCCGCTTTCTTTCTCTCCATTCACCTCTTTCCCTCCCTCTCTCCATCTATCAATCATTTGACAGTCTTACTTCTATCATTTCTATTGTCAAATATCACAGAAGAAAGGCCATCCTTGACAATCCTATTTGAAATAACAAGCTGTAGTTAAAAAAAAAAAAGCTGTACTTTTACCCAAACTTTACTCTCTTTTCCTCCCTGAATCTTCTTCATAGCAATTACCACTACTTGCTATGTCTATTTTTAATTTTCTATTTTTTATTACACAAAGTAACCTTCTTGAGGGAAGGGACTTCTTTATTCTCTGCTGTTTTCTTCAGACACTAAAATAGTACCTGCTTACTACATATTTGATAAATGAATAAATGAAAAAAGCTATCGGGGAGATATTATTTCTTATCATTGGACATGAATGAGGAAGCTTATAGCACTAGGAAATCTGCCACGATCTTGAGAATGCAAGGGAAGGTTTAGAAAATAAGCCTACACCTTGACAGTAGAGAAGAAAGAAAGAAAATATCTTTGATGGCCCCTTAAACACCAATTTATCCCTTTTTTCTTGCTAAACTAATTGCAGTTTAATTAGGCATCCGCTCCTCTAGGAAGATAAACCTAACTACAGCTCAGGAATATATCCTAAATACTCAGTGCCTATCTTGGTATCTGCTTCCCCTGGTCTAATTATTGATATATGATGAGCATGTTACCCAGTGTTTCCATGGAAGAGGAGGACATGTGTGCTGGGGAGTTTGGGGAAATTTTTCACTCTTCCAAAGAGACACAAGATGGTCACCATTCATTGGCTGTCTTGCTATGTCTACATGTAACTGCTGGATATCATGGCTGTCATTTTGGGACCACAAAGGGAGTTAGCAGAGAAAAATTCTGACAGGTTGAGGATTCCATGGTGGAAAGAAAAACAAAAGGAACCATTATTTTTGAAAATTTTTAAGTTTATTTATTTGTTTTGAGAGAGAGAGAGAGAGACAGCACAAATTAGGGAGAGGCAGAGAGATAGTGGGAGAGAGAGAAAATACCAAGCAGGCTCCAAGCTGCCAGTATAGAGCCCGACATGGGGCCTGAACTCCTGAAATCATGAGATCATGACCTGAGCTGAAACCCAAGAGTTAGTTGCTCAACTGACTGAGTCACCCAGGCGCCCCAGAACCAGTATTTTTGATGATGGAATGGACCTTCTGAATTAATCTGCCCTAGAAATACCCTATCTTGATATTTATGTTATGTAAAGTGATAGGGTTTTGTTTTTTGTTTTGTTTTGTTTTCAGTGTTGTTGTTAGGTCAATTGGGTTGGAGATTTTATTACATGTAGCAAAAGTGACCTAATCGAAACATCAAACTATTTCTCAAGTTATCAGTTAGGTCAGCTGATAAATTCTCTTTTACTATCAGCTAAATTAAAAGGGCTTTTCTTTTACTTGTGACCATCAGACCACATGAGGCTGTCATCCAAATGTCCCTTACTAAAACCATAACTTCCCCTAGAATTGTTTTTAGATGGATTTATATCTCTATACTATGCTAGGATAGCATATCTATATTTTTAGTGGTTTTGAGGATGTGTTCATGTAGTCACAGCCACCATGATATTACTTACTCTAGTGACTGTCCAGTGATTATTTGAGGTTTTTTTTCTGTATAATTTGCATTTGTTGTGTCAGGAATTAATATCCTTGCTCCAGGCCCAGTAGGTAAAAATGGGAGGCAACAGTGGCAGACTCTACAAATGTCTTCCTCTAGATACAACTATTAAGATGCATCTGTAAGTAAGGTCTTGTCCTGTGCTGAGTTCTTATTTTACATTGAGCTAGCACACAGTATTGGCAGTTAGGACAGTCTTAGATTATCACAAGAACCACAGAGGTACTGACCTGAGAAGGAGACTGAATTGGCTACCTTCGTTTGGTTTTTTTTCTATATGGGTTAGAAAAAGCTTCATCAGATTTGTGATTGCAGAAGAAATTTGGGACTAGAAGATATGACATCTGAAATCTAAGCATGTTTTTCTCACCTCATCAGAATACTCTTGAAGCAGGTATGATGATACTAGATCTCATAGTCATTCCCCAGACTGGACAGATTTCACCAAACTGTGAAAAATGTAAATAATAAGGACAATACAGTGTCTTTTCCCTAAACCTAACTTCAATTTAAGATACCTTTTTTTTTTTCTGAGGCTACTTCTTTTTTATTTCATGTATGCATGTTAAAACATATTTTCTTTAGGAAATGATAATGCTAATAAATGGGAGATAAGTTTCTGCTTTTGCTTTTTATTTATTTGGGTAAGTAAAGGGTTGATGTGGTGAATTAAAGATGGTCCGACATCTTTTCCATTGAGAAGTAGGGTTCGTTTCCCTTCTCCTTGACACTGGACTGCAACTCCTTGGCCAGTAGAGTATCACAGATGTGAAGTGATGGGAGTTTTGGGTCTAGAGAGGACTGGTATCTTCCTTCCTGGTCTCTTGCAGACCTGAGCCATCATGCAAGAAGTTCAACTCTCTTTCTAGATGGACCACGTAGAGAGGTTCTGCAAATACAAGGACAGTGAGAGAGCCTGGCTGAGTCCAGCCTGATGGCTGTCCTTGTCAAAATAATAGGCTTGTGAATGAAACCTTCACCGACCCTTCAGATCAGCCCAGTTTTCAGGTGAATATCACTGTCTGATGCTAGTGGACGCCACCAGAACAGGAGAACTGGCCAACTGAACACTTCCAGAATTTCTGACCCATAACATCATGATATAAGATAGAATGGTACTTGGGTTAAGCTACTACTTTTTGAGATAATTTGCTATGCAGTAATTGATAACCAGAATAATTGGCAGCCCATCTTTTGGGGGGAAATTTTACTTAAGCAGGAAATTGAAAATTCTTGGAAGTTTATAATGATGATGACCTAGCTTGATAGAAAACAGATGCTATTTCTAAATATAAGAGATTTGCCAAAAACTATATGATACTTAGATAAAAACTTAGCAGGAAAAGTCTGAGACCCAACTGAAGAGAGCTATAAAATCTTATTGGAGGACAGAGACAAGGTCTGGTCACTTGGAAAGCAATTCTATGTTCTTTCTTAGATAGATGACTTAATAACTCTGAAATAGTTTTGTAAAATAAATGAATTAGATGAAATTTAATTAGAATAATTAATTGAAATAATTAATAATTTAATTAAAAATGATTCAGGAGATTAAAAGTGTTAGACTAGCCAAGAAAAATATAAAAAAGAATGGTAAGGTAATTCTTGCCTCATTAAGTTTCTATTTAATTAAAAACCAAATACAGACACATACTATAAATTCATGAAATCAAAACATTGTGGTAATGGCATAGATATAGAAAAATCAATCATTTAAACAGAGACCATAGATATAGATCCTCATATACCTGAGAACTAGATTCATAACAATATCTACTGAAATTAAAAACACACATATTTAGCACTACCAATCTTGGGGATAAAAGCACCAATATATGTAAGGCGATGCGAACATATTATTTAGTGTTGTATCGTTTGCAGTGGTCAAGAAAGTTGGAAAAAAAAGATCTCTATCAGCCGCAGAAGAAATAAAATTTGCTGATCCATACCAGAGAATACCACTATATAGCCACTAAAAGGAATGAGATCTTTAACGGTCCATTTGAAGGGATTTTTAGGATATATCATTTAGCAAGAAAAATAAGGGGAGGGAAGTGTACATAATATGACCTCATTTTCATGAAACAACAAAAATGCCACTCCTCATTTCCATCATGGTATTTAATGATTTTATGAGCAGGGAAAAATATATGGAAAATATATAGATTGTTGATCTCCTTGGTAGGAAATTGGGCAGTGTGTCTGGGTGTGGGAACTTAAATCATGGCATTTCAGAAAATTTTTACATTCCATACTACTTGACCTTTTTTAAATTAATTACTTATTCATTATAAAGTGTATGCATGTAATGTAAAAAAAAGGAAATTTATTACTTTTTTATTAAGTTTTTAATTTTAATTCCAGTATAGTTCATGTACAATGTTAGATTAGTTTCAGGTGTACAATATAGTGATTCTATGCATTACTCAGTGTTCATCATAAGTGTCCTCTTAAGCCCTATCACCTATTTCACCCATCCCCCACCCCCCACCTCCTCTCTGGGAACCACAAGTTTGTTCTGTATAGTTAAGAGTCTTATTTCTTGGTGTCTCTCTCTCTCTCCCTCTCACTTGTTTGGTGTGTTTCTTAAATTCCATACATGAGTGAAATCATATGATATTTGTCTTTCTCTAACTGACTTATTTTACTTAGCATTATGCTCTCTAGATCCATCTATCCAACTATCCAGTTGCAAATGGCAAGATTTCATTCCTTTTTATGGCTGAGTAATAGTCCATTGTGTGTGTGTGTGTGTGTACACACATATACATATACCGCATCTTTTTTTTTTTAATTTTTTTTTTAATTTATTTCTAGGAGAGAGAGAGAGACAGCGTGAACAGGGGAGGGTTAGAGAGAGAGGGAGACACAGACTCTGAAATAGGCTCCAGGCTCTGAGCTGGCAGTCAGCACAGAGCCCGACGCGGGGCTCGAAACCACGAACCGCGAGATCGTGACCTAAACGAAAGTCGGACGCTTAACCGACTAAGCTATCCAGGCGCCCCACATATACCACATCTTTATCCATTCATCTATTGAGGGCAACTTGGGCTGCTTCCATAATTTGACTATTGTAAATAATGCTACAATAAACATACAGCAGCATGTACCCCTTTGAATTAATGTTTTTATATTTTTTTTGTATTTTTTTAAATTTAAATTTTATTTAGTTAACATACAGTGCAATATTGGTTTCAGGAGAAGACTCTGTGATTCATCACTTACATACAACACCCAGTGCTCATCACAAGTGCCCTCCTCAGTACCCATCACCCACCTAGCCCATAACCTCCCTCCATTAACCCATACTTTGTTCTCTATTATTAAATGTCTCCTGTGATTTGTTTCCCTCTCTTCTCTTCCCCCCTTTCCATAGATTAGTTTGTTTTGTTTCCTAAGTTCCACATATGAGTGAAAACATATGGCATTTATCTTTCTCTGATTGACTTCTTTCACTTAGCATAGTACCCTCTAGCTCTAACCACATCATTGCAAATGGCAAGATTTCATTCTTTTCGATGGCTGAGTAATATTCCGTTGTGTGTATATACCACATCTTCTTTATCCATTCATCGGTCAATGGACATTTGTGCTCTCTCCATAGTTTGGCTATTGTTGATGGTGCTGCTGTAAACATTGAGGTTACATGGACCTCTTCAAATTTATATTTTTGTATCCTTTGGGTAAATACCTAACAGTGCAATTGCTGGATCATAGGGTAGTTCTAGTTTTAGTTTTTTGAGGAAACTTTATTCCATTTTCCAGAATGCCTGCACCAGTTTGCATTCCCACCAACAGTGCAAGAGGGTTCCCTATCTCCACATCCTCGCCAGCACCTGTTGTTTTTTGTGTTGTTAATTGTAGTCATTCCGATAAGCATAAGGTGGTATCTTATCGTGGCCCTGATCTGTATTTCCCTGATGATGAATGATGTTGAGCATCTTTTCATGTGCCCATTAGCCATCTGGATGTCTTCTTTGGAAAAGTGTCTATTCATGTCTTCTGTCCATTTCTAGTCTGGATTATTAGTTTTTTGGGTGTTGAGTTTGATAGATTCTTTATAGATTTTTTGATATTAATCCTTTATTAGGTATGTTGTTTGCAAATATCTCCTCCCATTCTGTAGGCTGCCTTTTAGTTTTGTTGATTGTTTCCTTTTCTGTGCAGAAGCTTTTTATCTTGATAAGATTCCAAACCATCAAAATCCTAGAGGAGAACATAGGCAGAAACCGCTTTGACCTTGGCCAGGGCAACTTCTTATCAGACACATCACCAAAGGCAAGGGAAGCAAAAGTGGTTTTGTATTTTTTGGGTAAATATCCACTAGTAAGATAACTGAATCGTAGGAGAGCAGAAAAGTCATTTAAATACACATTTAGTAAATACACATTTACTATCATAGTATATGCATATAATCTATAAAAAAATCTAGGAAAGTTATGTTAATTGTCAGAAATAAAAAGTAATTTGAAAATAGGCTAATTCATTCCAGAAGAATCAAGTGAATTTGATTTAAACGTTTTTTAGGGGCGCCTGGGTGGCTCAGTCGGTTGAGCGTCCGACTTCGGCTCAGGTCATGATCTCGCAGTTCGTGGGTTCGAGCCCCGCATCGGGCTCTGTGCTGACAGCTAGCTCAGAGCCTGGAGCCTGTTTCAGATTCTGTGCCTCCCTCTCTCTCTGATCCTCCCCTGCTCATGCTGTCTCTATCTCTCTCTCAAAAATAAATAAAATATTTTTTAAAAAGTTTTTTAATGTTTTATTTATTTTTGAGAGCGAGAGACAGGGTATAAAATGGGAGGGACAGAGACACACACACACACACACACACACACACACACACACGCAGAATCAGAAGCAGGCTCCAGACTCTGAGCTGTCAGCACAGAGCCTGACAAGGGGCTCTAATTGATGGACTGTGAGATCAAGACCTGAGCTGAAGTCGGTCACTTAACCTACTGAGCCACCCAGGCACCCCAACAATGCTTTTTAAAATGTTAGTCACTACTGGGGCACCTGGGTGACTCAGTTGGTTAAGCATCCAACTTCCACTCAAGTCTTGATCTCATGGTCCATCAGTTAGAGCCCCACATCTGGCTCTGTGCTGACAGCTCAGAGCCTGAAGCTTGCTTCAGATTCTGCCTGCCCCTCCCCCACTCATACTCTCTCAAAAACATAAACAAACAAACAAACAAATAAATGTTTTTTAAAAACCCAAAAAACGAATAAAAATCTAGTTGTTACACATAAATGTCACATAAACAATTTTGTGAGTGGCCTCCTCTCTACATCCATCTACCTATAGCAGCCCTGGTTCTAGGAATCCACACATCATCAGAAGTTTACAAATAATTAGATACTAAAACATCTCAAATGAGAATCTGCATCTGCACATTAGAAGTAAAAGAAGTAAAAAGGAAAACTTAAGCTTCTATAAATCAATGGCAGGAGAAAAATTGTACCCATGTTAAATGGTGGGCTAAAGAGAGTATCCTCACCTGTAAGTGTGAGTCACATGCAACCGCCTCCTTGATAATATGCTTGCTAAACAGAAGATCCTGGAACTGCGAAAGAACTCACCTTTGGATGGAAGGAAGGGAAGGTTCAAGTATTCATACTGTCACAGAGATGTTCTCATTAAATGTGATTGATGGATTGATAGACTGTCTCTTTTCACAAAATTTAATGGAGTAAAATTTGAGTAAAAATGAGTAAGACTGCTGTTATTAAGTGAGGTACAGGAACCTTCAGAGGACAGGGTAAAGATAAGTAGGACATGGCCCCATAGCATAGAAAATGTATATACAGTTATAAACAAGAATATTATAATCATATTGAGCATTAAGCCCCAATTGGTAACACTTTCTCTGAGAAAGGGCTTCTGACATACGCCTGAAATCCTATAGGATAGGCTGAGCAGATCTCATCTTAACCATACACACTTGACCGATAATTAAATCAGTTTTATTTCTAGAGCTGGGCTTTATTAGAGTCCATCAATTTGTCAGGTTCTATTACCTCCTGATGGGTGTTCAGTGATTTAAAGAAATGAATTGACAAGCTTCAGCCCATTTCTACGAGCACGAGCTGCCAAGATGTTCCAAACTGCAGCAGGAGATTAACAGAGGAAAGAGAGTGAAAGCAGAATGGTCTCCGCTGGAACATTCTGTCCTTGTACCTCAGAGTGTGTTTAGGAGTAAGAAGTCATTAGTTTTTGTTTTTTTTTTTTTCTTTTCTTTTCCCGTTATAGGCATGGGAACTATGAAAGTCTTCGGATCCTCATCAATCTTCTATTAGAAGCCAAATTTTTCGGAGTGGGGTCAAAATCTATCTTTGATTTATATCCATTCCTATTTAACTTACTCAGTGATTATTTGTTTTAAGTTTATTTACTGAGAGAGAGAGAAAGAGAGAGAACATGAGCAGGGGATGGGCAGAGAGAGAGGAAGAGAGAGAATCCCAAGCAGGCTCCATGCTGTTAGTATGGAGCCTGGACACAAAGCTTGATCCCACAGACCATGAGATCATGACCTGAGCTGAAATCAAGACCCAGGTGCTTAACCGACTGAGCCACCCAGGTATCCCTAACATAGCCAGTCATTTAAAAATAAAATGCACTCTGTATCCTCTTTATTCTTGTTCATTTTTTTTGTCCTTATCTGTATAGCCTGTTAAGGCTGCGATAACAAAATGCCACAGGCTGGTTTAAACAACAGACAGTTTATTTTCTCACAGGTCTGAGGCTGGAAAGTCCAAGATCAAAGTGCTGGCATTTCTCCTCAGGTTTCTTTCCTTGGCTTGTGGTCGGTCATTTTCTTGCTGTGTCCACATAGCCTCTCCTCTGTGCACTATATCACTAGTATCTTTTGTCTTAGAAGGACACGGATCTTATTGCATTAGAGCCCCACCCTTTTGACTTCCTTTAACCTCAGTTTCCTCCTTAAGGCCCTATTTCACATTTGGGGTTAAGGCTTCAACACATGAATTTTAGGGTGAGGGGAGACACAATTCAACCCATAACAGCATCTGTCTCTGTTTCTCTTTCTTTCTCTACTTCACTTTTTTTTGTGCGGCTTCTGTTAGCCCTAAATTTGGGGGTGGGGAGGTATTTTCACACAGTTTTTCAGAACCAAAAATGGGCATATCTATTGCCCGGCGCTGAGTTCTTCAGATTAATGCTATGCATTAGGAAGAAAAGTTAACTGGAACAGAGGGATAGTGTGTCTAGGTCCTGTCTAGGGGGTGTTCCAAGGGTGCCTTTTTTTAAACTTTCCACCTATTGGGGGGATGGAAAATTACATTTGGTTTAAAGAGCTCTTGTAGATTGCAAACAAAAATCGCTAGCAAAATCTCATGTTTGGCTTTTAATCCATGTTAATTCTTTTCCGCTTTGCTTTCATTAACTTTGTTAAGATACTGTCATTGAAAGGAGATTTCTGAGAAGTGCAAGTACATTAGAAAACAGTCACAATATCTCCTAAAGTAGAAATGGGCATCATAATTGTCGATGGTGAGCCAGACACACTTCTAAATAGTCTCAGTTGTATCATGGATGCTGTTGTCCTAAGAATTTCTGAGACATGGACAGGGCAAGCCGATCTCTTAGTACTGCAGATAGCTAGTGTTTGCTTTCACTAGGATTACATTTCTTTTTATTTTTTATTTTAGAGACAGAGAGTGAGCATGAGTGGGGGAGAAGGGGAAGAGAGAGAGAGAGAGAGAGAGAGAGAGAGTCCTAAGTAGGCTCCACACTCAGCATGGAGCCTGGTGCAGGGCTTGATCCCACGATCAAGGATCATGGGATCATAATCAGGATCAGGATAATGACCTGAGCTGAAATCAGGAGTCAGACTCTTAACTGATTGAGCCACCCAAGCACCCCCAGCAGCATTATATGAATTTATGATGATTCCGTGTGCTTTGTGTGTGTGTGTGTGTGTGTGTGTGTGTGTATTTCCTCAAGTCTCAGATAAATATTTGTTCACTTGCATCTTATTAGACTCATTGCCATCTTTCCCTTCTTCTTCGGATCTGTGGGCATGTGGTTCTTAGAGCAATTCATTATTTCTCTACCTTTTTATTTCCCTTTGTTCCACCCTTAACACCACAAGCAGGAATTCAGAGATATGAACAAACTGGATGTGTGCAACATTGTATCAACAACTGCTTCCCCTAGAGCCATCCACTCAGCTGCCTATAATTCCCTAGGGGTTCCATTGTTTTCAGTGTAAATCAGCTTGTTTGTATGTTTTGTTTTGTTTTGTTTTAAACATCGAAATCGGGTTTATAGCTAGCTGGTTTTGCTAGATTGGAGAAATTACCCTCCGAAAGACTAGAGGGGACACAGGAAATTTATCTATTGACTGAACTTTGTTAAGTAGCAGTCCATAGAGGTAATTTACATTAAAGAAAAAGCAGCATGGGGCTGCCCTGGGATTTACAGACATGTTTGTGAGAAAGGAAAATATCATATATCCGACCAAAATGGATTGAATGGTTCAATGCACACAGCGTTCTTTTCATCGGTAAACAGTTAGAAAAATCCAGCAAGTGAGAAATGAAACGCTGACTCGGTTTAAAATTGAAACCTCTCAGATAAATTTAATACTTATCTCAAGTATCAAAGATTTTTATGTTCAAAATATACTGCCTTGAGCTGGAGTGACAGGAAGCATAGTGTACTGCAGACTTGGGTAGTTGACATATCTGTGCTCGTAAAGTTTGCAATTCAGTGCAAATAGGCAAAGAAATATTTGGAGCAAAATAGCTTAGAATTTATAAAGAACACATGTATTTGTATACACTTACACCTTTTCAGATAAGGCATATTAGGGAGTCACATTGCAGGGTGAAAGCTGTGTTTCCTGATTCTTGATACCCACAAAACTCTGGGACTTAGGTATGTCCATTGAGGTGTTGAAACTCAGAGTAAACAAATGGGAAAGTTAAATGGAGCAGAGTAGACAGCGGGTTGGTAATAGCAAGGTGGTGTTTAAAAGTTGACTGAAAAATTGTCTTGGGACGCCTGGGTGGCTCAGTCGGTTAAGCGTCTGACTCTTAATTTTGGCTCAGGTCATGATCTCACAGTTTGTGAGTTCGAGCTCCATGTCGGGCTTTGTGCTGACTGTCTGAGATTCTCTCTCTCTCTCTCTCCCTGCGCTTCTGCTCACTCTCTCTCCTTCTCAAAATAAATACACCAACTTAAACAATTTTTATTTTGTTTTGTTTGGGGGTAATTAGTAGACTTTATGACTCCATGAGCCTTTGTAGACCATCATGATTAACACACAACAGTTGTTAGCCGTTGTCTGACTCTTTGTAGACTTTTAATACACATTCATTTCCTCCCCTACTTCCTTACCTCTTAGAGGTCTTGATTTTAGAGAAGCCAGCAAGGAAGTAACTTAAATTAACTGAGTTAACTTAGGTTTTGACTGGTAGATCTTTTCTATTTCCTATGTATTTTTAATATAAATGTGTGATTACTTATTTTATATACACATATATACCACCTCGTATGTGTGTGGATATGTGTGTATGTGTGAGCTGATATGATATCAATGTGGGATTTTGTAATCTATGTTTTGTATTAAAATCAAAGGAATTGAGATTTTAAAATAATCCTAAATTTTCTAGGGGTAGGCTCTTAAGTATTGGGTTAACACAGAGAATGTCGTTCTGAATGGGGACCTGGAGATCACCTGTCTTTCCCTCCTCATCATTTTTCAGATGAGGAAACAAGGACTGATAAGGTGAATTGATTTGCCTTCACCTGACCTCAGTGTCCTCAGTGGGGGGCAAATCTTTTTTTTTTTTTTTTTAACTTTTTTAATGTTTGTTTATTTTTGAGAGAGAGAGAGAGAGAGACAGAGACAGAGACAGAGCGCAAGTGGGAGGGGGCAGAGAGTGAGGGAGACACAGAATCCGAAGCAGGCTCCGGGCTCTGAGCAGTCAGCGTGGAGCCGGTTGTGGGGCTCAGACTCACAAACTGTGAGAT
Source organism: Hyaena hyaena (assembly GCF_003009895.1). Taxonomy (NCBI): domain Eukaryota; kingdom Metazoa; phylum Chordata; class Mammalia; order Carnivora; family Hyaenidae; genus Hyaena; species Hyaena hyaena. The sequence continues at coordinate 411,040 of NW_024081453.1, read as the reverse complement.
GGTGACCTGAGCCAAAGTTGAACGCTTAATCAACTGAGCCACCCGGGTGCCCCTTGACAAATTGTTACTGGAAACCACGAAAAGTCACTTGCAGCTCGTTCTAATGGACACAGCACGGATCATGTTAGATAATAGCCTTGGATCAAAAATTTTCATGAAGCTCATAGCAGCCACTGAGACAATGCCCTATTCTGATTCCCTCCCTGCTCCAACCACCTTGGAAGAAAAGAGGGGCAAAAAACCTTTAAAATAATAACAATATGACTAGAAGGACATGTCTACCTTTCCAAGAGCTTTATTCTAAAAGATGACTCTCACTTTGATGTATCTGCGTGTCTCTTTTTTGTTTACTTTAATTAGGGACATTATTTGGGTTTCGTCTCACATAGGATGGCTTTGAACCTTAGGCAAATAGCCCTTCATCACTGATTTCTGTTGCATGGCAATTGTATAGTCAGGAACTTGTAGGTGAAAATCAAACAAAGCTCTTGTTTCTTTTTTTAAAATTTGAGTATATTTGAAGCACGGTGTTACATGATTTTCAGGTGTACAACATAGTGGTTCGATTTCTCTGTATGTTATGCCCAAGGTGTGGCTGCCATCTGTCACCATTCAACGCTATTACAATCTCAATGGCTCAATGGCTGTATTCCCTATGCTCTGCCTTTTGTTCCCATGACTTATTCATTCCATAACTAGAAGCCTGTGCCTCCCACTCCCCTCTACCCATTTTTCCCACCCCCCACCCCCTCTCCCTCTTGCAACCATCAGCTTGTCCTCTGTATTTATAGGTTTGATTCTGCTTTTGAAAACCCTTCCCTTCTTCCATTCCCTTGTTTCCATAAAGAAACAAGATATTGTTCTCTGCTTATTTTTAACTCTTTTAATAATATTCTTAGTAAGCAGCTCTGAGGTAAAGATCTAAAAATATGTTCAAATAATTTTATTGGCTTATTTACAACAATTAGCTTCAAACGTCTTCTTAGAGTGTCATTTTCCAATTGCCCGCAAATCAAAACATAGGTAACTCAGAGAGTGTTTAATACCTTACTGCAATTTTATTTGGTAAGTTGGTAACATTTTTATTTCTGCCTGTAAAAATCAATTCCACGAATCTATCAGAGTAAGTGTATTTTGTCATTTGCCATTTCTAACAAAGCAGAGACAGTTAACTGAGTGCCCAGTATCTATTTTAACCTTCTTCCTGAGCCGTGTGCCCAGCTGGAGAAAACAGTAAGAACAACCATGGCGTTTCTTCACTTAGGCCAATGAAACATAAGCTGACGATTTCTGGAAAATGTCTTCAAAGACTCATGTCCTTTTGTTCTTACTCTATTGTTTCTATCAGTTGCCTGGACTATAGTGGTGAGAAATGGAGTGCTGGCAATTATCTTGAAATAAGAAGTAACATTTAGCAGGGCCAAATATGGTAGATTAGAAAGAGAAGTGGATCACGCCGGTCAGAGTAGCTAAAATGAACAAATCAGGAGACTCACGATGCTGGCGAGGATGTGGAGAAACGGGCACCCTCCTACACTGTTGGTGGGAATGTAAATGGGTGCAGCCCCTCTGGAAAACAGTGTGGAGGTTCCTCAAAAAATTAACGACAGAACTCCCCTGTGACCCAGCAATAGCACTGCTGGGAATTTACCCAAGGGATCCAGGAGTGCTGATGCATAGGGGCACATGGACCCCAGTGTTCATAGCAGCACTCTCCACAATAGCCAAAACATAGAAAGAGCCTAAGTGTCCATCAACGGACAAATGGATCAAGAAGATGTGGTTTATCTATATGATGGACATGGCAATGAGAAACAATGAAATTTGGCCATGTGTAGCAACATGGATGGACCTTGAGGGTGTTATGCTGAGCGAAATAAGTCAGACAGAGAAAGACAGATACTGTATGTTTTCACCTATAGGAGGATTAGGAGAAACTTAACAGAGAACCATGGGGGAGGAGAAGGGGAAAAATAGTTGGGGAGACGGAGGGAGGCAAACCATAAGAGACTCTTGAATACTGAGAACAAACTGAGGGCAGATGGGGGTGAGGGAGAGGGGGAGGGGGGTGATGGGCATGGAGGGGGGCACTTGTGATGAGCACTGGGGACCATATGGAGAGTACTATATGGAAACCAACTTGACAATATACTATGAAAGAAAGGGGGAAAAAAAAGAAAGAGAGGGGGAACTTGGGTCCCTGATGACACCCCTGGAGTGCCTACTTTTAGGTTTCTTTTATATGAAAGAAAAATAAACCCTTATGTTTCTACATCACCATCACCTTTAGCTTTCTCTTTGATGTAGTGGGATAAAATCTCTATCTCTTTTTATATGCTAAGCTCTATTTCCCCACTTTCTTGCCAGCTCAAGAAAGTCTTATGGCTGTTTCTTGTCATAAAAATGTAATCACTTAACCAACTATTTAACCGGATCTCTTTGGGGTGCCTGGGTGGCTCAGTCGGTTGAGCGTCTGACTTTGGCTCAGGTCATGATTTCACAGTTCGTGGGTTTGAGCCCCTGTCAGGCTCTGTGCTGACAGCTCAGAGCCTGGAGTCTGCTTCAGATTCTTTGTCTCTTTCTCTGCCCCTCTGCTGCTCATGCTCTGTGTCTCTCTCTCAAAAATAAATAAACATTAAAAAAAATTTTGTTTTAACCGGATTGCTTCTACTACACTTTTGGCCTATTGTTGCAGCTTCGCTAATCTGCCTGATCCCGTCTCCCTCACGACTTGGTTTCAATCTGTTTGCAATTTATTCTTACCAAAGGTGTTCTAAGTCTCTATATTGGACATATTCACGTTTAGATATAAATGTTGCAAGAAATTGATTTCGAAAGAGGGGAAATACAGTGCCAGTTTACAGCTCACAAATACAGAAGTTTCGTTCTTATTTCAAAGTCCGCTCACAGCAGAGTATGCTGCAGCCGGTGCAGCTGTGCCTATGTTTTTGCAGTTTGTAGTTTGTTATTTCCATATGTAAAATGATAGTTAAAAATAAAAAAATAAGTGGAAACAAGTAGAAATAGGAACGGGAAAGAGAAAACTCAGAGAGAGCTTGAAAATTCCACACTTCAGAAGGGTTAAATAACTTTGACAAATGGGGGAACAGTAAGCATTTCAAGAACAATAGGAGTGAGTTAATCTCTTGTTGCGCCGGCTGAGAGGTAGGGCAGAGATGCCACAGAATGGCAGACTTCTTGAGATGGCTGACCTTCCCGCCACTTCTCAAGATGGCTGACCTTCCTGCCAATACATCGGTGACCATTACGACTTTGGCGGGAAACAGAAACCTAGGCAAGAAACCGAAACCTTCCGCCAGGGACTTTCCAGTCAAGAGACCACCCCTGGACTTCCCCCACCCCACCAACAGGTTATAAAACCCCTCACCACCCAACCGGTGCGCGACTTCCCCGACTCCCCTCTCTTGAGTCGTGGAACCTCGCCCGACAGTGCATGCAATAAAACTCCTACGGAACATTTTGCCTTAGAGTCTTTTTTACTCACTTAAAAAATCTTACATCTCTGAGAGAATAATGCGTGACAGTGGCCATTTAGCACTCAGGAGCGCTTAATCCACTACAAATCTCTGAGTTACCAGAGTTATGAAAGCTCACTCTAAGCCTACTGGGAACTTGGATTTAAATAAAGATAAATGGAGGCGAGGGGATGCGGAGGCATGGGCTTCTTGCCAAGAGATGTTTCCACTACTTAAAAACATTCTCACTATTCTCATTTTAGGTATTTCCAGTATGTACAATAATGTTCAGGAAGATCACTCATTCATTCAACAGGAGTCACCTCTCCTGTGTCCTTGTTTTTGATCAGAAATAGTCTTTGTTACTGAATATAAGGAAAGTGCTCAATTCTCTCTCTCAACCAGCCTGTGGCTACAAGGGAGGTCATATTTCATTTAATACCCACATTGCGATGACTTGGAGAACTTACTTGCCAATTAGCTGGGTGTCCAGGGTCTTTTTCCTAGGTTTCGTTTCCATGTTCTAAGAACCCTTAGAGTTTTGTTTGGTCTTTATTTATCAGTGATTGTTGCATGTTAAGGATTTGGGTCACCAATTTCAATGCAATGCGTGGGGGTTGATGAAGGGGGCATGAAGCAAGCTGAGGGCCAAACACAAGCTAGCGCCCCACTCCCACCCCCCCCCCCCATCGGGACAAGTGTGATATTCCTCAGGCCTGCTTGGCTGCCCAAGAACAAAGGAAAGGAAAGAAAAATGGTTAACTGACAGAGATCGTAGTCATACGGGACTTGAATCTCCATGAGTTTACAAATGTCTTAGTAAATTACAAGAAAACGTCAATCTTATCAAAAGCCTAATCCCCAGAAACCTATGGACCAAGTTTCCTGGAGCCCTAATTCACCCTCCCCTCTACAGTGATGTGGGGAACAAAGGCAAGAAGGAAATGGCAGATAAAATTAAATTTCTTTATAACCTGCAGCCCATTGACAAATACAAGAGACAAATACAGAGTAGAACCTTTCTCCAGGGACCCCCTGAGGTCCTGATGTTAATGCCTTAGTAGAGGGAAATCAACCTTACCTTGACAATAGCAAGGGCTCTGACACCCAGTGAGTCCTCTTTACCATATCAAAGTCTTTTGGACTTTGACCAGAAGGCCTCCCTTTTGATTTTACCTCCCCCAACTCCATAGTATATAACCAGTCACTCTTCACAACCCCAACGCGGCTCTTTCTGCCTGAGGGTCTTGTCCCAGTGCTTTAATAAAATCACCTTTTTCACCAAAGACATCTTCAAGAATTCCTTCTTGGCTGTAGGCTCTGGACGCTCACCATTCCATGGGGGGGGGGGGAGGGGGTTCCTACACCAAGCAATTCTCTAACACCAGCTGGGTGTTTGAAAATTTGCCAAAAGTTGAGAAATAGTAGGAGTAAAATCAATGTATCACCAAAGTAGTGATTAGTAAAATTTTATTGTGCACACACCAAAAGACCATTTGCAGCTGAGAACACTCAAACGGAAACATGGAATGAGGCTCAGGGGTATATTGTTGTAAAGCACCTAATGTACTGAGAAGGCTGTGACTGTTTATTCTTCACAGTAATTGGTTATAATATTAGAATTTTTCTTTAAAAAATGTTTTTTCAAATTAAGTAATCTGTATGCCTAACATAGGGCTTGAACTCACGACCCTGAGATCAAGAGTTGCATGCTCCACTGACGCAAGCAGCCAGGCAACCCTAGAATTTTCTTAAATGATATGGAATTGGTCAGCGGTTACCCCATATCAACTTGGGAAACGGCTCAAGGTTTGCTTACAATTTCCAGAGACATAAGCAAGAAATGACCTGCGTCGTTAGCCTTGCAAAAGAAGCCAACTTAAACTTTGCTCGTATGACTAAACTGGTTTTGTACGTTAAGGGGATTTTCAAGGTTGGTCTCCATTTGCTTTTGATTTCCACGATTCCCCCATTTTGGTCATTTTCTCAGCAGGCTAGACCAATCATTAGCCTTGGTTGCCACTATTGATGTAGTCAGGCTGAAGAATCACGTCTTTGCTGTTTCTGCTGTTGAGTCATCGGGCTGGAGGGCCCTGTAGTCATTATTTATGTGGTTATTGTTCATTTCATCCAGTTGTCCGATCCTGATGGATGCCATTTGGCATGTGAGTGGCTGCCAGCAGGCATTTAAAAGCCTTGGGAGTATACAACACTCTCAAGAGGGTTAATATGATGACTGTGGGGAGGATAATAGCTGAGGATTAAAAAATTCTCCAGAGCAGAGATTCCCTGGAGCCAAGATTTCACCAATTAAATAAATCAAATGGGTTTTACTTTCTTAAAAACTTATTCACATAGGCACAACATGAGGTATCAGCAATCACATATCCTCAGGATTTCTTAGGGTAGGATGAATATGAGGATGTTTTATTTCAAGAGACGGTGTTGCAGGTGAGTTTTTACTATGTGCCGTTTCTGTATGCCATTCGCAGTTCAGTAATTTAATGAGAGGCATTTCTATGGAAACAAAAGGAAAACAGAAGATAATAGCTGGAGCAAATTATGAATTTAGTTTCTAAGTTTGGAGAGCAGCCAGGTGAGAAGATTTCTAGATGTCAGTTTCCAAGCATCTTCAGCTGGAGTGCAGGCAGGCAGTGGCAAGCTGACAGATTGTTCTGGTTTGCGATGTGAATGTCTCTGGTGATCTCTCTGAGCGGCCACATAGCAACGGGCATGAAGATCAGCCACACTTGAGTGGTTGTGGTGATTTCTCTGCAGTTGATGATGAGTTGTCCGGCTTTAGCTGGCATGACATTGGGCAAAGGGAAGTTTGGGTTTCCTTCCGAGTGATTCCAAGTCATAAGAGGGGAAGAGCATTAGGACTATGGGTTTGAAGAGTTCTAGTCAAATATTGGGGGCAACTAGAAGAATTCAATTTCCCGTTTACAGGTGGAAAACAAAACCTGAAAGACAATTAGCAGCACTAGAATCTGATATCCAAAAAGGTGTATTACTAATATTTAAGTCTTCTCTCCATAATCATCTCCATTCTATCAAAGGTAACCACAGGAAGATTGGTTGGCTTGCAAATTGTCCAGTTTTAATCGATTTGGCCTGATTATTCCTAGAAGTGCGGCAAGAACAGTGACTGACCACAGAGGTCTTTAAAATCTGTTCTGCTGGAATTCCTCATAAGATATCATACATTGGACTTTCAGAAGCCCCTTGGCTAGGAAGCCAAGCCAAGGGCTTGTCCAATTGTGTCCTCTTGCAAGGAGAACAGATTCTTATTGAATTTCTGCAAACACATATATTGTCATGAAAAATAAGAATATTTAATAAGAGTTTCTGAATTCTGGAAGGCTCTGGCAGAGAGAAAGAGTAATCGTTTCATCTTTATTCACAAAGAGATATTTTCTCTTCAGCCTTTGTGTGCAAAGTTTTGGTGATCTCCTGGGGGTGTTTACATTTCAAAGACACCATAAGATTTACAACTTCAAGGGACAGAGGGGAAAAAATGTGAGTTTTCTCCTAGGCATTTTGTGGTATTTGCTATTTAAAATTATCATTTGTGTTGGGGGTTGGATGCCATGGGGCACCATAACAACCTTCATTTTCATTACTTTCTTAGAGATTTCAACTCTTAGCATTCCAAGCAGGCCTTGTCTTAAATGCCTAGATCTTAATTTACAGCATCTCATGCCCTCCTAGCTTTGCAAAATGGCACAGGAAGGTCTCCAACTTATTATTATTCTGTTCTCCCACCCTGTCCACCAGCCCTGAGGCTAGCAGAGTAGTGGACACCTGCATAACCTTCTCTAATCCCTATTCTTCTTCCTCAGAGTACTTTTTTTTTTTAAAATGTGGCCTAAAACATGCTTATCAATAACCCACACATCTTTTGTCTGTCTGTAAAAAGTTAAAAAGCCAGAAGTAGACAAGCTTATGCTTAGCTCTGAAGGCTTATCCTAACTTGGAAATGATTAAGATATTCAATCACTATCTGTTACTTAGTTTAGCTTAGTATAAACATTTATCTTATTTGTATTTATTTACATTACTTGCCTTTAACAATTATGCATGGATTAGATGTTAGAGAGCTAACCTTCATTTTATGTGATACTTTTCTTGACAAATTTTAAAGATACACATGCTTTTACTAAACCAACTAACTTAAACTGCTTTTATTTTATCAATTATCCCAGGTTATGTGAACTTGATAAACATTTGAATTAATATCTGTATTTCTGAAAATGTACTCGATTTATATAAATCCTTAATTTTCTTTAAATTGACTCTTTACAAATTAATTTGGGGAATACCATCTGGAGGTGGGAAAATATTACATATCTGTAACACACACACACACACAGAGGCAGGCACAAATAGAGATCTTCTAGCTTTTGTTTTAAAATTTTTAGTATGTCTCAGGAACAGTAATACAAAACTCAAAAGAATAATTGGATCTAAGTTATTTTTCTGGCAGATAGATTAAATTAAGGTTACCTGCTCAGATGGCCAACGTTTTTTTTACTAAAGACGTGCTGTAACTTTGCGTGCTGTAACTTTTTAGAGCTGTTTTTCGAGTCATTTTATCTTTCAGAAGCTTCTCTATATCACAAATCATTCCATTGTTTCCAGAGGTTTGTTATTCTCTTTTAAGTGTGCCCTTAAGGTGGACTTATCAAGAGCTTCCCAGATGGCCACTACCGTTCTAAGAGTTGACACATTTTTCTAGAAAGGCACAATATCCTAGTCTATCTGAGCAGGTGGCACCCATCTTTGCCTTTAGGTTCCCTAAGATGTCTGAAATATGAGGGCCCTTGTTTTTCAACAGCTGTTTCAAATCATAGGGAATCTTGTGTTTTCCCCTCCTTTGAACAGAATGGGGTAACTTAACCAGAAGCTTCAAGAAACAGGAACAGAAAACAAGTGTGCACAATAAAATTGGTGACCTTAGAACACAAAGTCAGCAGAGCTCAGATCTAAGAGAGACTTAACCTCAAACTATAAGGTTAGCAAGAAAGCAGTGAGCTCAGTGAGCTCTGTGGGTACTAGCACCTGATTGCTAACTATTAGAGGCTTTGGATCATCTTCTTTGTATCCCTTCTCCTCCTCCTCTTCCTCCTCCTCTTCTTCTTCTTCTCCTTCTTTTTTATATCTATTCATCTTTGAGAGGGAGAAGAGGCAGAGCATGGGTGGGGGAGGAGCAGGGAGATAGGGAGACACAGAATCCGAAGCAGGCTCCAGGCTCTGAGCTGTCAGCACAGAGCCCGACGTGGGGACCAAACTCACGCGAGATCATGACCTGAGCCTAAGTCAGCCGCCCAACGGACTGAGCCACCCAGGTGCTCCTGTATCCCACTTCTGACACCATGAAATATCAAATGTTCAGAAATAGGAGAGGTAAAACCAATGAGTCACTAAAGTAGTAATGACTGAAAGCTTATTGTGCACACACCAAAACAATAACAATGAAACACTTTATGAATGTGGAGAATTCAAACCAAAACATGATGAGGCTCAGGGGTATTTTGTTATAAAGCAGCTTATATAGTCGGAAGGCAGTGACTGTTTATTTTTGCAGTGATTGGTTATAATATTAGAATTTTCTTGAATGATAGGAAATTGGTCAGTGGTTATCCTGTGTCAACCTTGGGAAACAGTTCAAGTTTTGCTTATGATTTACAGAGGCATAAAAGCAAGAAATGACCCAGGTGAAGTTAGCCTTCCAAGATAAGCTAAATTAAACTTTGCTTGTATGGCTAAACTAGCCTTGTCCGCTCAGGGAATTTTTTTTTTTTTAATGTTTTTTTTTTATTTATTTCTAGGAGAGAGAGAGACAGTGTGAGCAGGGGAGGGTCAGAGAGAGAGGGAGTCACAGACTGAAACAGGCTCCAGGCTCTGAGCTGGCAGTCAGCACAGAGCCTGACGCGGGGCCCGAACCCACGAACCGCGAGATCATGACCTAAGCGAAAGTCGGACGCTTAACCGACTAAGCCACCCAGGCGCCCCCGCTCAGGGAATTTTTAAGATTGGTGTGTTTTCATTTCACAATTATGACACTATCTTTCAGGAATAGTGTCAGATACCACAGATTGAAGATTGAGTCCTACAAGACTCCCTGGATAAAATGCCAATTGCAAGTGCAGGTTGTCACTACTGCTTCTGTCTAATCAGCTATAGATTAGAGGTTCCAACAACTCTTTCCCTGGGTTTGATTAATTTTCTACAGTGGCTTGCACAACTTAGAGAAACATTTTATTTACTAGATTACTAGTTTTTTATAAAAGGATATAACTCAGGAACAGGCAGATCGATGTGTTTCATAGGGCAGGGTATGTGGGAAGCTGTACAGATCTCCTATCCTATCCAGGAACACCTCTCCATGTTCACCAACCTGTAAGCTCTCCAAACCCCATCCTTTTGGTTTTTAATTCAAGTTTCATTACTTTGGCACCACTGATTCAATTGTAGGCCATTGATGATTGACTCAACCCCCAGTTCCACTCCCTTCCCTGAAGGACAAGGAGGGTGGGTGGGATTGAAATATCCACCTCTCTAATCAAAGCCTTGTTGTTTCTTGTGGCAACAAACCCACAGCCTTAACTGAGATGCACAACTCACCTGATTAAGATGAAGAAAAACATTTTAATTGCTTTCATCACTTAGGAAATCCCAAGGTTTTTAGGAGCTCTGTGCCAGGAACAATGGAAAAAGACCGCATATAAACATTTATTTCTTATTGCAAATCACAAGATCACACATGCCTAATTCCTCTTCCAGGTGTGAGAAAGACCAGCCATTTGAGGTCAAACTTTGTCCTTACAACTATGGACAAACCCTGCCTTTGGTGGTTTCCATCTCTTCTAGAGCTGCTGCCTCAGTCCTCATAGCAGAAACTAGTGTTTATAGCTATTCTGAGTCTGGCAGCCCCCTGAAATATCAATGCCATATTGGTATTTAATTCACACAATGTGCACATCCATACTAGCATAATATTATTTTCTGGATGTTAAAATTAAATATAAAAATATTGATTGTGTAATTGATTGTGTAAGATGTACTTTCAAAAAGGTGTAAGAAAAGGGAGAAATAAGTGCTTATACGGAGATGCAGTAAAGAAACCAACAAACCAACAAAAAACTTCAAGGCGGAACTCAAAGTTCAAGAGGTTATGGAAGATAAAGAGTAGATCTAAAGCTTAACCAGTTGGGGCTGCATCAAGAAATACAGGTCATAGGAACTCAACCAATCTACCTACCTTCTAGTAACTTCCAGGAAGTTAAAAAAATGCTTCATTAAGTTGAGGGGAAGAAATACAGCAGTGTAAGTGCTCTGTTGTAAGTGATTACAAACTTTTGACAACGAGGTAGAGAAACATGTAGGCAAGAATGGGCCCAGCTTGCCCAACTTAGATCACTGAGCAAAAGTTTCTAGAAAGCAGATAATTTTGAGCAAATCTTAATTCTGTGATGGGTATTAACAAATTATTGACTTATTTATGATTGCACACTGGATTGTATGGTTTTCTTTTCTTTTTAAAAAATTTTTTAATGTTTTATTTATTTCTGAGAAAGAGAGAGTGTGAGCAAGGGAGGGCCAGAGAGAGAGAGAGGGAAATAAAGAATCCGAAACAGGCTCCAGGCTCTGAGCTGCCTGTCAGTACAGAGCCCGATGCGGGGCTTGAACCCACCAACCATGAGATCATGACCTGAGCCGAAGTCAGATGCGGAACCGACTGAGCCACCCAGGCACCCCATGTATGGTTTTCTTTTGCAAGTATTTCTCAGCTGCTTACACTTCTAGATCCTAGAAATACAATGGTAACCGTTCACATGAAACCCTTGCTGTCATTGAGCTGATATTCAAGTAAATGAGGGAAGGAAAATAAACATGTAAAAAGTAACTTTATATATTCATAAGTTTTGAAATATACCAAACTTGAGCTTGAATAGAACTTGAATAAAGGAGAATGAGCTTCGGTGGAATGCATATGAATACTTTCAACAGTGCGTTCAGGGAAAACCTCCATGAGGGAATAAGATCCAAGATGAAAGCCAAATGATGAGCATGAGGCAGCCATTCAAAAATTGAGCAGAGTAGCATCCTAGGGAGAAGGAGCAGCTAGTGCAAGGGCCTTGCATCAGAATAATCTTGATATATTTGAAGGACAGCAAGAAAGGCAGTATAACTATATTATCATGAAGACGAAGGGAGTTTTAGGAGAAGTTGGAGAGGTAGGCAGGGACCTGAGTTTCTCGGTCTTTGTCGAGAGGCCACAGTTTGATTGGAATGAGGAGCCACTGGAGGGTTTTATGCAGGAAAGTGATTTCTATTTCAAAATGACCACTCTGGCGGCTATGAGAGGCATGGACTATTGGAAAGCATGAAAACAAGGAGATGAGTTTGAAGGTTGTTCTATGAGCTCAAGTAAGAGAAGATGGTGGTATGGGGTAGTGCTGCATCAGTGGAAATGTAGATTCTCCTTGAACATGCTCACTGTGAGTAAAATAAAGCTGTGCCAAAGTGACATTTTGGTGCTAAGTGTGGTTTTTAGTTGGTGTTCATAACTGACACAGTATAGGCAGAATATAAGGATATTAAAGGAACTCCAGAGCAACAGCTATCAAGGTAGCACTAGGCTTAGGAATAGTGACATGTATGTGGCAAAGAAGGGCAATGAACATGAAGAGACTGGTATTTTGTCACCAAATTAATGTTTATGGGGAAAGTCCCAAATTTTTGTGCCCCTCCCCCATCATGGATTTAATAGTCATAACACCCTGGTTAGCGCTAAGAAAAGTTCCCATTAATTTGCATGGGACCAAAAAAAGAAAAAGAGCAAATAATTAAGCTGACTTTCACCTAATAATGTCCTGGAAGAGTTTATTTGGTGTGGAAGGATTATTAAAGGCCCACACACCCAGAACATATGATCCATGTAAAACTGGCTGTAAACTTTTGTCTCAGCTGAGATTTTTCTTTTGTGGCTGATTTTGTCCCCGGGATTCTGTTCTACCTTCAAACAAAAGTGGATTTTTGCTGCATCTTTTAATTTAAGTTCAATTAAACTGGTGTATTTCAGGGGAATAACACTGTAAATTCCCCCTAGATTTCTTTAGGGGGAGGAAGGGTGCCTAACTCAGTTTTCCAGCAGTCTCTTCCTGGTACTTCTCAGCATAAGGGGAAGCTAAGTTCTAATGCAAAGTATGTATTAGAAATGTAGATTAAATATGCTTTTGTATCAAAGTCATAGATTGTTCTAAAACAGCAGTTAGTTTTATTGACCTATCAATCCATCAATCTGTACATGTTTTGAGTAATCCATTTATTCAATCCATTTATTTAAGGAACCCAAGCTTCCTTATTATATTTCCTTCCAAAGATTTTTAAGCTGGTAGCTACCGAGGAAAAGAAGCCAAAATAGGCATAGTTTATGTTCCAAATCCTCAAATATTTATATTCCTTACTTTGCAGGAGAAACTGGGATATCAAATGTTTGTTTTCCTTAACTTCTAAACGGAGAAACTTTGGACAGTGATGTTTTGCCCAGTACAGTCACATTCTACGATGAATTTCGATTCATCAAGTTAATAGGACAAAAACAAAAACAAAAAACACCACAACCCACTACCATTTGTTAAATTTCTTCTTGGGCTCGATATGTTCACATATCTTTTTAAAATTATTTTTTGATTCTCCATTTTAAAATAGTTTGAAACCTAAAGAAAAGCTGCAAAAATAGTACAGAATGCCCCCAGATATCGGTCACCCAGATTCTAATTGACCCAGTTGGCTTTATAATTCTCTTTCCCTTTCTTTCTCATATTATTTTTTAATTTTCTTTCATGTAATTTTTCATACAATCTTAATATAATTTTTTCTATTTTCATATTGCATTTTGGAACCAGTTGCAAGTGGGTTGCATGCCTAATATTTCTTTACCTTTCAATAATTTAACCTTCAACAGCCTCCAGGGTGTCTTTCCTGAAAACAAGGCTATTCCCTTACATATCCATAGTATAGGTACCATGTTTAAGAAATTTGAAATTGATACAACTTTTTAATCTAAGATGAAATCCATATCCCCATTTTATCAATTGTCTCAATAATTTTTGTAGCATCTTTGTTTCTTCAGCCCAGAATCTAATATTGATTTTGATGATTGAGTCCCTTCTATCTTCTTTCGGCTTGTTTTTGTTGTTTTTTGTCTTTTATTAATGACATAGTTTAAGAATATAAGCTAGTCATTCTATAAAATCTTTCTCAGATTTTTTGTTTTTGTTTTTGTTCTTGTTCTAATATTTCCCCCTGATTAGATTGAAGTCTATATTCCCGGTCACAATTGAGAAAAAGCGCCTGTGTCCTTATCTGGCTATCACATTGGAATGTACACTAGGTCCACCTGTCCATCATTAAAGATGCTCATTTTGATCACCCTGTTAAGATATTGCTTGTTTTTTTCATTGTAAAGTTAGTGTTTTTCCACCTTGAAAATCATATGCAATCTCTGGAGAGACACTTGAGACCATGTAATTAGAATAATTTTCATCAAACTACTTATCTCCACCCCCCTCCCCCGCAATCTACCAGTAGATTCAGACTCCGTTAGAGAGATACCAGGAGGCCAAGATGGCGGAGAAGTAGGGACTTCCGTATTTCCTGTCCATATCTCTCAAACACAGAAGGGCTGAAGCCAAAGGACTCTGAACCTTAAGAAGCTGGGAGGGAAGGAGATGGAGCCTACTAGGAACATAGAATCCATTAGTGATTTTCATTTGATGCAGTCTTTATGTGTACGGTTTGCAGAATAATGACTTTCCAATTTGGATGCTCCTTCCACACCTTGCCCTTGGCATTCTACTGCAAGGAAGAGCCCTACTTTTGCTCCTAAGAATATTTATTTATTATCATTTGGGTTCATGAATCCCTGTTTTATTCAAAGGGTTATAATCTATCACTACCCTTAATTTTAATGCTGAATTTTCCTAGATTTGGCTCTGGGAGTCTCTAGGAGCAAGCTCCTGAGTGTGTGTGCATGGGGAAAGAGGGGAAGGGGTATCATTGGTGGTGGTAGTGTTTCATTTTTTTGAAGTACATTTTTGTAGACTTTTGGTTTTAAAACAATTCTACGGAAAAGTTGCAATGATAACACAGAGATTTCCTGTGTACCTGCACCCATTTCCCCTGTTGTTAACATCTTCTGTCACTGTGATTCATCTATAACAACCAAAGAGCCAACATCGGTACAGTAATAACTAAATGCCACAACTTATTCAAATTGCACTACTTTTTCCTAATATCCTTTTCGTATTCCAAAATCCCATTAAGGACACCACATTACATTTAGCTGTCACATATCCTTAGCCTCCTTTGCTCTGTGACAGTTTCTCAGACTTCCCTTGTTTTTTTAAAATTTATTTTTATTTTTATTTATTTCTAGGAGAGAGAGAGACAGCGTGAGCAGGGGAGAGTCAGAGAGAGAGGGAGATACAGACTCTGAAACAGGCTCCAGGCTCTGAGCTGGCAGTCAGCACAGAGCCCGACGCGGGGCTCGAACTCACGAACCGCGAGATCATGACCTAAGCGAAAGTCGGACGCTTAACCGACTAAGCCACCCAGGCGCCCCAGACTTTCCTTGTTTTGATAAACTTGTCAGGTTTTTAAAAAAATTTTAATGTTTTATTTATTTATTTATTTTTTCTATAAGATGCATTTATTTATATGCAGGAAGATGTTTATATTTGCTTGTTTGGGTACTTTCTGAGTCAACCAAGGTCTCTTACATATGTAATAAGGTTGAAGGGGAAACCACCTTGCAGAGTACATCACATATTCAATGTTCCTAATAAATGTTAGTTGCTGTTTTATTTATTTTTGAGAGAGAGGCAGCGTGAGCAGGGGAGGGTCAGAGAGAGAGGGAGACACAGAATCCATGACAAGCTTCAGACTCTGAGCTGTCAGCACGGAACCCAACGTGGGGCTCAAACCCACGAACTGCGAGATCATGACCTGAGCCGAAGTTGGACGCTTAACTGACTGAGCCACCCAGGCTTCCCTAAACTTGATAGTTTTGAAGAGTGCTGTCCTGTGTCTGTTTGACATGCCCACTTATTTATTTTTTTGAGTGCTTTTACTTTTGGGCACAAGATGTTTCAGGTTCATTTTCTGTTACTCTCCTACTGCATTGCTGGAATTTGCCATTTCTCCAAACAGACCCTGTTTCCTTAAATAGAAGTGGCATTTAGAAACTAATATGTGAGCTCTAAATAGGCTTATTGAAACTGGGTTGTCATTGATTCTAGGCCCTTTCACCAGTTAGGAGATATAGATTAGATATAGGTACAGACTCCTATGGGTGCCTGCAGTTTCGATCCAACACTGCAGAGCTCTCCCTGGCCGTATGCCATTCCATTTTGTAGCTTCCTTCTTTGGTAGAGATAACCCAGCACTTCTCACATCAGCAATACATTGTCAATCATTTCCTCAACTATACAATGCATAAAAATTAGTTTCAGAATTTCTGTACCAATACCATCACAAAACCGAAATCTACAAAAGGATTTCAAGATCACTTTGCAATGTGCTTTCCTCTGTAGGCTCAGGGTGTACAGTCAAATTATTAAGTCGAAAAGGCAATTTTTAATTAGTTCTTTTTCCTCCCTGGTATTGTGGTTATGTTATTCATTTGAAATACTCTTGGGTTCCTTTGTTCCTGTTTGCATTCCATTTTATTTTATTTTTCTCCCTTTCTCCGTGGATTTTATTTATCTATTTATTTTTACTTTCTAGAACAGGGTAAACAAACTTTTTCTGTAAAAGGCCAGAGAGTAAATATTTTAGGCCTTATGGATCATACAGTCTCTATTGCAAGTACTCAAATCTACTGGTCTGTCATGAAAGCACCCATAGGCTATCCATAACCAAATGGGCATCGCTGTGTTCCAATAAAACTTTATTTAAAAAGAGACAACCGGCTATATTTTCCCTGTGGACTGTTGTTTGCTAACCCCTGTTCTAGAAGTCTAAAATGCTTTCCAAAGTTAACATTATATATGTATATTTTTTTCAGAGAAATATTGCTTATTGTCCTATCTCTTCTACTCCATGATTTTTCGTATTTTCTAAAAATGGTCATAATGATATCTTCCATCCCACAATGCTCTTCTGCAATGACACTTTGCTACTCTCTCATCAAGAGATAGAGTATGCTTCTCTACATCCCTTAAATTTAGGTTGTGACTAGCTTATGATTGCTTTGACCAATATAATGTGGAAGAAAATGCTTCTAATTCCTCAACCTTGGAATGCTCATTCTGAGAGAAGCCAGTCACATGTAATACGTTCAAATATCTTGAGACCACCATGTTGTGGGGAAGCTCATGCTAGTCCCATGAAGAGAAAATAATGCCACCTGCCCCCAGTTATTCAGCCATCCACTTCGAGGTACTAGATATGTGAGTGAAGAGGCCATCTTGGATACTCCAGCTCCAGCAGGTGTCACTGGAAGAAAATGCAGACATATTGCCTCAGTTAAGTTGTCTCAGACCTTCAATCATTCAAGCCATCCCAAGTGAGGCCATCCCAGATGTGGCCATCTCTGTGGAACAGAAATGAGCTGTTACCCACTATTCCCTGCAGTACTTCTTGACTCATCAAATCAAATAGTTGTTGCTTTACTCCACTAAAGTGGGCTTTTAAGGGGTAATTGATAACTGGAACACATCCTATCCTTCTTACCACTACTAGTACCATCTCTGTATCAATTTTCTATGGTTGGCATTATAAACTACCATTGACGGGGTGGCTTAAATAACAACAACAAGAAAAACTATTGTCTTACAGCAGTGGAGACTAGAAATCTCAAATCAAGGTTTCACCAGGGTTGATTGCTTCTAAGAGCTGTGAGGAAGGATCTGTTCCAGCCCCATCTCCTTGGCTTGGAGATGGCTGCCTTCTCCACGTCTCTTTACTTTGTCTTTGCTCTGTGCATGTTTCTGTGTCCAAATTTTTCCTTGTTATGAAGACGCCAGTTATAATTGATTAAAGTCCATCCTAATAACCGTATTCTAACGTGATTCTCTCTTTAGAGACACGAGCTCAAAATAAGGTTATGTTCTGAGGTACCAAAGGTTAGGACTTTAACACATGAGTTTGAGGTGAATACAAGTGTACTCATATGAACTTCCTCTGGAGATAATCAACTTTGTTTCTGTTTAATCTTCCTGTGTTGCTTTTTGTAAAAACTGACCAGATTTCTAAGTTTTTCCTATTTCTCCTCCTTTAAATTTTGTTCCGACTTTCCTATTTTTTTCATTTACTATATCAGTCTTAAAGCTCTCCATAACAATTTGCAGAGGCTTTCCTCATTCTTTGTTCCTCTTACCGCTGTGTAGTATATCAGTGTTTTTATGTATCATTATTAACTCATCTCCTATTTGGATATTTAGGTACTTTCCAGTATTTTGCAGTATAAACAATGTGGTGATGAATAATCACATGGATATATATTTTCATACTTTTTGAGATGTATCTTCAGAGTAAATGCCAAGAGGTAGAATTACTGGTTCAGAAGGTAAACACATATGTAGTTCTTGATACTGTCAAATTCTCTCTATAGAAATTGTGCTATTTTTCATCTCTACCAATAATGCCTGAAAGTTCTTGTTACTGGGGGCACCTGGGTGACTCAGTTGGTTAAGCGTCCGACTTCAGCTGAGGTCATGATCTTGTGGTTGGTGAGTTCGAGCCCCGTGTTGGACTCTGTGCTGACAGCTCATAGCCTGGAGCCTGCTTTGGATTCTGTGTCTCCCTCTCTCTCTGCCTCTCCCTTACTTGAGCTCTGCCTGTCTCTCTCAAAAATAAATAAACATTAAAAAAATAAAAATAAAAAAGAAAGTGCTTGTTATCCATAGCCTCTCCAATAGAATATTTTTTCAATATTTTTAAGAGTTTGCCAACCTGATGGATAAGGAACGGCGCTCAAGTATAGTTTAAATTGAATATATTTTCATATGTTTATAAGCCATTTTAATGTCTCTACATGTCTTTTACTAATATTTATATCATTTTTGGTCTTTTCTCCCTCTTTTTTATGATACATGCCTTAAAGATTTTTTTTAAATTTGTCCTTTTCTCGTTTGACTCTACTTGTAGTGTTTTTGTTTGTTTTGTTTGCCATGCATTAAAAAAGTGTGCAGTTAAATTTGTCAGTCTTTTATTCCATCTGCATTTTCAGCCATATTTAGAAAGCCTTTTCCTGGGGCGCCTGGGTGGCTTAGTCGGTTAAGCGTCCGACTTTCGCTTGGGTCATGATCTTGCAGTTCGTGGGTTCGAGCCCCGCGTCGGGCTCTGTGCTGACTGCCAGCTCAGAGCCTGGAGCCTGTTTCAGAGTCTGTGACTCCCTCTCTCTCTGACCCTCCCCTGCTCACGCTGTCTCTCTCTCTCTCCTAAAAATTAAAAAAAAAAAATTAAAAAAAAAAGAAAGCCTTTTCCTATGCCAAAATTATAGACTCCACTGACGTTTTCTTCTATTATTTATAGAGATTTTCTTCATATAGATCTTAAATTGAATAAGACACTATTCTTGCATTTGATGTGACAAATGGATCTCATTTTAAACTTCGTCTTTTTCAGATGACCTGCCTTTATCTTATGTGCTGCCATCTTCATTATACACTAGATTTCCGTGCAATGTTATTTTACTCCCAGACTTTCCTTCTCTTCTAGTCTGTTGGTCCAATCATCTCTTCATGTACCATTCTGTTGTTTTAGTCAGAGTGGCTTTATCACATTTTTAATAACTGATAGGGTAGTCCCCTCTCATAGCTCTTCTTTTTCAGCATTTTCCTAGTCATATATTTTTTTTAAGTTTATTTACTTTGGAGAAGAGAGAGAATAAGCCAGCTGGGAGGGGCAGAGAGAGAGAGAGAGAGAGAGAGATTCCCAGGCAGGCTCCACATTGCCAACATGGAGCCCGGTGAGGGGCTTGAACTCACAAATTGTGAGATCATGACCTGAGCTGAAATCCAGAGTCAGATGCTTAACTGACTGAGTTAGTCAGTCTGCCCCCCACCCTGCAGTTATATTCTTGCATGATTATTATTCAGTATGAACTTAATTTAGTTGTTAAGCACTGAAAAACAATTTTTTGGTATTTTAATTCCAAAGAACCGATACCTGGATGATGTTGAGATGTTCAACAGAGAACAAGATGAGAGGAAGGATGTTTTATAGTTTTATTCACATAGATTTTGAACATTTTTCCAAGTTTATTTCTAAGTTTTTTGTTTATTTTTTAAGTTCATTTTATTGCTAATGTAGATTGAGCTTCTTTCCCATTAGTTCTATTTAGATATTATTGGTGTCTCTGTAGCTCTTAATTTTTTTTCATGTTATTTTACATCTTCTGTTTTTTGAAGTAGTTTTTTCATTGATTCTCCAGGGTTTTCCAGGTATATTATTAAGCCATCTGCAAATATAGATCATTTGTTTATCATCATAGATCTGATTATTTTCTAATTGCATTGACTAATAACACTAATATCACACTAAGTAGTCATAGAGTTAATATGCATTCTTGCTTTGTCCCTGACCTTGATAGGAATGCTTCCATTGTTTTCTTATTAATAACACCCTAATAGTTGGGTGTTACTTATTTCCATAGTGCCTTGGGAAAATAACTCTTACTTACTTTCTATAGCTGACTAACAGCTTCAACAGTATATTCTCCCATATACTCACGAAGGGGCAGCTCAGATAATTAATGCAATGAGTGGTAAAAAAAAAAAAAGGTTTTGGGGTTTTGGGGGGAAGGGGAGATGGAACATTTCAGAAAGAATATGGATTTGCAAGAAGGATAATGTATTATAAGATTCAAAGCAATTATGATAGAATTATTGCTACTGGGCATCAGGAAGGAGAACTTCAGTCTGCATTCCCATCAAAATACTACCAAAAACATGAGGTTCACTGGTGCCTCCATCCCACCCCACACCTATCATACCTTCTACTGGAGTGTCTCGCTAGTTGGCCACGGGTCCACAAAGTTGTCATCTTATGTACCAGGGCACACATTTCTTCAACTGGTGTCAAATTAAGAATGTTAGAACCTTTCTGCACATATGAAACTGACAGCACCAAGAGAAGAATCTCATACAGGTAATCATTTTTGTGTCAAAAAAAATCATTCTTGTGTCCTCAAGAGAACAAACTACGGAAAAGCTGTACTTAGTAAGCAAGGCTCAGTAGGAGAGGGTTGTCACCAACATGCAAATCAGGAATGAACCCTTTCCCAGCCAGTGTTCATTTTGCTAGAATTAAGTAGATGGTCTCCAGGTACACCACCAAGTTTTCTAGACCAATCCTGCCTGGAATACTCTCTATGTGACTTTCTTGCCCCATGTTTTCAATTGGAGAATTTGGTTACTGTGACTGATTGAAATGCCAAAGAAACACCCATGGGTGGTAACCACACAAAGTGTGTTGAGGACAGGTCCTCACTTTATGGAACACATTCTCCCTCTTGACTCTCCTGTCTTCCTTTTTAGTAGCCTAGGTTGGATCACACTCACCCCCTTTCTCTCTTCCACCATGACTTCTTATGGTATTATTGTCAGATGATAAGACTTAAAACAATCAGCAGTTCTTGCATAAGGTTATAGAGCTTGTAGGTTATGGTAGGAATTTTTTCCTCCTAAGGACTTGTAGTAACTGGATCATTCTGTTTGGCTCAATCAATCTGGGGTTGTCGGGGATGTATTTCCAGGATAGGGGGCCCAAAATATGGCCAAGATGATAGAGTATATCAGAGCAGAGAACGATGTCAGAAAGGTCAAGAACTGGCCTGGGAAAGGTGTGCAGATTGGAGGGTGGTTCAGGTCTTAGCGGATGTAGGCTGTGCCTGAGGGTGACGTATGCTGAGCTAAAATGCCGTGGCATGCGATTAGTCAGATGTACACTTCTAGACTCGGATCACTACTCAAATTACAATTTGTTAGCTCTTCTTCTAATATTGGTACTTAAAGAGTTTGTGTGTCTTTGTTCTCAAGCCACTTAATGTAAAGGAAATATTGGGCCTGTGAAATCAGAGTCTAATAACACAAAGGTTACTTGGGATTCTTTTTCCAGCTGCCCGTTTTGGTTCATTATGTACTTAAACTGCATATGTTATACTCTTTCCATTTTTTTTCAGTTAGTAATATTGCCTTTTCTACCTTTCTCACCAATTTATGATAGTGATCACTAAAATGATAAGTTATAATCAAAAGGTTTCCAGTAGCTGTTATACCAATAGCTTATAAGGGAAACTAAGTGCTTAGGATACCAGCAAGTTGGCAATTGAATTCATGTTTACAGATCAATCCCTAAAGATATATATATGTATATACATATACATGTGTATATGTATATATATATAGATATATCTTGTGGGGTCATTTCTTTGAAACGGGAATATTTTGAAACCATTTCTTCCTAGACCACATTTCCAAATCAAATGGCATCCTCCACTATCTAGGTAAGCTATGCTGAGTGGGGTCCATGCAGTGCTCTTTGTTCATGTCTATTCAGCTCATCTCTCGGAGCCCGAGCCCCTTCCAAATTCCACCACCTAAGTCACATGCTTATCAAAGTCACTTCACTTTGTTCTTCAACTTCATACAGCCATAATACTTAGCAAATGGTATCATTTGATTAAATATTTATGCCAGTTGTACTTATGTAATTATGACTTGAATTAAATATTAAGCCAATCAATGAAATGTAAGTAATGAAAGAAAAGTCATTATTCCTTTTAAAATATAATTGAATGCTTTGAAAAAAGACCCCATCAAGGCCAGTCACAAAATAAAAGTATTCTGATGAATTAATTATGTATGGACAAAAATTATTGCAGTTTGGGGAGGGGGCGATAAAGCTATAAAGATTCTGAACGCAGAGTGTGCCAGAATTATGTGTAAATATCCATAAGTATTTCTACTAAAGTTTCTTGCATCATTTTAAAGAAATCAATACAAAAGAGTAAGTAGTCGATTGCAAATTAGTAGATTATGAATCATGGCTGTGATATAGAAGGGAAAGATTTGGTACTCCAAATAGAGTTTTCATACTCAAAGTAAAGACTGATCCTGTATCAAAAGATTGCCAATGGATGTAGACTTACATTCATCATAAGCAGTAAGAAGTTTGTGGTATTTGGGACGCCTGGGTGGCTCAGTCGGTTAAGCGTCTGACTTTGGCTCAGGTCATGATCTCACAGTTCCATGATCTCACAATTCGTAGCTGCCCCGTGCGTGTACAGTGTGTGCAATGCCCACGGGCACAGAATTTCAGGGTCCCCATTATGCACGGGAGTTCAGCACAACTAAAAGTGAGTACAAAGTAGGTGTGTTATGTCGAAGGCCAAGCGGGAACACTGACAGCCTCCAAAGGCCACTCTACTTTCCACTGGAGCCAGTACTTGCTATGAATAGAGCCAGAAGGCAATGGCTTTCTTAAGAACAGAATCCCAAGGAATCTTGTAGGAGGCAGAGGACGCCTGTTTCCATGCTGTCCCCCACTCCCCGACAGAGATGTCCACATCCTAATATCTGTAAACTAGAATGTATTAGGTTACATGGCAAAGGGGGGAATTAAGGTTGCTAATCAGGTGACCTTGAGATGGGGCCGTCATTCTTGATTATCTGACTATCCCCAGTGTAATCACAAGAGTCTTCATGAGCAAAAGCAGAAGGGAAAGAACTTGATATGTGGTAACCAGAAGAAAGATTCAGCCCAATCCTTCTGGCCTGGTAGATGGAAGGAGGAGCCATGAGCCAAGGAATAAGGGTGGTCTCTGAAGCCCAGAAAAGGCAAAGGAGGAGATTCTTCCCTAGAGCCTCTGGAAAGAATGTGGTCCTGCTGACACCTTGATTTTAGCCTAGGGAGACCCATTTCCGACTTCTGAGCTCCAGAACTGTAGGATAGTAAGTCTGTGTTGTTTTAAGTCAGTACGTTTGTGGCAATTTGTCATGGAAGCCATAGAAAACTAACAAAACCCTGTCGTATCCTCTTACTCGTATGACTGTCCTCTATTAGACACCTGTTTGTGCTAAAAATGATGGTGTAGAAGGCGAAGGAAGGGCAGGATGCCTCCTGGTACCTTTCCGGTTCAGTCCTTCCTTACTCCGCAATAGCTGCTGGTGCAGTGGTGGCCAAACGTACGTACATCAAGAAGCAAAATAAAAACAGTCAAGTGACTTGTATGAAGCATTTCCACTATTCTGCTAAAAGCAAAATACATAGACAGATATATGAGTGACCAAATGCGTGTTGTGTGTTTTCTGTGATTCTGCACGTGAGCTAAATGTGCCCGTATCTGCATTTAAGACAAAACTGCAAAATATAAAGACGAATGGCAAACTTTTATGCCAAGGGAGCATTGTAAATATTTCTTTACATAGCACAATATAAATTTGCAATGTTAAAGACACCACCCAAAGTTGAGAGACCACAAGGAAAGGAACATTTTTATATTTTAGGACCTTTGGCAACATTTTTTTTCTTGCTGTTTGAAGAAGGGTCTCCACGTTCTTGTTTTGCACAGGGCCCTGCCATTCATGCAGCTGGCCTTGGCCCCAGCACCAGGTGCAAGGCCCGGCATTCCATAGATACCCCACAAATATTCTATTTAAAAAAAAAACACAATGAGGAATAAAATAATCATAAAGTACAAGCTGAATGAGTTTGGTCTTTCCAACGCCAATCTGCTCAAGAGGCATTTGTACCCCAGACAGACACCCAATAGCAAGGTCAGAGCTGACTTGCAGGTGGCATCGAGCATTTGGTAGGTTTGTGTTTTTATTTCTGGAAATGACCACCCTGGGACTCAGTGCACTACCACCCCGAAAAGGGATATTAAAGGGAGACTTGTCTCAGGTCCTCTCGAATGCAGGGCACCCTGAGATGCTTGTAGAAATCTACCAAATGCATTTATATGTACTTAAAATTTTTTTTTTCACGGATATTTATTTTTGAGAGACAGAGCACAAGCAGGGGAGGGGCAGAGAAGGGGAGACACAGAATCAGAAGCAGGTTCCGGGCTCTGAGCTGTCAGCACAGAGTCTGTCACAGGGCTCCAATTCCGGAACCATGAGATCATGACCTGAGCCACAGTCGAATACTTAACCATTGAGCCACAGAGGTGCCCTTATGTGCTGCTTTTATGCATTTACACCTTTACTTTCCCAGTGTCATTTGGGAACAAAAAGGACATTGTCCAGGTCACTTTATCCAGCAAAAATATCCGCTCGCCCTATAGGACTGTTATAGCCTCCTTTGGCCCTTTCTGCTCATAGAACTCCTTTATCCCTTCATCCAGTTCCCGAAGCCCTTGCCACCTTGGGTATCATCCCTTCTTTCAAACCAGAGCCTCACCACCCCCCCAACCCCAATTCTGTCACCTTCCTCTTAGGAGCACCCGGCTAACTCCCTTCCTACAAGACAGCCTAGATAGGGATGTATAGCAAGTGTCTAACAACTTGTTTAGGACCAGAAGGAAAAAAACAAACAAACTGTGAACAAGCCTGAAATCCAGAAGCCCAGGACTTTCTAGCAACTGAAAGGAAAAAGTTAACTCTTCATCCTCCTGGACGAAGGTCAGCACCGTACAGTTTGGTAAATTAACCTGTAACAAATGCAAGTTATCCAGAGCAGGTTAAGGTAGATGAGAAGTACCCGCAGAGAGAAATAACCACCACCCATCACTGTCACCCTAAGCCCCATCCTACACCAAAGAATGGCCCTGCCCCCAAAAGTCCACCATAGTCCGCAGCCTCCTAAACCTCTCAGACAGAAGGAAGGAACAGACCCTGATGCTCAGGGGAGGGGTGGGGTGCAGCTAACCCCTTTGTATCCCTAAAGAAACCCAAACGTGTCCTTGTGGCTGCAAGAAAAGAGTGGACTTGGCCAGCTGGGTGACCCACTTGGGTCTCTGACTCTTGAGTGTCTGACTCTTGGCTTCGGCTCAGGTCATGATCTCGCAGTTTCCCGAGTTCAAGCTCTGCACTGGGCTCCATGCTGATAGTGCAGAGCCTGCTTAGGATTCTCTGTCTCCCGCTCTCTCTGCCTCTCTCCCACTCGCACTGTGTCCTTCTCGAAATAAATAAATAAATAAACTTAAAAAGAAAACAGTAGGCTTATTTTGGCTCGGGCTACCAGAATTAAGGGAATTTCTAGATGAAAATTCTCAAAGGTCACATGAGCAGGTCGAAACAGAGAGGTCCTGGATGGTGATGGCTGTGCCAGGCCCCTCTTGACCTCCCCCCACGCACTTGGCCATGCTTTAGAAATCAGAGCAGACATTCAGGTAAAACCGAAGCTGACCTTTCCTTCTCAAAGCTGAAGTGCCAGGGAAAACCCAAGCCTCAACCCAAATCAACACAGAACAAAGACTCCGCTTTCTTTGTTAGAAGAAACCAATGTAACTGAGAAGGATAAACATCATTGATTCCAGAAAGCAGAGACTATCCTCATTGGAGGATGTGCTCTTGTGAGATGTTGCTGAAACTAGATGGATGAAACATCTTTTTTTTTTTTTTTTTTAAATATTTTATTTATTTTTGAGAGAGAGATAGAGACAGCATGAGGAGGGGAGGATCAGAGAGAGAGGGAGGCACAGAATCCGAAACAGGCTCCAGGCTCCGAGCTATCAGCACAGAGCCCGACGCGGGGCTTGAACCCACAAACCGTGAGACCATGACCTGAGCCGAAGTCGGACGCTCAACCGACTGAGCCACCCAGGCGCCCCGGATGAAACATCTTTTTGAGCAATGGGTTCTTCTAAGGTGGGGTCGGAGGAGAGCTCTCTGGTTGACAATGAAAGACACATCCCCAAAGGTGGAGATGACATCCCAAGTTGCTGGCCGGTATCTCTGAGGCCAATAGCAGAGTGGGCAGCAAGCCACAACAAAGCTCCACCCATGGGCCTGTCCCAGATGGATATGCCCCACCTCTTGCCACATGGACCATGTGGGCATCATCCAGTGGCTTCCTAGAACCAAGGTCTAGTTTCTCCCTTTGCCCCTTGAGAATTCATTCCCTGAGCTTCTCCTTGAGTGATTCACCCCATCTGTCCCAGTGCCATCATGAGGTAGCTTTCAGAGCCCCTTCTTCTGTGATTTCTTAAGTTCTCTAGGCCATGCCTGAGACCCTTCAATGGGTGTTTAGATGAGACTTTTCTGACCCCTTCACAGGGAAGTTTCCCGGGTGACAATTCAATCTCCCCAAGATCCTTGCTGCTCCGGCCTTTACACTCAGGTGGACACAAAGACACATGTCGGCCCTGCAGCTGAGATGTCCCTGATTTACCCCCCAAGACATACCTGGGCCAGGGACACTCTGGCTTTATAGTCCAGGCCCCACCAGTGTTGAATACACCTTTTGGAAAGGTGGTGCTCTGGTTGCTTGCCAACATTACTCATGTTTACTGTTTGTAAAATGTCCTGGAAATTGGCAAACAGGTCCGCAAGGCAAGGCCGTACTGGGAAAAGACTCAAGGATCCTGAGATTTTTAGATAATAAGCAATAAACCCCACGAACTCTGCAACATCTTTTGCAATAAGAACTATTTACGATGTCCACTTTCAGTGGAAGTGATAGATATAGCTCATTCAGTGGTCCAGAAAAGTCACTCCATCTGCAATGGAGAAGAGGCAGGACAGGCAAGAAGAAGATTGAAGCCGGGCCTTGGTCATGCCTGGGCTAGAGGTGGGTGTTAGCCAACCTGTAGAGGGGCTGTGGGGTGGGACGAGCTCTGGGGTAGAGGGTGAGTATGGATCCCTTAGTCTGCATTCAGACTGACAACCATGAGATGGCCCCTGAATGAGACAGAGGAGACTCTACTGGGGAAGAGCCACCAAAGATGAGGACTGGTCCCAGACTCTGTGCAGATGAGGACCCTCTGGAAGATCCGTTCCATGTCTGCTGTACCTGATGCCTCCAGGCCCGGGACACGTGGCTGTCGTGGCCTGTGCACCTGCTCTTGTTTGCCCCCCTTGCTCCTGAAGGGTGGGAAGACTGTGGTATTCTGTTTCATTACGTGTCTCTGGGTCGTTCCTAGACTTCCCTTGGCAGCCTGACTTCAGGAGTTGAGATGGTCAGTCTTTGCTCCTCTCCCAAATCCTGAAATCCCCTCTCTTAACAATTCTTATCTTCTGGCACTCCTGGACCTCAAGGAGGAAGAAAAAGTCTAATGGCCTCCATGTGCTCCTTGAAGAGCCTTCCCTGAAGAGAAGCCTCTGCTGAGATCAGGTCAGGGACCAAGCGAAGTTTGCTTGAGAAATAGGATCCAGAGGCTGAGTGTGCTTTGGAACTAGAAAGGGAGTGTCCGTTATTTCCTGGTTCATGTTGTGTGCTGATAGCCATGAGGAATTTCTCAACAAACCAGCCAAGGCATGAATCCCTGAACTCATAAAAATGATCTAGGAGAGCAAATGAATACTGGCCTAAGATACTTTTCTGGTGGACATCACATTACTTGAGAATAAATTCTAGTGCGTTCTCTCTCTCTGTGTGTGTACACACACACACACACACACACACACACACACATAATTTTCTGAATAGCGCTATTCAAATTTCTTTCAAACACTAAGCCAGTTGCGTTGTTTTTCCTCAGACGCCCATCCTTCAACTGTTCGATTCTGCCTCTAGCCACATGCAGTAACAACTATTTTTTTTTATTAGGTTCTTAAGTATTTTCTAGAGTTTTTATTGTAAAAGCAAGCAAATTCAAACACAATTTCGGCTCTTCCCCTCCTTTTATAGAAAGAATGTCATGTTTATTGTTTTCCTGCTGCTTTTTCCCCTTGGTGGCATGCATTAAAAAGCTTTATTATTTTTATACCCTCCTTCCTTTTTACTCAGCTGCATAGTATATTGATGGACATTTGTTCATCCTCCCCATGTATTATAATGTAAACAATGCTGCGATGAATAACTTTGCATTTACGTCATGTCACAAGGGTGCAGGGTTCCTTGTAGGAGAAATTCCCATAAATGGAATTGCTGACTGAAAGGGTACATGCGTGTATGATTTTTGTGGCTATTGCCAAAAGCCCTCCATATGGGTTGTACAAATTTATATTCACACCAAAAATATGTAAGTGCCCGCTTCCCCACAGCCTTGCCAACAGAGCATAGCATCAGACTTTTTAGATTTTTGCCTGCGCAAGAGGTAAAAAAATTGTCTATTCTGTAATTGTTTATATATCTGTGTCATATTTCCCCTCAGCTCTCCCCATCCCACGTTGCTTAAAGATTTCCTTTTGGGGCTCCTGGGTGGCTTAGTCGGTTAAGCGTCCGACTTTCGCTTAGGTCATGATCTCGCGGTTCTTGGGTTCGAGCCCCGCGTCGAGCTCTGTGCTGACTGCCAGCTCAGAGCCTGGAGCCTGTTTCAGTCTGTGACTCCCTCTCTCTCTGACCCTCCCCTGCTCACGCTGTCTCTCTCTCTCCTAGAAATAAATAAAACATTAAAAAAAATGTAAAATATTTCTTTTTAAGTGAATCAAAACTCCTGACATGAAGGAGGTTACTCGCCTGAGATAGAGTAGTGTCTTACTCTTTCAGGGACCAAGAAAAGCCTAATTGTGTGAAGCCCGCTGTTTGGAGACAAGGGGTAAGTGACGCCACCCATCCAGACCTGAGCATTTGTGTCCTACAAATCCAGGAAGAAATCAAACACCCATCTGGTGGTGGGAACTACAGCAAAGTACCAGGTTGTAAATCGCTGAGAATCTGCAGTTCCGTCCAGTTGCTTTGACGATAAATGTCTGCTGTGAATCTGTTTCTATCAACAGAGCCATACATTATGAAATGAGGTTAATCAATGTCATCAAAAAAGGCCACACATTACGGCAGTTTGAGGGGACAGAAGCGGTGCAGGAAGGCAAACCAGAACAGATTGGTGCATTTTCAGACTGTGAGCATAATTTGCATCTGTAATTTTATTCAGCAACTCCCAGGTGGAGTATAAAGAGATTTCCGTTTTTGTTTATCTTGTCAAAGATCATGCTTTTGGTTAAATTTGGCTTGCAAAAAGTTTTCTGGACTATTTTGGTCCATCAGCACTATCGTGGGCTTACAAATGTGTAAGAAACTGCTGACATTTTACGAATGACACCTCCCTGTAATTACCCTTCCTACTGCTTCCCACCAATCTAAAGGAAGGAGCATTCATAATTTAAAATTAAATTAAGCAGCTTCCTTTGGTAATCTTGGTCTCAAATTCCCCAAAGTATTATAATAATGAAATTATAATAATAGTTAAACTGTACTAAGCAAGTTACTAAGTATCAGGCTATTTACGTGTATAAAATTATTAATTCTCACATAATTTTATGAGATAGAAATAGTTATCATTGCTGTTTTAAGGTGGGAAACTGAGGACCTCAGGGCTGAAAGATTTGCCCGATATTTCTTGCTAGATGGGTGGAGTCTGGTTTTTAATGCAGATAGTCTTGCCCCAGAGGGGGGAAAATGAAAAGGAGAGAGAGAGGGAAAAAGAGATTAACTGCTTGACTTCATCCAAGGTTCATTTAGCTGACTCAAATCTCTCCCAAATTTTTAATAATTTTTAATAATTTTAATGTTGAAAATTGTACCTGTAGTCTGACTACCACGAAACATTTTTTTACCACCTTTGTATGATCTTTTTGAGTCCTTGAGCGCTTAGCTTATGTAGTTGTAATTATAGCAATCATGGTAACTTCATATTCTGCTTTTTCAATTAATAGGACATCATAAATATTTTCCATGCTGTTACATAGTATTCATAATTATTTTAATGGCTTTATAATATTCTATGCAGTTAGACTACTAAACTGATTTAACTCTTCCCCTATTGCTAAATTCACGAGTTCATTTAAATTCTACGGCCAGAGGTAAAAATGGCAGTAAATATTTTAACATTTATAGCTTTATGCTGCCATTTGAATTACTACCATAGGATAAATTTCTGGAAGTGGATCAGAAAGCATAAATGGCCATCCGACTGCTGTTTCCTTGGCTATAATGAGCCTGCCCTTTTCTTCACAACCTCACCAGCAACGGCAATTAGCTGTTTTGAAGTAGGTGGGTTAATTTAGCAGAGTTCAGTGCCATCTGAGTGAGTTATTTACTTTTATTTCATTGCTAATATGAAGTATAATTCATTTTAGAAATAAGAAATACATTAAACAAATCAAGAAAGTCGTCTTCTAATTTACATCTTTCGGGCTTCCCCACCCCCACCCAATCCCTGACCTTCATGCCCAAGCGAGGTCCTGAGAATACTTTGCATTTGGTCAGGGAGAAAACCATTTTCTTAGCTTCCTGCTTTCATTAGAGAGTGATGCAGCATGGCCTGACCTTGCCCCAATGCCCTCAAAAGACCCAGGTGATGTTTTCATTGCCAAGATCTCAGTGCACATTGAGTGACATCCTCTGTTCAAAAAATTGACTCAGTGGTAAGAACACGGTACACAGGTGAAACTAGAAACTCATTATCCTTAACTCATTCGAACGAGAAAAGATGCAACGACAACTCCAAATTGGCGCCAGAGTGAAAATCTACACTTCCCTCCATGAAAAATCATCTACATTGATTTTGTGTGTACGTGCCATTAAAGGTCAGAATGAAAAATACCTTGCCCTTTAAAGTTGTTCCAGAAATAGGCTAGTTTTTGCTGAGAGTAAGAATTTTCCCATACAACTGTTAGATCTTAATCATCTTCTCTCCTCTGCAAACATTAACAGCTTAAACTTTATGAACAAGCCCACTATGAAGAGAAGACCACATGGGGGGGGCGGGGCTTGACAGTATAATTCATAGGGATGAAATGCCTTGATATATACTGTTGAGACTACGGGAATTATTGTATAAAGCTGATCGCTGTGTCATTTTGCTCAGCACACGCGTCACATTACCTGAAGTCCCCCCCCCCCTTTTTAATAGGGCATAAATAAAATGTAAAATGACACCACTGAACATTGCAAGGCCCATTTAGGGATTGCATTATATGAGAGAAAACGGACGGATGAGACTTGTATCGGTGATCATTTTTCTTCTTCGCACATCAGATGAAGACATCTCCAGAGCAGTTACTGTGGTGTGCGATGCCATATTTTTTTGTAATTAATGAGTAAAGTGCACGGTCCAGAAAGAATTCTTGGGAATCCAAATGATTTGAGAACACTTAGGCGCCATAACTCACCACCTTAAATTTTCAGAGGTCTTTGACATTTCAAAAGTAATATATATGCTGGGGTCCAGAGTTGAGTTTTTTCCCTCTATGAATTCTTTGTGTTTGTGCATTGTAGTTTTTTAGGTTGTAGAGTTAGCCCAGAATAGCTATTGTAGCAATAAAAGGCGATTTTATTGAAGGTCTACTTTATTGCTACTGAACACAACGTATTTATTATCCACTTTTATTTTCTCTGAGGAAAGTCTCAGAGAAAAAGGAAATCTTTGCAAATCTCTGCATTCCAGAAGTTTACTTGAGTGCACTGGTTGTGCCAGGGATAGCACATTGTCACATCCATAGAGAATTTTGAACCCTACAATTGCCTAGGTAGCGCAGGTAATCGTAATTTCCGTTTCTCGATAAAGAAGGTATCCTTCAGTGATGCAACAGGGGCAGTAAAGGCCTTGAGATTCACCATTCCTTGTTCTTGCCACAGCACCGTGGCTCCACTGGAAATAAAAAGGCATCCGAGATTACAAACCAAATTTGGAATCGAGGGTTAGGACCCATTTCTTTTCATGTTCCACGCATTTCTTGTTGCCTTGAAGCTGGTATGACTACATGGTCATCTCTTCAAACTTAAGTCTATTCCTTTGTGGATAGTTACTGATCATTCTCAAGCTTTCTAGTTTCTCCTTCTACACACATTGGGATAGTATGTGTGTAGTATGTGGGATAGTATGTGGGATAAAGGCTGTAGGCTAAGTTCATGGGCAAGTGTTAATCACTGTTTTTGTAGAACTGAAGGCAGGTGGCCAAATAGGTGATATTATAGTCAGTGAAAATATGTGATTTCTAGGAAGAGTTCCCAAGACAGAAGGGCCAGGAAAGATTTGAATTTGCTTATATCCTTGCTGGCTTAAGTTCACACATTTGTATAAAATGAGCATGCTTTAAAATCTCATTTTAATACTTTACCCATAGAACAGAATTCACCATAATCCAGCTTCCTTTTGGATCTGGGTAAGGAGATTTATTTGCTAAATTGCCAAATGGTCTCTATTATGAAAGCACTTCCTAGAATTTAGTCCTTTTTTTTTGTTTCCCCCACCCTTTCGTTCCCCTAATAATATCACAAGAAAATGTCCAAGTGAATATGACAAGAAGTTCAGGAAATTTCTCTAAGATATTTTTGTTCATTATTCTTTGCATAAAATGTACCACAAAGGTCACAAGAGAATTGAAATGACAGTGTTATATATTACCAGACTTCAGTGTAGAATGTTTCACCTGTTTTCGGTGGGCCCCCTCTTTATTTTCTTCGCACTGTTGAGTAAGGCAAAGGACAAAGGTGTGTCATTAGAGAAAACTTACCTTGGCAATTAGCCATCGGAGGAAAGAAACTGTCAGGGAGAGAAGGAAAGTGCAATAACATTTAGCAACAGCAACTTCTGGCAATATGATACCAATTAAGCCTTGAAGGGCCTGTTTCATTTTTTAGTACCTCACAGCCAGCTCGGCGCGGGCAAAAAGAAGGAGGTAAGTTAGGTAATTAGAGGGATAATGTAAAAACTCTCTTTAGCCTGATTTCTTCCTTTGGGGAGGGAGGAAGAGAGAGAAGTTCGTTCTTAACTTTTCTACACACATCCACATTGCTTGAGTGTGTCTGAGTGTGCGCGTGCACGCGTGTGTGTGTGTCTGTGTGTCTGTGTTTATGTATTCTCACATAGATCGAGCATGTCTAACCCAATTGCTGCCATAATATCAGGTGTAGGATGGATAGTGTTTACATTTGTGATGGCCAAGCTGAGCATATCAAATACAAAACCCTGCCCCCCACTTATCACATGCATTTTCCCTTCTGATATTGGAAAGAGGGAGCGACTCGTGACGTGTTCGATCAGCAGTTGTCCGAGTTGTAGCTAGAGCAGTTTTTGTCCCTTCTTTTTCCCCCGAGACAGCAGCGTATCCTTCAAAGATGGCGATTCTGAAGGTTCGATAAAATATATGAATAAAAGGCAGTGGCCTTTTTCAATTATTTTGAATAAATAAGTGATAACAGAGTTCATAGCTCCCTCGCTACTTAAGCTTTTAGAGGCTTTGCACTATAACTGACAACTCTGGAACATTTTTAGAAGAAAAAAATAATACCTTTGCACTTCTTCAACAAAATAAGGAAGATGGACTGTATCTTTGGGGTATGGGAAATACAAATAGTATTTCGAGTAATAAATTTACTTTATGTGGGTGAGGATATTATTTTCTTGTTCTTATTTTTATCTATTTTTAACTGCCGAGATAAATGCATGTTTCCGCATTATCACTCAACATACCATAAAACATGTTACATTATTTGTGACTGGTTGGAATTGTTGAATAATAAGCAAAGCAGACACATCCAGAAGGCCAGGTGGAAGACTTCCAACCTAGTTTCCTACCTCCTGGAGCTTGTGTGGGCTAGCACAGGCAGAAGAAATGGAGAGAAAAATGCAAGAAAAGTAGGATCAATGAATAAACCCCCAAAAGGAGTCATGGCACATTCAAGGAGTCATGATTTGTATTCCTCATGAAATTCTCAGTATAACAAAAATTAATGTAGAAATGATCCCTTGAAAAGGGATGACCCTTGAAAAGCCATGACCTTAGTCTCTGGAGGATGTGGGAGAAGCTCGCTTAGCTTCTCTCCTGTACATAGACCATTGTAATCTGCCACTGGACGATGTGGTTGACCTGAAAAGTCAACTTAAATTAAATATTTATAAGAGGTTTTCAGGTAATAGAACTTTTGAGGGGCCACTCTAAGTAGTTGACTCTAATCCTTGGCAGTTGTTTAGTCTGAACAACTATGAATATAAATTATTTTGGTCTGACCTAGGCTGTTGTCCATACTATTTAGCATTTGAGATGACTTTCCATGATTAACTTGCTTCATGGAAAAAGAAAGCATCATATTATTGAGTGCCTACTCTGTTCTAGGGACTGGGGAGTAAGTGGCAAGCCAAAGAGTCACTGTCTTTTACTTTTGCACATCTTATAATCTGGTCAGAGTGCATGGGACAGGAGTTTTGTCCATTAATGAGCAGTTTGCTCCTGAGTATGTAAAATGTCAGAGTCCTATGGTAGTTTTCTACGAGATATTTCATGTTCTCCTCTTTCTCTGGATTCAGGATTGGATTATTATCTACATCTGTGATTATCAAAATGACCCCTAGGTCACAGCATCAGCATCACCTGGGAACTTGGTAGGCATGGCCATTCTATCTAGAGCCCTATGCAGACGTATTGAATCAGAAATGCTGGGGTTGGCCTAAGGCAAGCTGTCTTTAACAAGCCTTGTAGGTGACCCTGAAACATGCTAAAGTTTGAGGAACACTGTTCTAGAGTAGTGTTTCTCAAAATTAATGGGCATGCAAAACTCCTATGGATCTTGTTAAAATGCAGACTGAGTCAGTAAGAGGTGCCTGAAGTTTGGAGGCTTTCTAATCTGTGCTTAGGTGATGACAGTGTTGCTGGCCTGGGCACCACACTTTGGATAGCAAGGCTTTGGGTATTCCCTGTTCCTCTTGATATGTGTAGTTCGGAGAACTTGAGCCTGGTGGTAAGTGCCTTCCTTCCTAAAGAAAGAAACATTCATCTTCTTGCCTCTGGGTATCTACAGACATTGGAATCTGTTTCCATTACATCATTCTACTGTAATTATTTGTTTACTTCTATGTCCCATGGGTCTATCAACTTGTTGAGGGCAGGAAGATCCTGTACTTACAGCAACTCTAAGTGCCTGGCATATAGAAGACCCTTGATAATGGGCCATTGAGCAAGATTCTGATATCTGTATCCATGCAGCCTGTCAACAAGAGATGTATCAAAACTCTTTGTGAGTAACTTCTGTGTTGTTTATTTGGCCACCTCCTGACAGTTGTTTACTGCTAGCCTATGATGGACTAGTTAAATCCATTAGGCTGAGATCCTTCAAGCACAGGCAAAGTAAGATGAACTTTTTGTCTTAAGTGGCTATATGTCTAGTGGAGAGTGGGAATGTAATAAAACTGATTTTGATCTGGCTTTTGGTGAACTGTGGCTGAGGCGTTGTTAATAGCTTTCCTTTTTGAGCTACAGATTGTTGGTCCCTGAGGAAAACCTCGTTCTAATGTGGAGAGCTTAGCTTTCTATCTTGAAATGACTACTCTCATTTTATCCATGAGAGATGCTGAAATCCTTTTCTCTCTCTGTTCAGAATAATATGGTGAATATTGTGGATTATCTCTTTTATAGCACATTTCTCCTTAGTTAGTCAATTCTTCCCCCCACACAGAGGTGGGTTTTTTTTTCAAGTTTATTTATTTGTTTTGAGAGAGAGAGAGAGAGAGAGCGCGAAAAAACATGAGTGGGGGAGGGGCAGAGAGAGAAGGAGAGAGAGAATCCCAAGCAGGCTCCTTGCCATTAGTGCAGAGCCCAATGTAGAGCTCGATCCCACAAATTGTGAGATCATTACCTGAGCCTAAATCAAGACCTGGGCACTTAACCAACTGAGCCACCCAGGTGCCCTAGGCAATTCTTGATAAGGACAAAATATTTTTGCTAGCCTGTGAAAATATCTACTATTATATTCTAAAGAGCCCTGGCTAGTGGGGTCACCTCTCCATTGTAGCATCTCTCTCATGCGCTCAGAGGAATTTCCTCTAATAGTGTGAGCAATAATATCATTGACATAATGGCACTGGGACCAGTCTAGGGGTATCTGGTATATGCAGTGGAAGCAATTTTCTCTTCCCCCGAAAGGAAACTTAGTGGGAGGATTAGATCACTTGTCTTTGGAGAAAGCAAGTCATACATTAAAAGTGACCAGTTGGTAAGACTTTAGTTTGAAGAGTGTAAAGTAAAGCTAAGTGGTGTGGACTTACTGATCCCAAGTTAAATGCATGTTAAAGGCTTAGAAACACATCTTCACAGATACAGATAGAGATTTATTGCAGTTATACATTCTACCATGTCTCAAAAGATCTCTAACCTACGAACAGTACCCAAAGTGCTATATACCAAAAGACCTAGACAAACACGTCTTTCTTCCACACACTACAGAAAATGGTAGGTCATATTGCATTTTCATTAGATGTTTAATTGTCATAGGCCCTCACAAAACATTTTATCTCTGACTTCTAAATTCATTTCGCTTGGGATCAGAAGAGTTAGTCTATTGGAACGATTTTTTTAAAGTCTAGCTTTAAATTAGGACCGTCTGGGTTTCACAGATCGAGTTGCAAGTAGGAAATCTATTGTGCCACCCGGACCACCAGGACTAT
Organism: Hyaena hyaena; assembly: GCF_003009895.1. Lineage (NCBI taxonomy): Eukaryota > Metazoa > Chordata > Mammalia > Carnivora > Hyaenidae > Hyaena > Hyaena hyaena. The sequence goes on along the minus strand of NW_024081453.1, from coordinate 374,062 downwards.
AAATTGATCTGAAGCTCTGGCCCCGTGGAATGTATTCCTTTCTGGGCAGATATCCAGAGGCAGCAATAAAGAGGCCAATTACCTTGGTTTTTTTTTTTTTTTAATGTTTTATTTATTTCTAGGAGAGAGAGAGAGACAGCGTGAGCAGGGGAGGGTCAGAGAGAGAGGGAGTCACAGACTGAAACAGGCTTCAGGCTGTGAGCTGGCAGTCAGCACAGAGCCCGACGCGGGGCTCGAACCCACGAACCGCGAGATCATGACCTAAGCGAAAGTCAGACGCTTAACCAACTAAGCCACCCAGGCACCCCAGCCAATTACCTTGTTTTGTACTCATTCTTTCTCATCCCCAAACATGTCTTTTTCAAGTTTATATTTTTAAAACAAAATTTTTCTATTAATGTAAAAGAATCATCTGACAAAATGTTATTACAGTTGTCAAAGGATATCGTGAGCCTGCAGGACTTATCAGGCAGGATCGGAACCTGAAAAAAAAACGCATCTAAAATCCCTGTTATCACTAGTTTTCCATCTTTACCCTCACAGCAGGCAACTGCTAACCTTCCTTCTGGAGTTTCTAACTAGGGTCTGGAGGGAAGAAGACTTGTCTTCCTTGAAAAATGTGTGGTAGCATCATACGTCATCGGGAAAATGCAAATTAAGACAACAAAGAGATACCACGTCCCCAGAATGGTCGAAATCTGAGACCCTGACAACACCAAATGCTGGTGAGAATGTGCTCTAAGAATAGCCTTTAAAAAATAAATAAACCGAGAATTAAAAAAAAATCTGTGATAATTTGATTCATGGCTCAGAGAATGAAAAGCTTGTTTGATTACGAAACAAAAGGGTACTAGGTGCAGATACCTTCTAGTCCTCGCAGGGTCAAAGATCAGGGCTGATTAAGTTTTAGTTCTTAAAAATGATGGATCATGAAGAAAGATTAATAATAGATACCTTTTTCTACCTTTTCCAGAACAGGATATAGGTCAGATTGCTGATTGCGGAGTTGGGGCAGGTACATGCATAGATGGCACTCAGTTCTGGAAGACATTGTCCATCCATTCATTTGTTCGTTCTTTTTTTTTCTGAAAGTTTTTGTTGAAAAAACAAATGAAGGAATGCCGCTTACATGGCATAACCACATTCCACAGGCATTTAACACACCTCTTGAAGAACTTTCCCCGTACTAGAGCACCTTTGCAGAAGGCCTATCCAGCCATTAGGACAAACCAGGAAAGCTAGCAGCTGCTTAAATTTGGGCAGCCTCTGATGATTTATTCTGATGCAACAAGCAACGGAATCTAAATGAGGTATGGGAGGCAAAGAAATAAGGAAAGAGAGTTTGGCATCTCTGCCTACCCGGAAGCCTCCCCTCATCGTTAATGTGAGAAAAGGAAATGGTATTTTTATTTTCATTAAAATGCAACAAGCATCAAAGTCAGAAAATAGATCATCTTTTTCTCATGGCAAGAAGCATACAGAAGCAGATGAGTGGCTGTGTTCTGCTGGGTGTTGCTGGGGGGCTTCTCGAATACGGATCCGCTGCCCTGCTGTGAGCTCAAACTTGCTGGGAGAAGGAGAGGAGGTTGAGGACTGGGTTGGTCACTTCCCAAGCATGACAGACAAACACCCAGGTAGTTCTGGAAGACACTATCTACCTTCCTTCCTTCCTTCTACAAGTCTGTACTGAATGTTTTCTATGTACCAGGGGCACTTATTAGCCCCAAGGACAAGACAGTGAACAAGATGTGGCTACACTCATGTTGCTTACAGTCTAATGGAAGAGACAGATAATCAGGTGAATGCCATAGAGGGTTGAAGGATGGCATGGAAGAACTCTCCAAGCGTATTCAGGAAGGGCACTTACTTCTGACTTATGGAGTTCAGAGAAAGCTTTGTAGAGGAGGTGACATCTAGGTTGATATTCACAGAGTGAGTGAGCCAGGTGACACCCCAGGAGTGTGGACAGAATGGGGGGGGGCAGGGAAGCAGGGAGGAAGCAGTGAATGATGGCATCGGAAGAGCTCACAGCATGTTCAGAGTCGTAGAGGAGAAAGAGAACATAGCATATTGGGAAGGAACAAGTAATGCAGTGTGGCTGAAGAATGTTCTTGGAGGAGGGGAAATGAGGCTGAAGAGATAAGAAAAAGACCCTTGGAAATCATGCTAAGGTGTTTGAACTGCACCCAAGAGTCTCGAAGACTCCACACTGGACAGGTTTAGAACTTCTGCCTTATGTGGATTCCGTGGGGAAAAGGCCACACCATGCACGTGGCACCTCTCACTTCAAGGCATGGAAGTGATTTGTTTATATTTCTGTTCACCCCAAATTAATCATCACTTTCTAAGGGCCAAGAATGGTTTTTGTAAATGTATTTCCCAATAGAAAATAGCCTACTGGGACCTGCTATGTGGAGGCCAGAACCCCGGCAAAGACTCACAGGCAAAAACCTCCATCACCCCAAAATAAGACAGCCACCAACCTGTCCGGCATTTTGTGGTTTCCGTGCTCTTGGTGGATAATAATTGTGGTAGGTGAACAGTGTAAGAATTGATTCTCTGGACAAAAATGCACGCTTCTCAAAGCATTTCTCTACCCTTTCGAGACATTAGTAAAAATAACGATGCCACCAAGCAATGTCATTGCATCGGCTTGTGGTGAGCACAGCATAACGTATAGAAAAGCTGAATCACTGTGTTGTACCTCTGAAGCTGATGTGACACTGTGTGTCAACTATGCCCAAATAAAAAAGTTAAAAAGAAAGAATTTAAAAGGTAACTATGTGGGGCCACTGGGTGGCTCAGTTGGTTGAAGAGCCGACTTCAGCTTAGGTCATGAACTCACAACTCAAGAGTCTTGTGAGTCGAGCCCCACATTGGGCTTTGTGCTGACAACTCAGAGCCTGGAGCCTGCTTTCAATGTGGTGTCTCTCTCTCTCTGCCCCCCCCCCCCCCCCCCGTTCATGCTCTGTCTCTCTCTCAAAAATAAATAAGCATTAAAAAAAAAAGGTAACTATGTGAGGACAATGATGATTTCAAGATCTTTGGCTATCGCGTAACAGCCATGTAGGGAAAGGAAGCAAGATACATAGCAACAGCCTTAAGAGAGCAGAAAGCTGTTTGCCAGAAAGGTTGTTTGTTCAGACATTTGCAGAAACCCCAGTTGCTTAGGCAGTAGAGATTCAATGACAGATAAGGCACTGATGCTGCCCCCAGGATCTCACAGTATAGAGCGGTGTGATGGGGACAGTGGGGGCGGGGGGGGGGGGGAAGTCATTATAACACAGGATGGTAAATGCTGTGATAAACACATGCCAAGTATACTGAGAAAGCGTGGGGGAGGTAAGTGAAGGGGCCTGGGGTAGGGGGTGGGTTGAATGATGCCCCCCATCCCCAAGGTATATCCACCCAGAACCTGTAAATGTGACCTTATTTGGAAAAAGGGTTTTGGCAGATGTGATGAAATTGAGGATCTGGGATAAGATCATCCTGGATTAGTGTGGGTCTTAACCTAATGACAGTGTCCTTACAATGGACAGAAGAAAAGAAGACATAGACACAGAGGAAAAGGCCATGTGAAGATGGAGGCAGAGATTAGAGTTTTGGTGCAAAAGCCAAGGAATGCCTCCAGCCAATAGAAGCTGGAAGAGGCGAGGAAGGACTATTCTCCAGAACCTTCCCTGAGGGGAAGTGTACCTCTCCCCCACGGCACCTCGATTTCAGACTTCTGGCCTAGAGAACTCTGAGAGAATAAATTTTTGTTGTTTTAAGCCACTCAGTTGTTAGTAATTTGTAGCCTAGGACAGGAACACAGCGTAGAAGCCGTGAGAAGTCAAGGAACACTTCCAGAAGAGATCATGCCTGAATGATGTCCTAAAGACAGAGTTAGAGTGACCAGATGAAATCATTTGGGAGTGGGAATCGGAGAAAGCCAGAAAAGAGGTAAGGATGGACGGGCAAATGAGAAGGTGTTCAAGGAAGGGTCTAGAAAAATTCAAGGAGTGATCTAGAAGATGTACTTGTGTATGATCATCCCATGGTTGAGTTGACATGGTCACAAAAAAAAGGGGTTATACATGGATATATGCTTCAAAAGAGTTTCCATGATACACAGGTTTGGAAATGATGTATATGCTATTCATAGTTTAGAGACTCAAAACTCACATAAGCAAACTAACAGCTCAGGGAAATTCTGCCCTCTAGTTCCCTGGGAGGTTCAGCCGTCTTTGTCTCTGTGCGTGTGTACATGAAACACCTACTAAGAGCTCGAGGAAAATAGCACTTCCAGAACAAGTTTGGGAAATGCAGATCATGTCTGGAGAACGTTAGCAAAGAGCCTGCACCCCTTTTTCACAGAAAACCAAACTGTCCTTTTTTTTTGTAATTTAAAAACTAATTTTGTAATTCTCTGATTTCTTTGGTAATTTTAAATAATACTGTTGATATTTTTGTAATTGACTTTGTAATTATAAGTTGGGGGGGGTGTTTCTTTTTTTTAAATGTTTATTTTTGAGAAAGAAAGAGAGAGAGAGAGACAGACCATGAGCAGGGGAGGGGCAGAGAGAGAGAAGGAGACACAGAATCTGAAGCAGGCTCCAGCCTCCAAGATGTCAGCACAGAGCCCGAGGCAGGATTCGAACCCACGAACCGTGAGATCATGACCTGAACTGAAGTCAGATGCTTAACCGACTGAGCCACTCAGGCACCCTGATTGGGGGTATTTGTAGTTGTTAAAAGACTAATAATTTGATTTTAGGAACATACCCTTTAGGCTGGGATTCATCACAGACACCTTAGGAAGTGGGAAGAGCTGATCCTTTCTGTAAAATGGGTTTAAATCAGGACTAGTATGTGTTCAGAGAAGAGGGAAGGGTCAACCTCAAGGTGGCCATGTGGTGGATGGGATGGGAGAATGCAGGCAGAGGAGTCCCAGAAGAGCAAAACTTCTCGGGTCTCCAGGGTCTGGCCTGACTCCCAAAGGTCCAAACACTCGCTAAGCGCAGTTCCCTGTGTTTCTCCTCTGCCCTTTTCTTTCTTCCTGTCCCTAAACTTCTGATTTTGGGCCACACAGGAGCCCCCTTAGCATATCTGTGAGAGCCATGTCTGTGATTAAGTCCTGGGAGCATGACATGTGCCTGTGTCGTGGTCATCTGCCCTGGCTTTTCTTGGGATACTGTATTTTCACCTCAAGGTAGGTAGAAGAACAGGAATGACTTTCAGGGGATGGCCTTGACCTAAGCAAATTGCAAGCATGCATGCATTGATGAACCTGAGATGACTGAATTTTAAAAAGAGGGTTGTTGTTTTCTTTCTTTCTTTATTTATTTTTAATGTTTTATTTATTTCTAGGAGAGAGAGAGAGAGACAGCGTGAACAGGGGAGGGTCAGAGAGAGAGGGAGTCACAGACTGAAACAGGCTCCAGGCTCTGAGCTGGCAGTCAGCACAGAGCCCGACGCGGGGCTCGAACCCACGAACCGCGAGATCATGACCTGAGCGAAAGTCGGACGCTTAACCGACTAAGCCACCCAGGCGCCCCTGTTTTCTTTTTTAAAATAACAGCAAAACCCCAAACCAATCCGTGCCCCACATCTACATTTCATGATGGTAACCTAAGTGGCACATCCATGATACCTCGCACCTCAGAGTCACTTGGGAGCACCCCCCGCTCAGGGGCCCCAATTTCGTTCACATTGGGGCTTTTGCAATCTTAACCAAAAGCAATTTACAGAAAGAAATTTCTTCTGTGACAAACATTCAAAGCTATTACAATCTGATCTGTTTTCTCTCTCTCTCAATTTCTCTCTCTCTCTGGCTTAGCTCTAGCTCTGTGCTTGTTTGTTTTATAGATTAGGCCTGATTTTAAAGTATCTGTAAATCTTTCCCTAAGTAAAGGACAGCTTGCTGATCTGTATGCAAATGATATACTTGACTGCCTTAAAAATTTAAGGTTGACTTTGAATTGACCCCATGCTTTATCCCTCCGTGGAAAAAAAATGAAAGGATATTTATAATACCTATGGACATTGTGTACGATGCCAGTGAGAGTTTTCTTCAACACTAGATGAATAACAGAAACATGGGCAGACTGAAATGGGGCAGATATATGCAAAGGCAGATTGAAACTGATTTACATAGCTGGCTTTTACTTACTGTAGCTCTCTGTGGTTTCTCCCTCTCAGATACCTAAAATGCTATAATTTTCTATAAAAATACAAAATATAAAACTAAAAAAAGCATACGAATACCATACTGGTTGAGCCCGCAAAAGTTTATAGTCCACATTTCATTTTCCTCCTTCTAAATATATCACAACGTTGAGGACAACTTAAAGAACTTTTACAGTGACATTTTTCCCACCTGGGGGCAAGCCACAAAAATCTCACTCCGGTCAGGCGAGCATGTGGCTCAAAATACATCGCGCACCGCACATCCATTTTCACCATTGGCAGAGACTTCCTTTGTTTTAGTCTTTGCACCTTTTCCCCCCCCACGTTGCCTTAAAAATTAAAATAGACAGAGCAGAACATTGACCTGGGATGAAATATGGATTTTTTTACGCTCTTCTCAAACTCAAATTTTATTAAGGTTATTGAAAATAAGATCACTTCACTTAAAAATGCCAGAGAAACCCAAGGGATAAAATTGCATGAGATTAACATACCTATTCTTATCCTACAACAAACATATTTCATTCCAAACCTCAACAATTTCTTGGACCATACTATTTCAGAGCCACGTTTTTTAATTATTTTTTTTAGTGTTTAGTTTTTATGTCCACGGTAGCACAGTAACTTTCCTGGGCTCCCAAAGGAGAGTGTTGAAATTCTCCCAAGTCACTGCCCGAGTGGTCGGAGTCAGGGTCTTCATATCCCAAGGGTCTTGAGTTAAATCTTTTCCCTAGAAGTTTCGAATTCCTTAGCTCCCGGTGGAGGGATCCTGAAGGCTGAGACGGAACATTCCAATAAGACCCAAGGGTCATTGGGGGAGTGAGGAGAGACAGTGCTCTCCTCTCTCTGCCCCTTGTCTCCCTCCATGAGACACCAGCACCCCCTCCTGAAAGCTCTCAGGCTTCTTTCTGTTCTCGTTATTCATCAGGAGGCTCTCTGATATCAGTGCCATTCCCTGATGGTAGGCTCTTAAGTGTTTTGTTATTGAGTGAATAAACGAACGAATCACTTCTATTCCCATTTGGAGAGACTCATTGGGAAGAAAGATTAAAGAGGGCAAAGTGGGGGGCGCCTGGGTGGCTTAGTCGGTTAAGCGTCGACTTTCGCTTGGGTTATGATCTCGCGGTTCGTGGGTTCGGGCCCCGCGTCGGGCTCTGTGTTGACTGCCAGCTCGGAGCCTGGAGCCTGTTTCAGTCTGTGACTCCCTCTCTCTGACCCTCCCCTGCTCACGCTGTCTCTCTCTCTCTCTCCTACAAATAAATAGAAATATTAAAAAAAAAAAAAAAAGAGGGCAAAGTGGGCCATTCAACATGAACAGATCTGTCTGGCAATAGGGGCGCCTGGGTGGCTTAGTCGGTTAAGCGTCCGACTTTCGCTTAGGTCATGATCTCTCGGTTCGTGGGTTCTAGCCCCGCGTCTGGCTCTGTGCTGACTGCCTGCTCTGAGCCTGGAGCCTGTTTCAGTCTGTGACTCCCTCTGTCTCTGACCCTTCCCTGCTCACGCTGTCTCTCTCTCTCTTCTAGAAATAAATAAAAATATTAAAAAAAAAAAAAAAAAAAGATCTGTCTGGCAATAAAAGAAAGACAATGAATCCCACTTGCATCTTGCAATCCCAGTCCTTTCTTCTTCATTGGGCGGGTGGGGGAAAGATGGCTAAGGGAAGCTGATACCTGGTTCCTAGTTGAGCTGATCTGGACCCGGCACAGCCCTTCCTTGGTCTTTGGGTGGTTTCTTTCTGTGGTGGCTGGTAAAGAAGAGAGACTCATCAAGGAGAACTAGGTTGCCCCCTGTGTCTTGGAAAGAACTTAGGATTCCTCTATCCACACTGTGCACAATAAAGCAATAAAATCCTTTTGTGCTTCCTTCTGGAGTGAAGATCACAGCACTCTGTCCTGTGGGTCACCATGTCCTTATCCAAAGAGCTAAGAGTTAAATGATGTGTTGCCTTTCCTTGGGGAATTTGAATTTTATGACATTTCTTTCAATAGGAAGTATGAGACTTTGATCTCTGTGGGTGGGAACCTGGCATCACGATTTGGCTGCAGAATAATGAAGGGCTTTTACCAAAGCTTTCTTACCCCCCCCCCCCCCAAAAAAAAAACAGAATCATGAGGCTACCTTCCTACTCTGTCTGTGCATGGACTGGCTGCTAGGAACAGAAATGCCAGGCTCAACCTGAAAGGGACCTTCCTATAGCCCTCTGGCTGTGATTCTATATCCCTTAACCTCCAAGAGGGGAAGAAAAAAAAGCACAACAAAACACCAGCGTCTGGCATCCAGGAACTAGCAGGGTGCTCACAGCCAGGCCCACTGTTGTTAGAAACTGGCCCAGTGCTCACAGCTATACCTTGTTCTCCTGTTGAACATGAAGCATCTCAGTGAATGCCAGCAGGAGGCAAGATCGCTTTTAGCCTCTGATCAAGTGACAACACTCAAGATTTTGTAATTTGCCTGACACAGAGAAAAATAAAATCACAGTGTGACCCGCAAAACACCAAACATCCCCTCTCTTCGCTAGTATGAAGAGGTGCTCCTTCTATGCCAGTTATAGCCTGGTCCTCACTCTGGTCTGTCTTCCCTTGAAGAGTAAGAGTCCTTGAAAACAGCCAACTTCCCCTGCTAGATTGAGAAAGAGGTTAGGGAAGAACGGGGCACCCATTGCACAAAGGAGGCAGGAAGGCACCCAGGCCCTTGGAGGTGCCCCAGAGCTTGGGGGGGGGCAGTCTTGGAGGCAGGACTCTGGTGGTCACTTTCAGGGAGCGTTGAATCCTGAGAGCCCCTGCTTCCTTAGTTTCTCCTTCTAAGTGCCATGAGTCCTTTCTAACAGGTTCTTATTTGAGACACCCACAATTCCTCGCAGTGTTTACTCTCCCTTGCTAATAACCCCCTCGGCTTATTCATCCACAGGTGTGTTCTTGGTGGCCTTTGGCTGAAGTGAAGTGACCTTCCACCCTTCTTGAAGTATAATTTTGCTTTTTGTTGAATGCTTTTTATATATATATTTGGTCTGTGTGTGTGTGTGTGTGTGTGTGTGTGTGTGTATACATATGGACTCTGATTTGAAAATGAAAGAAAACCCAACCCAAAAGTTCAATAAGATGGGCGCCTGGGTGGCTCCGTCAGTTAAGTGCCTGACTCTTGGTTTCAGCCCAGGTCATGATCTCACAAAATCACAGTTTGTGATTTTGAGCCCCGCGTGGGCCTCTGTGCTGGCAGTGTGGAGCCTGCTTGGGATTTTCTCTCTCTTCTCTCTCTGCCCCTTTCCTCTTCTCTCTCTCTCTCTCTCTACATAAATAAAGAAGCTTAAAAAACTCACTAAGAAAATAATATAAAGGGGGCGCCTGGGTGGCTCAGTTGGTTAAGTGTCCGACTTATCTCAGGTCATGATCTCACAGTTCATGAGTTCAAGCCCTGCATCGGGCTCTGTGCTGACAACTCAGAGCCTGGAGCTGCCTCAGACTCTGTGTCTCCCCCTCTGTCTGCCCCTCCCCTGCTCACTCTCTCGAAAACAAAATAAACATTAAAAAAAAATAACATAAGGTGGGGAAAGTCATTAACTCATCTAATGAAAAATTCTAGGGATACCTGTGGCTTTAAGAAAGTCTGTGCCAAAGAAGGAAATCCTGCCGTTTGCAACATGGAGGGACCTTGAGGATATTATGCTAAGTGAGATAAGTCAGACGGAAAGAAAATACTAAGTGCGCCTGGGTCGCTCAGTTGGTTAAGCGTCCGACTTCGACTCAGTCACCATCTCACGGTTCATGAGTTGGAGCCCTGCACTGCACTCCCTACTGTCTGCACAGAGCCTGATTTGGATCCTTCTGTCCCCCACCCCAGCCCTCCCCAACTTGTTCTCTTTCTCTCTCTGTCTCTCAAAACAAATAACTAAACTTAAAAAAAAGAAAATATGGTATCATTTATATGTGGAATTTGAAAGACCAAACTTGTAAACAATGCGAGTAAAGTGGGGATTACCAGTGGACGGTGGACGGAATGATAGATGTTTAAGGGTACAGTCTTGTGGCAAATAGTAAATAAATCCTAGAGATCCAATGCACAGTATTGTGAATATAAACAAAAATATTATATCATAACCATCAAACTTGCTCGAGACTAAAATTTAGTTATCCAACCACTAAAAAGAAATGATAATTATGCGATATGATAGAGGTGCTAATGACAATTATAATGGCAATCATATTGCAATATATGTAAGTATTTGATATAATTTATATACACATGTACATCTTACATTTTCACCATGTTATATGTGAAATATATTCCAATAGAAAAAGAAAATCTGTATTGAGGATTAAAACAACATAATGAAAAATTGTGTCTTTCCATCTATTCTTTTTTCTACTCCATTGGAAATATTTATCTTTCGTGTGGGTTCTCATAAGCTGATCACAGTGATCAGGAACGTGCATTGCGCACTTGGCCGAGCCTAGGGCATGTGGTCCACCCCCGGGTTTAGGATGGTGAGGCAAGAGCTGGGGGGATGGGAACTGCCAGGCTAATGTTCAGTGCATATGAAGAAACTTACTGGGGGGATTTGAGAGGCAGTAACTGAAAGGAAAGGCAAGACGATTTGTGGAAACACAAGTCATAGATGATGTACACGGTGAAGGAACACCCAAGCCACGCCCACATTTGCTTGTGTAGAACTGATGGAAAGTACAATTATAGAGCTGAATGGATGTTAAGTGGGGAAATAGCATAAAAGTCTTCAGAGAAGATTCAGAATTTAAGAGCAAGCTTTTAATGATTAAAGTACAATCATATGGAGCCAGTGTTTTCCAGTGAGAAATGAATACATACCCAATAAAATGGGTACCATGGCAGTAAGAGGTGACCTAGTTTTTTTCTGCCCGGACTGCTTACCCTGCTATTCTTCACTGCTTTCCTGGTCATCCTTGGGTCCCCTGGGCAAGTCTTTCCTAATCCTTTAAACTAGGTTCGAGTCCCCTCTGCAATACATTTTCTTGCCTAGCCCTTACCATAGTTTTGATATTCAGTGTGTTTATGTAATTGCTTGCTTACTACTGTCTTCCCTGTCAGACACAAGCTCTGTGAGGGCAAGGTTTTCCCACTCAGTGTCTTATCTGGCACATATAAATTGGATATTGATTAATAAATGTATAAGCATAAACTCCCCAGTAGGGTGCTTTTAAATACTACTGTACTTTTCTAATAAAGATTGTCTTCTTAAAGGTAATAAAGGGTGAACAGACATTCACCCACATCAAAGGAGAGATCTGAAGCCTACTTCATGACCTAAGAATGGAACAAAGCCTTCCAGCCTTATAATTTTGAGAATTGTTACTGAAAGACTGGAGTTTCTGTTCTTGGCAATGCTGTGATGCCTAAGATACCCGAGCCCAAAGTTTGCATGTTCCATCTCAGGCCAGTTGAGAAAGAACCAAGTGACTATCATTGACTCAAAAGCATATTCCAACAACTTCTCATATGCACTAAAGGCTTTTTGGGTTTGTTTATAATCTCTATTGCTAGTGACATAGTTCTTTGTAAAAAGTAAAGTAAGCCATTTGTCTATGATATAATTTTCTAACCATTTGTGGGGAAGTATGTGTTTGTGAATTTCCAAATTGTCAAAGAATATCTTGTAAAGTACAATAAGTTACTCATAAGCTGAAATAAGCAAAAATATATAAAATAGAAGCCTAAATGGTTTTTAGGTGTAACAAACATAAAATTGCTTTGTCCCATTGATAAAAAAAAAATTCTGGACACTCTCAACTGTGTATTTTTTCTGTTTTTAGTTCAGGCAACCTTACTTGGTCTACAACTGATACCTTACTTTCTGCAATGGCAGACAAGTCTCGAGATGTGTATGAAACTTCTAGCAAACTGTTGTCTCTCACCGAATGAGCCTGTAAAGGTAGGAAAATCAGTATCAGTAGATAAGCTTTCTATTCATATGATGCAATTTGAGATGATAACAAAAGTGTTACACTTTAGGGCTCCATGAGACTGTTTTTAAATATTTTCTATCAAATAGTGAATATTCAACAATTCAATGAAAAATACCGAGAGGCATAAAAAGGAGTGCGCAATGGGTGATACATTTTATATTTGATCAATGTTTTCAAAAGCTACATCCATTTTTAAAAAACAAACGATATATTTCTTTTAAATCCAGGGCATCCAGATTTATCACCCTAGAATTTAAGTAAAAAGAAATGGGTTGGCCGAAGCACTATCACACGTTGCACTCTTGCAACAAATATCAGATCTTAAGGATGGTAGATATGATGGTTTTAAAATGATTTTGTTAACTTGTGGCCATTATGACCAGATACTTCATTTCACATCATTTGGTTTTATAGACAAAATACACCCCTGGGATGAAATCAGATTTCCTCTGACAATCTGCAGAGAAGGAAAGATCTGTTGAAGAACTACATTATCATAATTGTAAGATTCAAACACACACACACACACACACACACACACACACACACACCATCCAAGTTACCCAGCACCGGGAGACTGTAAAACTTGATGATTGCAAAGGTGGGTTGGCATATTAATTAAAAAGAAGACTGACATTTGAAGCATATTTCAGATTTCATGGCAAATTCCATCATTCTAAATATAGTTTCGGATAATTATGACACATTTGGTGTTAAGCTATTTTAGAATTCAAAACACTTCCATCTTGGAAGAGTTGCAGCAGATCAGGGTATTTGATCAAGGCTGTGAAAAAAGAGAGCCGATTTAATATTCCAGGTCTTCTCATAGTCTGCGTTTAGCTTTTATTTTCTGTGCAGGTTAAATTGGTAGAGCTATGCAAGGTGATGGCATTTTGAGTGCAAATGGGTTTGACATTTTGAGTGTAAATAAGAATGGTTTGTCCTCCTGTGTTGTAAGTCTCTCTTCACCAGCAGTTAAAGTGAAAACCACAGAAATGTAGGGTTATTCATTTTCCTGCATACACACCAAGGTATTTTATATCCAGGATTGCTATGAACATTATTTTACCCTTTTCTTTTCCAATTTATTGACTGATTACAGGGTTTGATAATGGTATTTCTTCTGAATGACTCGTATAGACATACTTTTTCACATATGGCTAGGAGCTAGAGATATATTTTTCCCTTCCTTTAGACGGTTCTCAGGCGGCACTCTTGTTCTCCCTAAGCTACATAAAGATTGGGAAGTTTGTGATTTTTTTTTTTTACTTTTTTTTCTCATGATCTTATTGGAGTAGAGAACAAAGCATGTGTCATGAAACTTAATTTTCCCTTGAATCGTAAAATAAGATAGAAATGGTGGGGGAAGAGCAGAAACAAACTGAAAAAAGAAGAGTCAGAAGTTCTGAGTGGGAAAGAACACTGAATCCTAGGAATACTGCCAAAAGCCATTGAACCCTCCTAGCCCCTTGTACAGGTATGGAGAGTGAAGGACAGAGAAGGTGATTTACCGGAGTTTGTCAAGCTAACCAATCGTAGAGCTGGTCCTGCAATCTAGGTCAAAGCCAGATGAGTTGAGTGTGTCATTTCCTTATCCTGACCTTCATTTTTTCCATTTGTAGAATTGAGCTGTTAGATAAAATAGTGTCCAAAGTCTCTTCCAGTACTAATATTTTAAGAATTGAGTTGTCAGCCATGTAGGTTTAAGTCCTGGCTCTGCCTCTTTATTGCCTGAGTGATCAGGAGAAGGTTGGTTAAGGTTGCTAAATCTCAGTTTCCTTGGCCATAAGATAGGGGTTACATAATTAATTCAGCACATATTTTTGAGTTTTTCCCTTGTGCTGGGCAATGAGAACACTGGAGAGGACAAAGCAGAAATGGCCCCTGCTCTTGTGGTGTTTACGTTCATCCACGAATTCATCCACTTATTCAAAAAGTGTTATTGAGTTCCTGTCATTTGCAGCCAACATTGTAGGTCCTGGGGATACAGCAAATATTTATAGAGTGGAGGCAGGTGGCCCAAAAGCCGCAGCAAACAGCAATAAGTATTATGAATGAAACAAACATGAAAATGAGAAGAATAAGGTAATAGCTATGTCCTTTAGAAGGAGCTCAGGGAAGGCTTTCTTATAGAAGTGACATTTAGGCTGAATCTTAAGGACAAAAAGAAACTATGTAGAGTAGGAAGAGAAGAACCTAAGTGTCTCTGAGTATCAGAAACGAAGTCAATATAGCTGATAGTGGTAGGAAGAGATGCCCATTGGCATGCCTGACATGCAAGGGCCTTAAGAGTTTGGTTATTCTGAGTTCAAGCAAAAGCTGCTGAACTTGACCTGATTTATGTCTAGAACATCTCTTCATCCATTTGATGAAACATGGATGGAAGAATAGAAGCAAAAGAGGGAAGGTCAGTCAGTAGCATGAAGCAGTAAATCAGCCAAGAGAACATGACACATGGTCTACAGGGGAGGCAAGGAAAGTGGGGAGATCCATCTGACTGAGACACATCTTTCAGATAGAACCATCAGAATTTGCTAGTGAGCTGAAGGAAGTGGCAAAATTAAGGATGGCCCCAAGCATTGGGGACATAGATTTAGGGACAGGAATCATGATTTCCATTTTGGACACGTTGTACTGAGATGTTGGTAAAGCGACAAAGCGGAGCTGTCAAGGCGTGAGTCTAGAACTCAAGGAAGAGGGCTGGTTGGAGAAAAGTAAATATGGGCATCATCAGGAAAGGCCACATGAAGAGATGAGATCACTAGAAACAGAAGAGACGACAAAGTGGTGAAGTTTTGAGTCCTAGGGAACTCCATTATTAGAAGCAGGTCCCAGAGGAAAAACCATCAGCCAGAAGTCAGGAAGGGAAGAAGAAGTAGGGAGGCTGTGGTTTTAGAAGCTACCCAAGAACAGTTCAACGAGGGGAGTCAGCGGTGCCAAAAGTTGAACAGAGCATCATGGAGGTGACAGGAAAGCACTCACAAGAATAGACAGCATGGTGTTTGCTGATCATTTGAAACAAGAGAAGATTGAAATTGGAGGAGGAAGACTCTTGAATGGATCGAGTTATGCCTTGGAAGATGAGGATGTGGGAATCACACTTCTGAAAAGCTGGGCTCGGAAGGAAACAAAACCTAGGCAGAAATTTGAGACAGATGAGGGCCTGAGGAGGGTTTCTTTCTAAAAACAGGAGGTGTTAATATAGTATTGGTGTGCTGATAGTAAATAGATGCTGGGCATGGGGGACAGGGTGGTGGTGTGGACACCGAAGTCATAAAACATAGAGGAGGGACCTGAGAGAAAGGAAGTCGTCTTTGTGTGTGTGTGTGTGTGTGTGTGTGTGTGTGCAGGCAGAAATGAGTTTATTGCACTAGAAGAAGCTCCAGAGAAGGCCAGCAAACACCTCAATCCAAACTAGACACAGTTATTAGTTTGACTTTAAGGGCAGAAAGGAACCTCAAAGGTACAAACTTTAGGGAGGAGGTGACAGTCTCATCCCCCCTCCTTCCCTGTCCCCCTGTCCTTTTAAACCAATGGGCCTTAATGGCGGTGTCTCCTATATGATACACTTACACACATGGCTCATTTCTCACTCTGTTTGCCTTGCACACCTGTGTGGAGCTGGCTGGTCATTACGAGCACGCTCTTGAGGTCCGGGGATTGACAGAGAAATGTGAGGAGTTGGCGGTTGTAGCCTGAGCCCAGGCTTCCACAGTGAGTGACAGTCGGACTTGGCTGGGGAGAGAGAGCTTGCCTTCCTGGAGAGCTCAGAGACAGCTGTTTGCTGGCTGATCCCTCCATCTCTCCCCACAAGCCCTAGGGTCCAGGCATTGGCACAAGGGGTTGCTGGGCATGTAGGGGGGCTTTCAATGAGCCATGTGACTCAGGGTTGCCACTTTGACTAATTTCTCCTGGGTCTGGAGTGACTACTACTAGGAGTAAAGCCAGCTGAGCCTGGAAATGGGGGAGAAGAGGGAAGGCACCTGTGTCCAGCACCCTCCGGCTAAAGCTCAGAGCCCTGGGAGGAGAGGTCTGGAACAGGAGCCTGGATGAGACAGAAGGCTGGGCAAGGAAAGCCAGAAAAGGAGAGGAACCTGGGTGGGAAGCGAAGGACTCCACTAGCAAGCGGCCTTCCTGGAAGAAACCCAGGTCCGAAACCTCTTCTCCGTGAGCCCAGTTCCGCCAGGAGGTTCACATTAAATAACAGTCCCTGCTAGTTTCTGCTCCCCAAAATGTTGCTTGACATCACAACTGGTCACCATGGAGGGGCCCCTGGGCAGATCACAGGCAAACACGAAGGCAGAAAACCATCTTTTCCTCTAGCCAAGCCCCTGATCATGCCGACTGCTCTGGGTAATGGTAGAGACAGGGGGAGATGCAGCCAGAGGTGAGCAGCAGCTTTTTGAAGAGCAAAGGCACCTGCTACCGGCCAGACCCCAGGAAAGAGAACATAATTCAAGTCTGAGAAGTGGCAGCAGCTGTGGCAGGAGGGACCCACGGATGCCAGGGCTGGGACTCAGGTAGCTGACAGCTCACTCACCCCCCCAAAAAAACTAACTTAAGGGAGGCATGTAAAGAACAGGAATCTGAAAGCCTCTCCAGGTAAGAAACGTCCAGACTGGTCCTCCCTATAAGCATCTAGCAGCAGCTCGTTAGGAAAATGCCCAGTCAGGCTCTCAACAACGCATCCCTAAAGTCAGAATGACATGGTGAGAAAGGCCAAGCTCTTAGGTGCTTTTCCCCATCTCTGTGTTGGCCTAGCCTGGGGAAGGCTGCAGGGACACAGAAGACCCTCAGGAGGTGACAACAGAGTGGCGATCACCAGTTGGTTAGGTCCGGCTTCCAATGGCTTCCTGAATGTAAACAGCAAATGTAGGGGAAAACACTGTTGGCAAGAGAGATTCAATCACAGAGCTGTACGGGGCAAAGAGGTTTGTAAAGGACCTCGGAAAAGAGTTCTACTCCAGCCTCTGTCCCTGTCCACCTCCCTCCCAGACACTCTGTCACTCAAAATCATTTCTCCTCTTGGGGACAAAGCGGTACAGTGCCGTGGTGAACAATTTGGCAATACCTAACACAGCTGCGTACGCATTTGCCCTTTTCCAAACCACCTTCTCTTTTGGGAATTTGAGCCAGAAGATATGCTCTGCAGACATGAAAAACAGAAACACATGCAGAAGATTCATCACTGTGGCATTATTTATATAAACAAAATCTTGGAAACAATAGAAGTGTCCGTTTTTAAGAGACTAATTGGATAAGTGATGGTACGTTCACACAATGTAGTTCTCTGCAGTTGTGAGAAAGGATGAAGATCTCTGGGAGCTGGTCACGTGATTTCCAGGGTATATTGATGAGTGAAATAGAAATATAATTTTTTTCTTGTACGACGTTAGACAAGAGGTATAAAGCAGAAAACAGATGAAAATAATTACAAGAGGTGGGTGGGCATAGAGGGATAGAGTTGGAATAGAAGTGAGATCTCTTTGAGAATAACTTTTTGCTCCGTTTTGACTTTTTCATTATGTAAACGTTTAAAATTTCTTAGAAATAAAGACGTTAAATGAGAGAAAAGAAGGAGGGTTGGTTGGGTAGGGGGCAGTGTGAAGTTTGTGGAGCGTGATGCAGTTACAATTTTTGTCAGTTCTGATGCTGGATTCTTTTTCTTGTAAATCATTTCCAATTCATTCCCATAGCAAGTGCCCCAGCTCTGTCTCTAACTTTCTTAGTTTAAAAATACTAGGTCGGTATTGTTCTTTTTATTTTTTTTTAAGTTTATTTATCTTGAGAGAGAGAGAGAGAGAGAGAGGGCATGTGAGTGTGCAGAGGAGGAATGGAGGGAGGGAGAGAAAGAGAGAGCGGGCTCTGTGCTGTCACCCCAGGGACCAACAGTGAGATCAGGACCTGAGCTGAAGTCAAGAGGTGGATGCTTACCTGACGGAGCCCCCTAGATGCCCTTGGATCAATAATCCTTCTACAACATTGTGACCCAATGAGCAGTTAGGTTATGCCCACATTGCAGGCTGTCATTTATTGCCATATTTTACTTTAAGTTAGTGGCTTACTATTTTAAAACATACTGAGCTAAGTAGCTCTTCACACTCTCAAGTGGCACCTGGCCCCCTGGGCCCAAGCCAAGTAGTGACATGTCCCTTCTGGCTCTGGTTTTCAGGGTAGCCTGTTAGAACGACCCTTGAGAAGGTTTCCAGCTATTAGGGGGACATGTAATTCTCTTCATCGAGAAGATCAAACTGTCTCCCTTTTCTGAGCACTGGAAACAGTCGGTCACTGTGACAGCCTCCTCGTTCATCCCAGAAGTAATTGTATCAACTTGACATAATGGCCTAGGAGGTGGGGGCCATGGGAGTGTAATAGGATTTAAACTCCAATTCTTCTCAGCAGCTGGCTAGGATTGGCAAATGGAGATAAATAGAAGCCCTTGGTTATTTTTATAAATCACAGCCTTGATAAAGGTTTAGATCTGAAACATCCGAAATTTCTCCGGAGATGACATATAAAAACCACTAGCGGAAAGGTACAGAAAACTTAGCTCTGGGTAAGAAATCTGGTTCAGTTTCTCTCTCAGACAGCAGTTGGGGAAATGATCTCCATAAGGTTTTATTATTACTGATCACTCTGTCCTTCTTCTTGGGCACTCGTCAACAAATTGCTCCAATAAAAGTACTTGTAATAAATCCCATGTGTCCTGTGGATTCATCGCCTTATCAGTACCATCCTTCCTGGAGATATTGCAGTTTGGTAATTTGTAATGACTTTGTAATTTACACTGTAGCAGTAGAAGGATGGAGACAGCTTCATCTTCTGAAAGTAATGACTTCAAGCTACTTTCCTGAAGGCCTGGGAACTCCAGGGCTCTGCGGTTTCTATCTTGTTTTTATGTTGATTAGAGTGTGCTCAAACTGGAGAGGGGACAGTTAAGTCTGAGAACTATCTCAAATCAAGAACTGCTGAAGCAAATGTATTTATTCATGCTGGAGAAATAAAAGCAGAGGGCACACATGCTAAAAGTATTCAAATATTGGAAGAGAATATCATTGGGAAGAAACAGATCATATTTCCAAAAATGCTGAACTGTAAGCATTGGTGTGGGAAGTTACACGGGGGCAGGTTTGAATTGAGTAGAAAAATGAATTTTCTAACATTGTCCAACAAATGGAACAGATTTCCCAATATCGAAAATATCCAAGTGGAGGCTAGAAGGCTTTCCGTTGAGGTTATGATGTGTTAATCTTTAACATCTCTTGTCAGTGTTGAGCCAATTAATTCATTAATTTGTTCCACATCCATTCTAGTATTAATTATCGTTAAGAAGTTATTATGTACTGCCCAGGTAATTGCAGAAATGATGATAGCGATGGTATATTTGGCACAAAACATCGCACTCTGGTAGGGAGAGAGACAGTTACCGGATAATCACACAGTGAGTGAAGGCAGTAAGGGTCATGAAGAAAAGGAATGTGGCCCTAGGAGGATATATGACAAAGGAAGCTTCCTGAACTTGGTGGAGGATGGTTGGGGGTTCTGAAGAGAGGCTTTCCTGCTTTGCTGTGCTGTGGGAGTAGAAAGTTGGAAGCTGAGTAAGAGTAAATCTGATGTAGTGGGAAGAGGAACAGCGGAGAAAGGGAGGAAGAAATTTCCAGGACTGTGAAAAGCATTTGAAAAGCCCTGAGGAAGGAGAGATTATAGTTTGTTTCCCCCCATTATTTCCTGATAGTAAGAACGACCTGAAGCTCTTTTCAAATATGGGTACTTTCTAGCCTCTTTGCCTTAAGGTATTATCTAGTGGGCTTGGAGATTTTAACTTCTCAAATAACTTGAATGAATCTTGTCATCAGGGAAGTTCAGACATGACATTAGGGAGCCCAAAAGAAGGCCACTGTGGCTGAAGCATGGAGCCTGTGGGGTTATGGGTTGAGGGGAAGGCTCTGTTGGTGTGTTGGTCGTTTTCCTGAGGACATTACAGGTTTGTAGACTTTGTAACTAAAATCGGAGGGATTTTTTTTTTTCTTAAAGCTTCAATTTTCTCTGTGAAGGAAGGAAGAAAGATGGTTGGTTATACACAGTAAGGTCAGGCTGGGCAGGCATAGTCTCAGTTTTGTGGAGAATGGAGAAGTGAGGCCAGTTGGCTGGGAGAAATGGGTAGAATCGATGGGCAGTGTTGAGGGCTCATTTGAGGTTGGTGATTTTGGATTTAGAGTGCTAACAATTTGCTTTGTGGGGTTCATCTCTAGCAGTTATCAGATGCTTAAGTGTTACCAGACAGAAAGCCCTACAGCAGGGTTGATCCCAGGTTGGATGTGACAAAATGCAAAGGTACAAAGGAGTTTGGGATACCAATGAGAGTGGTCTGGAAATAAAAGAATTATGGCATGCAAACTGGATAAGGAAGGAAGTGAAGAAATCAACAGGCAGGAGAATTGCTTAGCATGGAGGGGTCAGTAGACTAGAGGTTCTGATGAATCAAAGTGGGAAAAGTTGGAACTATGAGGTCCTGGCCAAAGGGTCATATGCTTAGATTCATGATGTAAGACACAATGGTCTTTCGTAACATTGATGTCCACAATACGATGGGGTGGAGATGGGTTTCTTGGGGTTGAGTGGAGGAAAAGTTATTGGAAAAGAAGCAGCCAAATAAATGAGACCTTAAATCCTCCCATCCCTGCCTCTCTGATTCGGGAGAATTAAGCATGGAGGAGGGCATTTTGCTTCAGGACGTGACTTGCTTGCTTTGACTCCACTAGGTAAGGTGTGGGTGGCTATTGGTCAGGGAACTGGGTACGATGATGAGGCTGGCTTAGGTCTTCCCAAGCCACAAGAAATTTATGGGTCAAGACAACAGTATATCAGGCCTGGGAGCCCACAGAAGCCAGGAGGGTATAAATACTAGAGAACAAAGCATGGCAAGTGGCCAGACATTGATGGAGATGATGGGCAACCATAGACACGGAGAGAGAAAAGTCAAAAGAAAGATTGGAAAATAAGCAGAAGGCCAAACAGAACCAGGAATTGGGGTGAAGACAAGATAGATGGGAGAGCAGATGCGGCCCCCGTGCCCTGAAGAAATTGCCTTGCGTGGCTCAATCGGAGCACTGTTCTTTCCTAGTGACCCTGATAAAAACCAATTCCAGATGAGTCTGGCCTGCAGATGGTCGTAAATGAAAACAGGTAGTTGATAGGAAAATGTCTGGTTGAAAGAAGTGCTTGAAAACACATGGTCCTTTGTCTTTGAAGATGGCCCTGTTATACTTTAGACTCTAAATTGGGATTTGCAGCCCAAAAGAAGAATTTCTTCCTCTTCTCTCTTCCCTGGTGGTAGCTTATTGGTCTATATCGCATTGGAAAATAGAATTGTAATGCTTCATGAGTCCAGAAAGAACACATCTTCGAGGATCCATCAGGCAGGGACTAAAAATCAAATTGGCAACTCATTCCACCCTGGCACAGAACCAGTGCATCCATAACTGGAAGGCTGCAGGCATTTTTGGATGATTCATCTTGAGAAAATATGATGAAATAGCTTCGGCGATATTTCATTTTGACCCAAGCAAGGCAGTGACCATATTCCAGAAAGCCTCAGAGTGGCCCTCACCTGGTTGTGCCTCATAGTGTCAGCTAGCATCCCTGGAGCCAATAGGGTAGGTCAGTCCAAAGATGTACCCTCCCACCCCCCACCCCCCATTCTAGACCATCCTCTGATATTTAGGAATCTGGAATATCTGGAATATCTGTCTAAATGGCCCTGACCCTACTTTCAGAGCCTGTGGAGGGCCTATCCTTTGGGCTTTGCTCCTAAGGAAAAAATGGCACCCCTAGTAGGTATAGCCCGGACTAAGTAGTGACCAAGGTCGGCTGTTTTTGGAGGTTGAGGCTGGAACTTACGCACGTGGCCTGGGTGTCCAAACGCCTAGGAGCAAGTATGAAAAGGAATCAGGGGAATAACCATGGTCTCAGAACTCTGAGAATTCCGAACTGCAACCTGGCCTTAAGGCTTTATGAAGTTCTAGTGGTCACATTAGAAGAGTAGAACATGTTTTATTAAGCAGTCTATTTGCTTGATTTCTATATTTTAAATATTGAGAGACAGGATACCTGGGACTCCATATGTACTCTTCCTAGGCCCCAAATATTTAGGATAGGCTTGGGCTTATGTGTACAAATCGCTCCAACTTTTGAGAGTGACCCATTGCCGCACTGTCTGCTGCCTATCTGTTTACGTTTATCTGTCTTTCCCACTGGGCATTTGCTCCTCAAATCATGTCCCCTTTATCTTTACATTCCCTAGCTTGTAGCCGATTGCCTCTTGGCACATAGTAAACACCCAATAAATATTTGTGGAATTAATCAACAAAGGATATGCAATCATGTAAGTTCTCTGGCTAAGGCAATTCTCTGGTAGATCCTGTCTCAGCTCTCAAAATCCCAGGGTCTGTTCCTCTTGATCAGTCCCTATGGACACCGTACAGTATATATTTCCTTCATAAAGCTTAATATCTTGCTCTATGTTACACACGAACCTGGGAGGTGCAGAGAATTTATTCCTAACAGGGGATACCAGAACTCCTCACAGCAAGAGTAACTGTCTTCTTTTGGAAAAACATGATGAGAATTGACTTTGGTCTACACAAGAAAGTGTAAGAGACCCAGTGGCTAGAGCAAAAACATGCTAGGGGAAGGTAATGACTTTGTACAGAAGAAGATGAAACATTTGGACTTGTGAGGGGCAATCTGGCAAAGGGAGGGGAATGAAAAGGGAGGAGCCAGTAAAATGATAGACCCAAGATGACCTAGTTTGGCACCATCTTCACCCATCTGACTAAAGATGGCAGGTTTCCCAAAGGCAGGTTCAGTGTGACCACCTCCTGCCCCCCGCCCACCTCCCTTGCCACCCCCCACCTCCCCTGCCCTGGAAACTGAAGAGAACACTGCATTCTACATTGGGATTATGTGCTATAGAACAGAGGCAATCTGAGAAAACACCGAATCCCAGAGATCAGGATTACTCTGAGAATAAAATGTTGCCTTTCTTGAAAATTTACAGAACCCCCCAGGAGGGTTTTGCACTTCTATGGATGTGGGAGGGGCAGGAGCTCAAGTTTCATCCGATGCTTTGATATCCAAGGCCATGCAGGTTCCAGAGGGACAGCGCCTCCCAGAGTTAGCCGGTTCCTAAAGATAGTGAAGAGTTTGCTTGAAAGTTTATCTTTCAAAGGTGAACCACAGTAAGGACTCTTGCCCACAGTGCTCCCACTCCCTCTGCCTCCTGTGCACCCCAGTTCTTCCTCATGGGGCCCCCCATGGTATTGTGTGCCTGCTCCTCTATAACCTATGATTATAAAAACTTCCTTTTCAATGTCAATTGTCTCTTGATCTGATGGCTTTTTCATGCCTCACTAATAATCAAACATGGAGTAACTGGTACCCTTGAACTTCCCTGCTGTCTTCCTCTCTCTCCTATCAGTGCTGCTTCCTTCTTCCCTTTGGTGTGTGTTGCAACAGTTTGCTATAAATGCTGCCCCACCTCCCCAGTGACAACTGTTCCTACCTAGCAAAGAAGACTCAAGTGAAATCTGTTTCTATCTCAGAGGACGCTCCTGTGGAGGGCCTATCCTTTGGGCTTTGCTCCTAAGGAAAAAATGGCACCCCTAGTAGGTATAGCCTGGACTAAGTAGTGACCAAGATCGGCTGTTTTTGGAGGTTGAGGCTGGAACTTATGCACGTGGTCCTTATTTCAGGGTTTAATGTCTCTAAGCAATGTTTTTATTTTTATATTAATTTATTACATATATAATATAATATAATATAACTATATTATGTAACAATATAATAATGTATTATTGATATAATATATTATATATTATTAATGTATTATATATGATATAATATATAATAATATATATACATATAAATGAAATGTTTATTACTCTTACACTGTATTTTAAGATCTTTTGTATGAACACCACAGAAGTCTACTCTGGCTACCTTTTTTTTTTTTTTTTTTTTTAGAAATTTTTAATTTTTTTTTAATGTTTTATTTATTTCTAGGAGAGAGAGAGAGAGAGGGAGAGAGAGACAGGGTGAGCAGGGGAGGGNTTATTTCTAGGAGAGAGAGAGAGAGAGGGAGAGAGAGACAGGGTGAGCAGGGGAGGGTCAGAGAGAGAGGGAGTCACAGACTGAAACAGGCTCCAGGCTCTGAGCTGGCAGCCAGCACAGAGCCCGACGCGGGGCTCAAACCCTCAAACTGCGAGATCATGACCTAAGCGAAAGTCGGACGCTTAACCGACTAAGCTACCCAGGCGCCCCTACTCTGGCTACTTAAAAGGAAAAGTAGTTTATTGGAAACAATTTTAAAGGGTTAGGTACGTAGGAGACACAAAAGAAAGCTCATTAATGTACTGAAGCATATTTCTTCCTTTTTTTGAGAGAGAGTAAAAGAGAGAATGTTGTGCACGTGCACACACACTCACACACTTGTGAGCAGAGGAGGGGGCAGCAGGAGAGAGAGAGAATGAATTTTAAGCAGACTCATGCCCAGGGCTGAGCCCAACATGGGACTCAGTCTCAGGACTGTAAGATCATGACCTGAGCTGAAATCAAGAATTGGACCCTTAACCAACTGAGATACCCAGGCACCCCATCATATTTCTTCCTTAAGGAAGAAGTGAAACACAGGTTGAAGAGTCAGGTAATGATCTCTGGAAAGGACAGGAGTCAGTAGTTCTGGGCATTGTGGTAGCAGGAGCCCGCGGAGTCTCTTCAGGGAGAGTCTCTTCGGCAGATCAGCTCTGTCCTTTCTCACGCTTGTGTAAATATCATTTGTGATTCAAACTCCCAGGAAAGTGTCAGATGGCTTAGCTTGAGTCATGAACCTGCCTCTTGGTCAAAGCATCTTGACTGAAAAAGGGGAATGATGATCTCCACATAAAATATATTTCCATTGCCAGAAGCTGAGGGAATGGATTTGTAAAACAAAAACTTCAGGAATTCATTAAAAGTTTTCACATATCAGTACATCACGGGCATTCATTTATGGTGGCACATACAGATCTATCCTTTAAATAAGGTGCAGTGTGGGTTCCTGGGTGGCTCAAGTCAATTAAACATACGACTTGGCCTCAGATCATGATCTCATAGTTCATGGATTCAGGCCCCATGTTGGGCTCTGTGCTGACAGCTCTCTCTCTCTCTCTTTTTTAAAAATAAATAAAAATGTTAAACAAAAAAATAAGGTGCAATGTTTTCTGAATATGGATGAAGTATCTAGATGTCAAAACCTTTCTTAACAAGGAAAGTTGTCTTGAAACTTCTCATCTGTTTAGCCTAAGCTGATTTTATTTGCTTATTTTTAAAAATTTGTTCTTGAAAGAGAGATAGACAGAGCATGAGCAGGGGAGGGGGAGAGCGAGAGAGGGACACAGAATCGAAGCAGTTTCCAGGCTCTGAGGTGTCAGCACAGAGCCCAACGTGCGGCTCGAACTCACAAACCGTGAGATCATGACCTGAGCCGGAGTCAGATGCTTAACCAACTGAGCCACCCAGACACCCCAGCCTAAGCTGATTTTACACTATAGGCGTTTTAGTTGACTTTTTGTTTTCACATGCTTTGCCACCCTCCCCACCTCTAACATGGCCTATACTGCCTAAACAGCATTGAAAGCCAACCCTGGCCCTAAAAACTACATTGTAATTTGGAGCCAACCTCTTGACCTAAAAAGAGGTTTGCATCTGAGTCCAGGGCTGTTGATATTGCTTCTGGGGACAGTTACAGTGAGCTCAGTTTGCAAACTTGAACCTGCTGGCTATTTCCATAGCAATAACTCCTATTTATTAAGCCCCTCCCATGAACTAGGCACATTACCTACTTGATCTCTATTTTTCTGTAGCCACCCCAGGACCTAGGCACTGCTGTCCCCTAGAGGCATAGGAACTGAGGCTCCGCAAATGTTAACCACTTCCTCAAGGTCACAGAAAAGCTGAGCTGGGGTGTGAAATCAGGTGCATTTGCCCCAAAGCCTGGGCTCTTTCCAAGCTGCCAGGCATAGGAAGCCTAGACTCAGCTGTTCCACTCCAGCCTCTTTTGCCATCTTCCTCTACATGTTTGTGGACATATCTGCCTCCAGATTTATCTGGAAAACACCTCTGAAAATACAGAGCGGGTTGTAATTATCATTGTGTATCCCCGGGCAGTCATTATGGAGCTTTACCAGAAGTAGATGTTCCTTCTCTCTCTTGTCTCCATTTTATAAACATGTACACAGGTGCATGCGTGCATATGTGCATGCACGCACACGCATCGTTGGTGAGGAGTTGTTTTAGATGATATGAATGGCTACTGAGCCTTTCCAGTTTCTGATGAGCCAATTTAAAAACTAATTACTCTGCCGTCTCTTCCTAGAGCAACTACCTAAATGAAAAGATCGAAAAGCTGAATGGCTTCTCTCTAAAAAGCATAGGGAACAGACTTAAAAATCTCGAAATCTACTGCCAATGCTCCCTCCATCGTTGATCTACTTTGCTCGGGTTCAGAGGGAGAACATATGAAGCTACAAAGTCTTGAAAGACAAACACTGATGAGTACAGACAGCGGATTTCAAGGAGCCAGCAAAAAATTCTAATGTCTGTAAATAGAATAGGTTCGTGCAAATTAAAAATGAGGTGAGTGACCTTGGGCAGGAAGATAAGTGCTGGTAAAAACTAAAAACTGAGAAAGAGCTGAAATGCTTAGGACTTCCCTCGGTCAGGTGGAGAAGAGCCAAGGAAGGCTGAGGAGACAGGGAACAGAGAGGATCATTTGAACAGAAGTACCCAGAGAAAAGAAATGCCCTTAAATGTACTTGAACTCTAATTTACAATGCAACCTTTCACTTCTCACCAAGAAGAAGTCTGAAATAATTTTCATTTTTTTAGATGTTTATTTTGGTTTTTTTGGAGGGAGGCAGGCAGGGAGAGAGGGAAAGAGAAGATCCAAAGTGGGCTTTGTGTTGACACCTGACCGTGACTTCATGACCTGAGACAAAGCTGGATGCTTAACCGCCTGAGCCACCCACGCACCTTGCCTCTTTTTTCTTTTTTGATCCAAAGTGTACTTAAGGAAATGGAAAATCAGAATTAAGGGAAATTTTTTGGATGACTAGACCCAAACTTTCTGATAGTAAGAATAATGGGATTTGAATTTGGGACAGAGAAAGAGAGAGAGGGAGATTGAATTATCCAACTTTTTTCCACTCTCCATTTGAATTTGTCAGTAAAGACGGATCATTGAATAATCCTATAGAAACAAGCCCATTTCTAGTTTTCAGTTCATGCACACACTTAAATATATATCCTTTTAAAAATCTTCAATCTAAATCCCCCGTATTCTTTATTTATTGGGATGAGGATATTTTATCTTGTTTTTTTTTTTTTAATTTTTTTAATGTTTTTATTTATTTCTAGGAGAGAGAGAGAGAGAGACAGCGTGAGCAGGGGAGGGTCAGAGAGAGGGAGACACAGACTCTGAAACAGGCTCCAGGCTCTGAGCTGGCAGTCAGCACAGAGTCTGACGCGGGGCTCGAACCCACGAACTGTGAGATCATGACCCAAGCGAAAGTCGGACGCTCAACCGACTAAGCCACCCAGGCGCCCCTATTTTATCTTGGTTTTTAAAGACAGCTTCCAAACTCTCATGTGTAAAAACCAGCTGGGGGAATTTTTTAAACTGCAGATTCCCAGGACTTCTTTCCCCCTCAGAGAATCAAAATCATTCGGGTTGTGGTTTGATCCTGGACTCTGCACTTTGAAAATAATCTCTTGTGCCTCAGATGTAGGATTCTAAAACTATACTTTAAAAAATATTCATTTATGTAATTGCACCAATAATCTGATTAACGAAACCTCCAGATGCTAAATGTCTTTATAACAGATTGATATGTTTTCAAATTCACTTTTAGTCTCTATAGTTTATGACTGTTGGATGGACTATATCCATGAATATGGTATAATAAAGCAGAGTAGGTTCTAGTACCATATGGTTACAACTATCAGGGAGAGGTATTTGGGTCTTAAAACAGTGTTCATGGCTTGAATGGGTGTGAAGAACCCAGAGTTGGGAAGCTCAGAGAGATGTGGCCTACCTCACTTGAAAAGGAGGAAGGATCCATCTATATCCCATTCAATCTCTTCCACATTTTTACTTAATGATGACATAGTTAAATGATTCTCAGTATGTTGATGGAAATACATTTTCACTGGTAGACAGTGCTTCAGTCTATTTACAAACAAGTTCATTTAGTTATTTTTTTAAAATGTGTATTTATTTATTTTGAGAGAGAAAGAGAATATGAGTGGAGGAGAGGCAGAGAGAGAGGGAAAGAGAGACTCCTAAGCAGGCTCTGCTCAATGCTTGATCTCACAAACCATGAGATCACAATCTGAGTCAGAATCAAGACTCTGCCACTTCGCCGACTGAGCCACCCAGGTGCGCCATACAAACAAGTGCGTTTAGTTATAAGGAAGGTATTTTTTGTCTATGTATTCACAAATATATAGGCATATAGCTGAGAAACAATACCATCAAATGGACAAACTGAGTATTCAGAAATGAGATACAAGCTTTATAAATGTACAGTCTGAGTAGAGACTCTCTCTTACCAAGAAAAATGGTCAAACCTTGTAGAGATTAAATTCATACCACAGGACAATTTTCATATTTTGTAAAAGAAGAAAGCATTATGGATTCTTATGATCTTTATTATCCTGATAATGGATTGACCTACTTGGTGAAACCATTTTGTGTCTTCTTTTTTTTTTTAAATATATATTTTTTAATGTTTTATTTATTTCTGAGAGAGAGAGATAGCAGGGGAGGGTCAGAGAGACAGGGAGACACAGAATCTGAAACAGGCTCCAGGCTCTGAGCTAGCTGTCAGCACAGAGCCCGGTGTGGGGCTCGAACCCATGAACTGTGAGATCATGACCTGAGCCAAAGTTGGACGCTTAACCAATGAGCCACCCAAAGGCCCCCATTTTGTGTCTTCTTCAAAAGGATTCTTGGGGTGCCCTGGTGATTCAGTCAATTAAGCATCCAACTTTGGCTCAGGTCACAATCTCACAGTTTGTGGATTCAAGCCCCGCATGGGGCTCTGTGCTGACAGCTCAGAGCCTGGAGCCTGTTTTGAATTCTGTGTCTCCTTCTCTCTCTCTGTCC
Source organism: Hyaena hyaena (assembly GCF_003009895.1). Taxonomy (NCBI): domain Eukaryota; kingdom Metazoa; phylum Chordata; class Mammalia; order Carnivora; family Hyaenidae; genus Hyaena; species Hyaena hyaena. Next base: position 344,755 of record NW_024081453.1, on the reverse strand, counting down.
CGCTGCTTGTGCTCTCTCTCTCAAAAGTAACTAACTAAACATTAAAAAAAAAAAAAAAAGATTCTCCAGCTTCGTGCGAATATTCTTTAACTTTAGCATGGATTTTCTAAATAGAGTCAAGGTCACTACACATGTATAGTGTATACATGTATAGTACACTGTAAATGTAATCTAATCTTCTAAGTTTTATAGTGTATACATGTATAGTACACTAAAAACGTAATCAAAGCTAAGCTACTAATCAAAGTAAAAAAAACAGTACTTTATACTAATACACTGCATAATTTAACATAAGTATTTTTAAATTAGGTAAAACAGGTACAGATTTCGTTTACGGTGGATAAAACCAATGAGGTACACAATTACAAAGGGTTAGATCTATTGGTTCAGCATGGGTCAGACTGGGTTAAACTGAAAACCTAGTCCAACTCTTTTAAAGTTAAAACTAACTCAAACCACTTCTAACCAGTCCACAAAATTACACTTTTGACCACTCAGTTACTTAGCTGCGTCCTCTCTCAGGGCTTGTCATCCAAGCAGCTCATCCTAAATCTTGCCGTCATCATAAGCTGCATAGCCTCTGATGTTTCTGTGTCAAACGAATCATTCTTAGACACCATAACTTATTCTAACAGTTATGTCCAGTAGTTTCCTAAACCGTTAACAATTTCTGTCGATGCCTCTGCCCTGTAACTCCGCCACCTTTTCTCTATTCCTCTTCTGCTGTCTCTATTTGCCTCCTCACTCCACTTGGATTCCATTCTTAATCCCTCACTCTAGTTACTTTCTTGAAAACATCTTCAGCTCACTTCTCCTCACTCCCTTCTTATGTATTCATATAGCAAAATCTGAACCTTAGTCAAAGCGAGCTTACTTCTTTTACTTCTGTGTCTATCTGTATGGAGGAGCAGAACATTTTGGGCGGGGTGGGGGAGGAGTGGAAATCACAATATGGCTGACTTGCATCACTTGAAATCCATGACTAGAAGCCCCAAATGGGTGCTGTCTGGCAGTCCCATCCTGCTGCCTTCACCGAGTATGACAGGCTTAATGAATAGGCTTCTCCTCCCAGGGGCAAAGCAGGAAGCTCCTTACTTTTCTCTGGTGAGTAGAGATTTTCTCTTTCCAGCCCAGTGAGTAGGATTTCTCTTCCTCACCCACTGACGGCATCTCAGGCATATTCCATGCTGTCTGACCACTTTCAGCCATAAACAGACACATTCTGAGGTCAAAGAAAAAAACTGTAGTCTGGTCTAAATTACAGCTCACACTTATCACTCAGTTCAAAGTTTCTCCTATTCCCCAGCTCGGGACCAACCCACAGCAGGAGGCTATTCAGTGCGGAAAGGAGCATAGCGCATATTTGCATATTTTCCATGTTTCTTCACCTCGCTTTTCTGTTTCTCTCCTCTCTACCCCCACCCCCACCCCCACCTTTGTGGTGTTTCTTTTGGCTGCTGGAGCCTCAAGAGGGAGAGAGGAGGAATGAATTGGAAACCAGGAAGGAACCCTTCCCTCAGCTAAGGCTGACAGAAGTGGTCACTTGTCTGTCAGTTGACCTCTGTCAGGGCAGATACTCAAATTGCTGGCTTTTCTGTTGTCTGTAGTGACCCCCTCCCCCAGCAGAGGACAACCTGCCACCTCAGTTTCCGCACCCCGCCACCTCCACCACTACCTTCACAGGAGATAAGTAAATGGCCTTGTAAACCTTGAGTTCATTGTATCTTAAAGGGAGAGAATTCTTTCAGCAGAGATGCTAGAAGAATCTTCATGTCTGACTCCCCTCTTTGGTGACCACTCACCCTGCAGCAAACAGCACAGCCCTTGGTCTGCTGGGTCAGCACATTTCAGGATAATTCCACCACTGAGCTCTTTTCTTGTGTTTTCATCAGGAACAGGAGAAAGCAAGAAGCGGACGCTTGTTTTTGTCTAGAAACCTCCACTCTGATGGCTTCCTTGGGGCCCTCCAAATCTTCTACTGGCTATGGGGAAGGCAGTTTAACCTAACTTGATTAATTCAAAACTCCTTTTCTCTAAATTCCCTTCCAAACAACCCTCCTTTGTGAATTCTCAGACCATGGCTATATAGGCTGTACAACATCATGATTACTAGGGCCATTTTGCTACCTTTTTGTAGACCCTTCCTACAAGCGTCTAATAGACACTTCAGTTTCTCTCAGCTCTGGGGCTCCGAGTGAAGTCCTAAAATAACGGAAAATATCCCACTCAAACTCCTTTTACATCTGTAATTTATTTCCTTTAGTCCTCGAGATGACTCTTTTATGCCTTTGCCTTTTGCTTCGTATCTTGCACTCATTATGTTCCATTCCCTCTCAGCTGTTGACTTTGTCTCACACTTTGTTGAAAGAACAAACACCATGATAAGAAAACTAAATAAGCAGCTGGAGTCATATTCTCTACTTTCCTTTTTGCTTCCAGGAACAGGTCTCCCCTTTCAGCTAGAGTTTATTGTGAAATTTCTGAGGTTATCAGACTGGAGGAGAAGAGATTTTGCAAAATTTGTCTTGGAAAACAGGAATCGGCGAGAAGATAGAGGAGAGGACGGCAGGGGCTGGGAACCAGGCCACCAAAGTTTGGAGGGTATGACAATTTAAAGACAGATCTTTAAAAGTACTCTTCTATTGTAATAGGATGAAATTATGCACAGTTTTATGTTATCTTTTACTTTCATAAACATTAACACAGACCTGTGTTTACTGTTATCAAAAAATACCGAAAGACTTTTATCTGTTGTTATGGCTTGAGAAAAAATAGCAGCAGCTCCCAACTGAACTAGTTGGAACAAAAAGGAAATGTTATGATCTCACATACAAATCATGTTGAGAGATGGTTGTTTAGCTGCGAACTCACTGACGTTCATTAAGGATTCAGGTTCTTTTCATGCCCTGCCATTCTGTGAATGTTGGTTTTTTCCCCTCAGACTCACTCCCTCTTGGTGTCGAGACAGATTTGTCAGTCCAGGCATCCAATTCAGGGCAACTTTAAGAGAAAGAAGAGGAAAGTCGTCTCCCAAGAATCCTCCCTTAACATCTCACTGGAAAGAACTGAATCACATGACATCCTCTAATTCAATCACTGGCTAGTGGTGTAGGATTACCATGATTCATTGGACTAATCAGGACTTACCCCTTAGTTAGAGATGGGATCACGTCCCCTGAGGAACCACTCCAGGCTTACAAAGCACATAAACATCAGTATCAAGTTCCCTCACCCCCTCCCTCATTATTGCACATTATTCAGCAAATTAATTTGTTCACCAGATATTTATTGAGTGTATACAATAAGCTGATCACTGTTCTAGGTACTGGGGACATGGTGGAAAAGTTCCTCCTCAGTTTTTACTTCTTCTAGTGGTTACTCCGTACGCAAAAATTATATGCTCATGGTACAGTTTCTTGATATATCAAATTTAGGCATTGTCTACTGACTTCCTGCCATAGATAATGAGGATTTAATTATTTTATATCACTAACTATCTCTCCTACCTCTCTCCGTATTAGATAGTCCCTCCATGAATTTTCAAATAGTGTTTTTAAACCTGTTTTTTTGTGCCTTATTTAATAAACCACAGACTCTTTCTCTCCCTCCTCCCTCAGCATTTAGCATTTATTGAATTCCTAATAGCAATTTGGCAACAGAAATATGAAATCTTTTTCATGTCTTCTTTTCTTGGGAGCTTTCCAATGCCTTTTTTAGTTGCTTCTAATTTTCACCCTTTGGTGCCTTAGAGGTAGCACTTCTCTTCACATTGCTTCTTTCTCAGTCAAGGACATCCAAAGGGTGAAAGACTTGATATTTCATTTCCTTGAGAACCCAGTAGCTGAAGCAGATGGCAGAAGACTGGGGAAAGGCTTGCCCATATATAGACAAGATATATTAGCTTCCAAATTCAGAAAAAACGTCATTAGTCCTCTCTCCATGATCCTCAGCCTCTTTTACCCCTCAACCTCCATTGGCTATTCTTTTTAAAAAAATACAATCTATATTAAGAATATTTACATTTTACACCCTTTCCCTTGACAATGGTAACATTATTGATTCTAAAAAGGTGAAAATCAGTAAGCACCATATTCTGATGGTGTAAATATTTTTTGCTAAAGACTCAAACAGTGTGCTCAGCTTCCATGTTTTTCCTCCATGAGTCAGGGTCACTACAAAGCAATTACTCCAGTCCAAAACTTGACTGGATTCTCTCTTTATAAAAATAAGCTGCCAATTATCTTATTATATTACCAAGTCATACAAAGATTTTAATCACATTGTGTAATTTACAGCTTCCCAGGAACTGATTTCAAGAATGGGTTCCAGGTCAGCCAGGATCTTGATCCCTCAGGTCAGCCGTGAGGACTCAAGGCTCAAGGCACTCAGAGAAGTTGGCTTTCAGGGACATGTAGCCTCCTCCGTTTACTTCAGTGTACTGGATATATATTATATATTTGTGTGTGTGTGTGTGTGTGCCATGAGATGAGAAAGGGTGAGAGTACTGGAAACCTTTCAACATTTTATCCACCACACCCCCGAAGAGATCTCCCAGAATCTGAGGTTCACTCTATTTCTGTTGCAAAGTTACCATGTCAGGACTCCCTTCCCTTCTCTGTTCTCCTGGATTAGATTTGTCATTTTCCTGGATCCCATGTGTTTTTCTTTCTGGGTTTACTCTCTCATTTTCCCAGGGTGTGAAAGATGTTCTGTGACAATTTCCAGTGTGTGTGTGTGTGTGTGTGTGTGTGTGTGGCTGGGGGGGAGAATAGTTTCTCACACATCACCAACAAACAATTCTCTGACACATGCTGGGTATCCTACAATTCAACTCAATCCTGACACTGTTTACCAAGAGATAGCATCAGATCCCACATGTTAAGGGGCCCACAAGCCTCCCCACCCACCCCCACTGCCAACTACAGAAGTCAGTTCCACGTTCAGATTGTTACTTGTGCTTCTGACCAACTAGCCATAGATCACAGTTTCCAACAACCTCCTCCTGGGATTGGATTAATTTGCTATAACAGCTTCCAGAATGCAGAGAATCATTTCTCTTACTACATTACCAGATAATTATAAAAGGATACAATTCAGGAATAACTAGATAAAAGAGCTGCACAGAGTAAGGTATGGGAGAGTGGTATGCAGTGTCCATGCCCTCTCCAGGTGTGCCAGCTTCTCCAAATCTCCACTTGCACATCAACCCAGGAGTTGTCCAAACATTTTTTTCTTGTTTTTCATGGGACACTTCATTACACAAGGTTGAGTGTTTAAATCATTGGCCATTGGCAAGTGATTTGACCTCCAGCTCCTCTCCATTCCCTGAAAGATCCAGGCGGAGGAGGGGGACTGAAAGTTATAGCCCTCTAATCACATGGCTGGTTCTTCCGACAACCAGCCCCCTTCATTAAGTGCTTTCCAGAAGTCACCTCATTTACATAACAGAAGATACCCTTATGCTCTTGTCACTTCGGAAATTTCAGGGGTTTTAGAAATCTGTGCCAGAAACAAGGACAAAGATCAAATATATATATTTTACTATAAATTATAGTGTCACAAGCATATCTTCAAATGACTTTCTAGAAAGCATACTAGAAGGTAAGATTTCTGAATCTTCTATGTTTCAAAATATCTTTATTCTGCCTTTGCCCAGGATTGATAGTTTGGCTGTATATAGTTCTCTCAGAATGCTGACAGCAGCCTGCTTAGTTTTCTAACATTTAGTTGTTGATGGGTCACATTTGGGTGTGGGGGGGGAGTTATGGGGGCCTGGGTTTGAACTGAAAGCTTCTAGGATCTTTTGTTTATTGTTGATCCTTTGAAATATCATGCTGGTGCAGCTGGGGGGACTGTTCCCATTCATTCAGCTGAGCACCCAAGATGCCCATTCAGTATAAGTATCCATGTTCTTTTTTAGCTGTAGAAAATGGACTTTTGTTTCTTTTGAAATTTTCCATTATGTTTTTCTCTATTCAGTCTTTCTAGAACTTATATCAGATAGATATTGGGCCTCCTAGATAAATCTTTATTGTCATTTTTCTTTACTCTCTTATTTTTCTCTCTCTTTGTTTTATATTCTTAGAAGTGTTCTCAAGTGCCTCCTGAACATGACTATTAAGACCCTCGAGCAAAGTCCTTTTTATCTGAAATTTGGGACTGTCCAGATATAATAGCTGGCTCCTTATCTGTTTAGCCTAAAGCAAAACCTTCTAACTGGCAAGCCCCACTCCCACACCCAGAGCTTCTTCTAATTTTTTTGGAACTCCTTTTGAGCTATTTGTCAAAAATCGCATGATATATTGAGAAAAATTATTTTTAATGGTCTGCAATCCAAAAACACAGTTTTGCCTTTTCGATTTTTCAAAAGCATGCCTTGGAAACTACCTGATAGGCACATAAATTTGTTACTCAGTCATTAGGGCCATTCACTTCCCCAGACCTACACCAGTGTTTTGAATTCATTTGGTGTCTTGTGGGTTTTTAACACCCTGGAGCGGTGCACCATATTAAGATGCAGCAGACTGTATGCCTCTCTTGTAAAGTGGAAGAGGGCATTTGTAAATGGGATGGCTTGACTGTAATATGGTCCCAGTCCATTCAGTTTTAGGAAGGAAAATATGTGAAGGGTGAAGATCTAATTTGATTCCCTTCAAACTATTCTATCCTCTGGGAAGGCTTTGCGACCTCTGGGGAATAGTGGCAGTCCACAATACTGTTGAACTATGGGAATTCACTTCCTTTTGAGCCTTTGATTTTCAGAACCATTGATCTTTCCTTTTTCCTAAAAAAGACATGGCAGCTTAAAAAATAAAGAACCCTAAAAAACCCCCAAAAAACTTTCAAGAGGGTCTCAAAGTGTTTGGGGAAAAATAAACATAAACTGAAGAAAAGAAAAAGTTCTTTGGTTAGGAAGCCTGATAGACCACAAGGCCACACACAAAAGTAAACTCAAAATGGATAAAGGACCTGAATGTGAGGCAGGAAACCATCAAAACCCTACCGGAGAAAGCAGGAAACAACCTCCTTGACCTCAACCGCAGCAATTTCTTACTTGACACATCCCCAAAGGCAAGAAAATCAAGAGCAAAAATGAACTATTGGGACCTCATCAAGATAAAAAGCTTCTGCACAGCAAAGGAAACAATTCATAAAACTAATAGGCAACGGACAGAATGGGAAAAGATAGTTGCAAATGACATCTCAGATAAAAGGCTAGTATCCAAAATCTATAAGGAACTCACCAAACTCCACACCCGAAAAGCAAATAATCCAGTGAAGAAATGGGCAGAAGACATGAATAGACACTTCTCCAGAGAGGACATCTGGATGGCCAGCAGACAAATGAAATGATGCTCAATGTCACTCATCATCAGGGAAATACAAATCAAAACCACACTGAGATACCACTTCATGCCAGTCAGAGGGGTGAAAATGAACAAATCAAGAGACTATAGATGCTGGCGAGGATGTGAAGAAATGGGCACCCTCCTATATTGTTGTGGGAATGTAAATGGGTGCAGCCCCTCTGGAAAACAGTGTGGAGGTTCTTCAAAAAATTAAGAATTGAACTCCCCTATGACCCAGCAATAACACTGCTAGGAATTTACTCAAGGGATACAGGAGTGCTGATGCATAGGGGCACATGGACCCCAATGTTCATTGCAGCACTCTCAACAATAGCCAAAACATGGAAAGAGCCTTAATGTCCATCAACTGACAAATGGATCAAGAAGATGTGGTTTATCTATATAATGGAATACTACATGGCAATGAGAAAGAAGGAAATCTGGCCATGTGTAGCAATGTGGATAGAACTCGAGGGTGTTATGCTGAGCGAAATAAATCAGACAGAGAAGGACAGATACCATATGTTTCCACATATAGATGGATTAGGAGGAACTTAATGGAGGCCTATGGGGGAGAAGAAGGGGAAAATTAGTGGGGGAGAGGGAGGGAGGCAAACCATGAGAGACTCTTGAATGCTGAGAACAAACTGAGGGCTGATGGGCGTGGGGGAGAGGGGAAGGGGGATGATGGGCATGGAGGAGGGCACTTGTGGGGATGAGCACTGGGTGTTATATGGAAACCAACTTGACAATAAACTATTTAAGAAAAAATTAAAAATTAAGAAAATTTTTAAAAAGGAAGCCTGATAGACCATAAGCAGACTGCCCAAAAGTGAACCAAATAAAATCCAGTGTCCCAATCTGATTTAAAATGGAAATTGGAGGTTTTCATCTTGAGAGGCCTCTTTTTGTGTGGATTGGCTTTTTGTGCCAAAACAGCCGACTGATGTCTTATCTGAAGATCTTAAAATCCTAATAAATTACCATTAGACTATAATAGTTTGGGGATGATTGTGAATAAAGGTGGGCTGACAGATGATCGCTTTGGGACAGTGGCTTTCAATCTTTTTAAACGCAGCTCACAGTAATACAATTTACATTTGTATAATTGAAATGGGAATTCTTTCAAAAAACAAAAAAGAAAGAAGAAGGCTACCCTTACACTTAGAATGTGAGATATTCTCTGATATTTTGCCTTCTCTTCTCCATTCTTCCCATCTGTGAAAAACGGTGCCGGTCAAGAATCACCAAATTTACTTCGCAACCCGCTAATGAGGAATTATGTGTAGTGTGGAAAACATTGCTGAAAGGTCCTCTGAGAAATAACCTTAGATCTTTGTATTAAATATTTTAAAACAATCTTGTAAAGAAGAACACACTTAGATTTCACTCGTCTCTGCTTAGGGGGAACCAAGCTGCTCACAATCCAAGGACAAAATCATGATCCTTTTCGTGGCAGCCCGCCCCAGATGTAGGCATAGTGTCTAGGATAAAATTGCTTCTGGAATGCTACAGCACAACAGTAAATAAGAAGGAAAAAAAAACCCCAGCCTAATAGAGAATCAAAAGCCTCCGAAGCTGACTCTTCAAATGACGTTAACCTTCTGGTCTGGGATAATACAAAGTAGAGGTGGAATGGAGTTGGAGGAGGCAGAGGGTTGGGGTCGGGAAGGAGCACGATTTAAGAGAATGAATGATATAAGTGGAAAGTTACTGGATCTTCTTCACACAAATGATCTCCTCAATAGAGTGCTAGATTATCTATGTGTTCCACAAGTCTCGTAACTGATAGCTGTCCTCATTTGCCCTCTCGCTCCAGGAGGAGAAGTATGCGGAATTAAACAAAGACATCAACTTCCTAAGAATGTGCTATTGGAGTTGGCTGGAGTCTATGAGGGTAATGAGAGAACAAACACATCATTAGGACACAATCCAAGCAGCCCAAGTAAATGAACACAACAGAAGAGGGCTGGGGGAAGACGGCTGAAGACAAGAAACAGTTTTTAAAAGAATGGGAAAGTATAAATTTTCAATCTACCTATTACTCTGAGAAAATACTTTGAGTGGTTCTTTTTACAATGAGGTTTAAAAAAAGTTAAAGGTAAACAACAACAACGACAACAAAAAAGTCTCCAAGTTACACAACGTTATCACTTCTAAACAAAGAATTAAATAAGATTTATGACTCTGAAATGTTTCGTGATTGAAAAAATACCCAGAGTGCCTAGGACTTTGAATACTTACATTCCCTAGAACTATGAATAGAGAACTTGTTGGTAGGATTAAAAACTAAAAGAGATAAAGAAGAACATTGCGCTAATATCCATGGAAGAACTGAAGTGGCTCTAAATTGCATTCCTGAAAGGAATTTCCTAGGGGAGCTTTTAGACCACCCAAACACAAACCCCAATCCAGACCAATGAAGTCAGAGTTTCTGGGACCGGGACCGGGTGTCGGCCTGGTTTAAAGCTAATGAGCAGCCAGAGTCGCTCTAGACCTTTCCTACTCTCAGTGTGGTCCATGGACCAGCAGCAACGCAGCCCCTGGAAACTTCTCAAAAACACGGAACTTCAAGCCCTCTCCTAGGCCTTCAGAATCAGAATCTGACATTTAACAAGGTCCTCAGGTGGTTACTATGCATGTTAAATTTTGAAAATCACTGATTTAAAAGATGCATGCTATGAAATCCTGATGTCTGCTGCTTCTTTAATATTTAACTGTTTCTTACTTGATGCTGATCTACTTCGCAGTGCTTGGAATGAGCAAAGTACCAGGACCTGCATTGTTCTGCTGTCTCTGACATCTCTAATTCCTCAGAGCTGGCGCCCTAATGCCGGTGACCTCTTGTGCCAATTCCTGTCTTGATAATAATTATGAATCTCCTTGGCCCTCCCCATGTGGTATTTGAATGTTGTTAGGATGCTACATAGAATCTAGTGTCTTTTGCTGACATCCTTATCGTGGGACAAATTTTGGTGTGTTAATCCTATTTATCTATTCTTTAGATTCAGCAGCATCAAGGTTAAAGCTAAGACCTTGCTCCTGCCTTCTGCCTCTAATGGTTTTCGCTTTGAGTTTCTATTGTTAGTTCTAATTAGAACCCTATTCTGAATCCAAAAAAAAAAAAAAAAAAGTGATTGTGGGGGCAGTTGGCCTTCCTTGCTTCTGGAATTTATCCTTCAAAAAGTTGGCAAGAGTTCCAAATCCATACACAGGACTAGACGATGATGCCACCCAATTGGTTCTGTTGGTATTGGCTTTCCCATATATCTGAGTTTCCTATTTTTTTTTTTTATTTCTTTTGTCTACCAGGATACTGGAATGGACTGCTAGCCATTAAAATAACTTCTAGAGTGGAATTCATCCTATGTTCTACCACAGATGACCCCTACACCATCATCTCTTCAGCCCCTGACCCCGCAACAGGACTTTATAAATTCCCTGCTCTCATTCTCCTTTCTTTCTAGATATATTCGATTGTATGTGAACCATAAAACTTCATGTCTCATGCCCAAGTGAGCTCTAACATTACTCGTATGGTAGATGGTCAATGTATAGACATCTCAAGTTCATAAGACTTGTAAGGAAATCTCAGAAGACTTCTGTATATAGGGACAAAGAAGCAAAAAGTGAACAAAGAAATGCAAAAATAACCTTTACTAACAGAAAAAATCTTTCCCACTCTATTTTTGGTGAACCTCAGCTTATTCCTGGACATATTGTTGGATTGTCCTTGTGCAGACATATTCTGAGGTCCTGGGGAAAATGTCCCTGCAGGCACTAGAAGTGAAAGCCTTAAAGGATCGTACCATGACTTGGTCCTTTAGTCACAGGGTGCATTTGGGGACACACACAACTCTGGCTCCTTGAGGAAGAGTCAACTCATTGAAGGAGAGTTTCAGTCCCTTCTGAAAGGGAAGGTTTGAAATTCCCCCAAAAAAGAACATAAAGATTCATGTGGCATTCAAATCATAAGAATAAGATATGTAGCTGGTTTAGACTCAGGAGCTTTTACACTGAACAGCTGTAACCCATTTGGGCAGTCGTGCAAAACAGAAAGTTGGCAAACCAGATAGTCTTTTCAGACATTAAACACACGATGCTTGGGGCCAAATCTTGTGATTAAGAAATCAAATGTTTTCTTTTTCCCTTTCCAACCTGTTCTCAGAGTGTGGAAAGTTATATGATTTTTCTTCTCTGACTCTCTGGTTTTGGTTATTGGGAGCTGCCTGTCGCTTCAGCCACTGGAGGTCAACTCAACTCAATTCAATCCAGTCTAGTCCAATCCAATCTAAGCTAATCCAATGTGGCCTCATCCACCTTTTTTGTGGGGGAGACTTATATGAACATCAAGAATTTAAGTGCACTGGGGGCTGATACGCCAGGTTGTCCACAGCTCAGCTCATAAAATATCGTGGCTCTGGTACAATATCTCTACCTCTGTGCTTCCACTTAACACCTAGAAACATGGTTTCTAGATACTTTCCTGCATCCTGGATTCTGCTTTATAATTACCAGATTTTATACATTATTGACTTTTCTAAACCCCTTGGGCATGACCCGTTGCTTGTACCAACTAACTAACTAACCAACATACTTCCTTTCTATATCTCTTATCCTAACTCTTCCTCCTGACACCTCCCTATACCTCTGTCCTTCATTTCAACCTTTCAGGCTTTATTTTCTCCTCCCATGGCTTGACCTGGTAGAGACTGCTTCCTTTAGAAGATTTTCCTTTCAAGTACACAAGCAGAGATATGCGCGAGCATCTGGGGTAAGCCTTTTGTTCGACTTCAGCCCCTTGTGAAATATAGAGACAGATATTTTGAGCAAAAGAGAAAAAGGCAAGATTAATGAGAACAAACATCAGAGAAATGCCTTCACATCTAGAAAACATTAAGAACCTGCTTTGGCCACATTTGAACATTTGTGTGTTTCGAGTCCAACCTCTTTCATTCTAGTCGAACCTGGGGTAGACCAGACTCCCAGGAGCCCTGGTGGCAGGAAGTTGCAATCAAAAGTGGCTGCTGATTCCTGGCTCTCATGAGGAAAAGGGTGAAGCCACAGCTTCCAGTCAGCAGGAAAACAGGGATGGTCTTGCTGTGCATTAAAATATAGGATTACTGCCCTAATAACTGGTAGACAGCCATTGTCTCACCTCCTCTTCCGCCCACTTCTCTTCGTTGCCCCGGTGGCTTGACCAGCTTCCCAAGTTACTCTTGTGCCTCCAGCAACTAAAAGTCTAACATTTCAATTTGTGGATCTTGGGCTCAATCCCTGGTTAAAGATGGTAAAACCCATTTTGGGATGATCACTCTTGACTCTGGTAGGTAACGAATGCTTAGAGCATCTTTAGAAACCACTAGGAAAGGAAATAGCCTTTTAGGATTCTCATAGGAGAGAAGTGTTTGCAACTTGCCCCCTGAGTTAAATTCCTTAGGGGCCACCCAGAGTCATCCTACTTCTTGTTCTTTACCCATTGTCCCCACTCATTTGGTATTAAACTGTCTATCTGATGTCTTAGGGTCACTGCCCCTCTGTTCTCCATGCCTGTCTTCAAAGGGACCAGTTTAAAGTCCTTCTTTCATGTAGTGACCTTAGTCACTTTTCTGGGCAGAGGGTGAGTGGTCCTAAATCTGACAAGCAGATTCTTCCCCACCGTTCACCTCATACCACCATGCAGCCACAGGAGAGCGTCCCTGCTGCCGCTGCCAGAGGCGATCAGGTACCAGTGAAGTCTAGCACCTCCTGCCTTCGACCTCCTGGAACGTATCATGGTGAAAGAGAGAGGGTGTTTGGAATGAGATAGACCCGAGTTTGAAATCCAACTTTTCTTGACTGCTCGAGTTGCTGGAGCAAATGACTGAACTTGTGTGAGGCTGTTTTTGTTTTCGTTTTATCTGCAAACTAAAAGGAGGTCTTACTTTATAAGGATGAGAAGAAGAACAAATGAAATGATACTGTTGTAGCCATCCACTTATGTTCTTGGTCTGCCCAGCATCTCTTTAGGGAATCACGCTTCCTGTTCTTATTCTATGTGACTCGACAGTAGGAACGGTCTCATTACCTAGGGGGCCAGCGTACTGTGCATGGCTAGACCCAAGTCTAGCCCATTAAAATCTTCCCTGAGAATCTGATGAAACCATCCACAAAAAGGAATTTTCTTTTCATTCGTACATTTAAAATGGGCCAATGGAAAAAAAGAATGATCTTTTTATGATTTTTATCCAGTATGCTACATATTTTGAGAAGAATGGTTATAATGGTGTCCTGCTGCTTATGACCTAGAATTTGGATATGCATATAAAGCTGCAAGTTTACAGATGTATTTCCTATCAATATGTGATTTAGAGCACTAAATTAGTTTTTGATAAAAATGGAAGCCATCTCAATTCATCGATAAATCAGCTGAAGAAAAAGTGGAATTTATTGGCTCATGTGTCATGGAGTTAGGATGGTGTGTTGAGGTAAAGAACTGGCCTTAAAGATGCCAGGAAGTCTGAGAGTGTCACCCCTGCTTTCTGAATGTCCATTTGCTTTATGATCAATCCGCATTGCATTTCAGTGAGTGACTAAATGGGGAGGGACGTGACCAGAGACAACTTTAAGTCTTCACAATCTCAGTTTAGCAACAGCAGGAGAATGAGAAAACATATTTTCCTCTCAGTGTCTGTGAAATGTCTTACAGTGTCACTGAAGGCAGAACCATATATTCCTAAAACTCAGGTCATTCTGATTTGAGTCACTGGATCGTTGCTGAGCCGATCTCTGAGACATATGAATGTATGCATGTGCGCGACTTTGTTGCACAGGGTAATTGACACATTCACTAAAACTGTCTGAGGAGAGAGACAGCAATTCCCAAAGGAGAGAAGGTGCAATTACCTAAAGAATGGCAGGAAGGGATGCTTGAGTAGACCAAAAAATAAGTATCTGCTATTGCTACATCATCATCATCATCCCCTTCATTTTATTATTATTAGCCATCGCAAGTATAATTATCATTACTCTTGCAGGAAGAATATACATAACTGTGATTGGCTGCCACGTTGACTTTCAGGCCATGGGAACATTCAAAAGCAAAGGGAAATGGGCTTCATAAAAGGTAGTGGTGTTTGACCCCTTTGACAGTAAAAGTTGAACTACCCTCTCTAGGCAATTGCATATATAATTGGTATCTCTTTATTGAGAGGAAAAAACCATCATTTCTAACCGATGGCACACATTATTATCCATCTAAAAACAGGAATGTTAGTTGGGGTTGAAGCTTCACAAAAAAAATGTTTTAGATACGCAGAAATATCAGGGGCCAAGTGTCCCTAGAAGCAGTATCCTCAGCTGAAAGACACTCACGTCCCACATAACATAGCCTGGTGCACTTTGTGGCTATTTAATGAATGTGAATTCAATATAATTCTTGAACCAGGGGAGCAAAGGCAATATCTTTTAATAGCTCATATTCTATATGTCATATCTTCGGTAATAAGGTTCCAGAAGGGATATTTCTGGCTGTGGTTGGTTAGTAGTAATCCATGTACCTTAGAACACATACAAAATATCCCTATTTCTCTGTTTTCTGCAGCCATGTTTATTTGACTTTATTGTGTAATTGGCTTTATTAAAAATAAAAAATAAGATAGTGTCTCAGCAAAATACATCAAAGTTGACATGACAACCAATTCTCCTCGTATATTGTGGATTTGGAAATTCAATAAATGCAGACGCATACTTAGGCAGATTCACAAAGGCACATCACAGAATTTCTACTTTATATAAATTAGAAAGTGATTTAGAGCTTTTATGGTCTTGGTGATAAACTGTATTAAATCAGCTTTTGAAAAAATAGATTTTTGTTCTTCTAAATTGTATGCATTCGGGCCTTCATCATTTCATATTAACATGTTTTCCTTCTTAACCAGACACCTAGTACTTAGTAACATTCATCGTCCCTACTTTAAAAGATCTAATTTTTTCAAGCCAGAAAAAGAACTGGGAACACTGCTAGAATTACATTCTGAATTTTATAAGCAGAGAAGACAGATAATGTCCATTAGACACCCTTCCTGTCTGTCTTTGACATGCCTATCTTTGATTTCACCCTGTGATAGGGTCACTAGATTTAGCAAGTACAAATATAGAATGTTCAGTTAAATTTGAATTTCAGATAAACAGCACAATTTTAAAAATTATTTATTTTTGAGAGAGAGTGGGGGAGGGGCAGAGAGAGAGGGAGAGAGACAATCTCAAGCAGGTTCTATGCTGTCAGTGCAGAGCCTGACGCAGTGCTCCATCTCACGGACCATGAGACCATCACCTGAGCCAAAACCAAGAGTGGTATGCTTAACTGCTGCGCCACTTACATGCCCCACAAATTTTTTTTTAGTCTAAGTGTGTCCCATGCAATATTTGGGACAGACCTTTGCTGAAAATTATTTGTTGTTATCCAAAATTCAAATTTACCTGGATATCTTATATTTTTACTTGCTAACTTTGACAACCTACAATAAAAGGATTTCCCTGACTCTTTTGTCCAAAACTATGTGCCCTCATATTCTTTTTAAATGTGTCTTCCTACTGAAATGTGCACAAGGCAAAATATCCCAGACCCATTCATTGTTAGGTATATACATCCACATGCAGCCCCGCTGGCCCATTTTAGCTTGCTGGTATACCCAGTAGGAACAGAAATATGACTCAACACCAGCCTTTAAGGGAGGAAAATCCTTCCTAGCAGCCCCTTGAGTTTATATAGCACATCACACAATTAACCTTTTTCGAGAATGTCTTCTTCCTCCTGTATCTCTCCAAAGTTGTAGTCGGCAGAATTTCTTCCCAATATTGCTTTTCCTTCTCCCAGCTCCTCCCAACCCCCTACCCACCCCAAGTATGTTCAGTTATCTCATTTTCTCCAGGCACCTGCCATTTGTGTTCTCACACATATCCCAAGCAGATCTGGAGGAAGGACAAGGTTAAAAGGAGGAAATTCTGTGGGTACAGGTTTATATTAACGTACCCTCATCCTTTACACATACATCAAACGCTACCACAAATGAAATCCTTGTAATTATTCTACTGACTAGGAAGTAGGATGAAATTTAACCTTTTTTTAACTCACCTTCCAAAACTAAGATGGTCTGACTTTCTTAAAATATACCCCCCTCAACATTGTTTGCAATTATATTGTCCTTCAAAGTCTTGGGTGATGACTTCTAACATAAAATATGAAATAAGAAAGCTCTCCTGTCTCTTTTTCACTGGCAAGGTCATACCAGAAACCCAGAAATTATTCCATGCAGGCAGAATTCCATATTCTGCCCTCCCTGTGGATAAATTGAGCCTGTCTACAGTAATTTCTCTGCATTTCTGTACCCACGCACTTATTATAGCTGCCATAGTCCAGCAATATTTTCCCCCACTCATCATCATAACAGCTTATAAGTATTTGATGGGATTAAACAGAGCCAACCCAATTCTGTCATTTCGGCAGCCAAATTCATGAGTCCGGGCATCAGTGTATAGTGATACAATATCCAGAAGCCCACTCTTTGCTGGCTGTCATCTGTATGCTGTGTGGGTGGGTCAGCCTAGTTTTAAGTTCTGGAAGCAGATAGACACCCTATATAGCAAAGCAGACAAACTGTGATATTAATAGTTGAATTCCTTTGCTCAAACCTGCTCCTGATATTTATTTTTTTTTTAAGTTTTGTACAATCAAGTACAGGCTTGAAAATGGCTGTTTACTTTTGCATTTGCCCAAAATAAATGTTTGTTTAGTTTATGTTCCTAACTTTACAGTGCCCACACCACATGCATACCACAACAAGGAAAGGCAGGCTGGAAAGCATTTGTTGGGATGGATGATAACAGTAAGAATGATATTAATGTAATATTAGCAGTAACGTATCTCATATTTTAAGCTATTAGCCTCATGTATTTTAAAATAATTGTACAGGGGCTCCTGGCTGGCTCAGATGGTAGAGCAGGTGACTCTTGATCTTGGGTTTGTAAGTTCAAATCCCACATTGGGTGCAGAAACTACTTCAGATAAAATCCTTTTTAAAAATGTTTATTTGAGGCGCCTGGGTGGCTCAGTCAGTTAAGCGTCCGACTTTGGCTCAGGTCATGATCTCAGGGCTCGTGGGTTCGAGCCCCGCGTTGTGCTACGTGCTGACACCTAGCTCAAAGCGTGGAGCCTGTCTTCAGATTCTGTGTCTCCCTCTCTCTCTGACCCTCCCCTGTTCACGCTGTCTCTCTCTCTCTCTCTCAGAAATACATAAAACATTAAAAAAAAATTTTAAATGTTTATTTCTGAGAGAGAGCGTGCACACGTGTACATGCATGAGCAGGGGAGGGGCAGAAAGCAAGGGAGAGAATGACGTGGGGCTCCAACTCATAAACCGTGAGATCATAACCTGAGCTGAAATCAAGAGTTGGGCACTTAACCAACAGAGCCCCCCAGGCGCCCCATTCAGACAAAATCATTAAAAAAAACAATTGTACAGAGAAAAAAATTTTAAATGTGATTTTTAAAAATATTGCACTTCTAAAGGCTAGACTATACCCATTTGAAGAATAAAAAGATTATTGACTGTAGTTGAAAGTAGAAAAAAAGTTATCTGCTCCTTTGTATGCACATTCCCATCTTGTGAATTATGTAGCTCTAACTCTGTAAATGAAAAAGGTAGCATCTACAGAGTAGAAAAAATTAGTTGAAAAATTGTTAATTTAGCCAAACGATCTTTGAAAACACAGGATAACATCAAAACATGAATTTGTTTTCTTTCATGGACCCCTTCCACATTTCAATCAACTGTTGCCCTGAAATAGTTTTATAGTTTAATAGATTTATCATAATTGGCTCTTCCTATGGCTAAAAATGATCTCTTAGGCTGGAATATATGGTTGCATGATATAAAGATATTTGACTCTTGATGACTTTATCTTTCTGAAGTATTCTGGACGGGTAATAGGATAGAATACTGAGCTATATTGGACTATATTGATGAGGCTTATGTCCATTTGGGAAAAATAAGTTAAGCCAAAAATTTAAAAAGCCAGACCCAAAAGAAAATGTGCACATTCATTACAACTCCATAAAGTTATTATACATGAACAGAGAATAAATGGATGTGGAGGGTAATAATCTAATGTTCATTAGGAGTGTATGTATGTGTATAAAGTTTGGTTTACAATAATTTTAAAAATAAAACAATTCTAGGAGGAGAAGTACGAAGACAACCCTTATTTTAAAGTAAAGTTTTGTGCTATAAAAACACACGTATGTAGCCAGGAAAATTTATTATCAGGAACGTAGTAAGGATCTAGTGGTTTTATTCTTTATTATTTAAAGCAACAGCACAAGATTAATATTTTAAATATTTGCTTAGAAACAAAACACCAGTGGCCTCCCGGATACCATGTGCCAATTTTCCCCTCTGAACCATTTTTACAGACAACTTACAACCTCCCTAAATTATAGGTTTACGTAGATAAATAAGGGGTTGTTGTATAATAAGGAAGCTGACAAATCTTTAACAGTACTAGTTATTGCTACTGTAATTTATGCATAGATACTGATTCTAATTAAGTAATAGCAGAGGTTGCCTTTGAATTTATGAGGCTATAATCGGCTCCCTTGTGCTCAATAAATGCCACAGCTACAGTCTGTGGTGTTAATTTCACACTACAGTGGGAACTAGCGGTTGTTGCCAAATATACCCATAAGTCATAGGCAATTTGGATTATTACTATAGTATGTGCTGCATCGAGAAATGAACTAGTTCATAATCACTTTTTAAAGTCATTATTGAGTGTTTGTGTATGATAAGCCTGCTGACATTGACGAGGCATGGTGCGGTAACTTGTCTTTTCCCCAAAATCATCTCCAGATAAAATAAATATGCTGACTCCTCTGGAGAGAGAATAGTATAGGAGGCTCCCCCTTCCTCAGCTCTCTAGCTGTTTCTGGTACATAGGAGCTGGAAACTTAGGACTTTTCCTGTAAACTAGTGCAAGGTGTTCCCCAAAGGAAAGCACCTGATCTGGGGTCATTTCCCTTTGAGAATTTCACAAATTAACGTGATAGGATTTTCTAAATGCCACAAGCTTGCCGACAGAACTGCGCTCTGTTCTCTTCCAATTTCCTGAAGCTGGGTGTGAACTGGAGAATTCATGTGAACGTTCATGCTGGGATCACTTTCCTCAAAATGTCACCAAAAAAGATGAAACGTTGAGCATAACAGCTCATATAAACACCGTGACTCCTTCCTCCTTTTACCTAATTCTCCCTTCTAGTTCAGAAGACTTCTTCCTGGCGGTTGGGTTTTATGAAATTCCACCCAGGACTACACCATATTCCACACCTGATTCTTAAAGCCACACACCACAGTGGTCCTTATGGTCCAACAGTGAATGCGTCCAAACATTAGCTATCGACGATAGGGTCTTTTTTGTGCCCGAGTGTGCATTGCATTGCATTCACCCAGAGACAGCATGCTCTGGCTGGTTGCAGAGAGCACAGATTGCAGTTTTGAGTACGTGTGCATCGTTTACTAAGGAACCCACTCAGTTCCCGTACAATCAATACCACGATAGGAGAATCATGTTTTCTTCTTGAGGGGCAAGCACCGAAGGCAGATGGCTGCCCATGTGATGATGTTTCAGGCCTGCCAAAATCAAGGTGCCAAGAGACCCCGACTTGTCAAGGAGTTTTACTGCCTCATTGTATCCTTCCAAATAAAATGACATAAAATATCAGCTATTTCCTGCACTGCTTTCCATTATTTGCCAAGAGAGGATTCTTCAAACATCTGAAAGATCCTGAGTCCTGGCAGAAAGGTGGTTTCTTATATTTTAATTTTGTTAATGTTTATTCATTTTTTAGAGAGAGAGAGAGAGCAAGCGAGTGTGCACATGAGACTCCTTACTCCGTGTTTCCTCTGCTGACCCTAGAGGCTTGCCATAGGTGTGGACCTTTGAGCCTGGTCATTCTGAGTTTCTCGTTCCCCATCTTAGCCTTCCTGCCCTTCTTTCTTTCTATATTAGTTGTTTGTTGGGAAACCATTCATTTATTATAGTCCAAGTGTTGAAATCCTCTTCGGTGTTTGGATCTTCTCACGGCCTCCTCTGCCCACATGGAGGCCCCTTTCCAGGCAGTGGCTGGCAGCTTGTGGTCCACCCCCCCTACCCCCCCCCACCCCGAGTAGTTGACAAGAGTTAGCCATCAATAATGTGATCTCACACACCAGGGCACTGCTCCAGAGGGCGAACACTCCTTGTTTTGGAGTTATAGAAGAAAATATATATTATGAATAACACATGGTCCCCAATGGAAAGGTAGATAAGATAGCAGCTCAGTCAATTAACTTGGATGATGTCAACCCA
Organism: Hyaena hyaena; assembly: GCF_003009895.1. NCBI lineage: Eukaryota > Metazoa > Chordata > Mammalia > Carnivora > Hyaenidae > Hyaena > Hyaena hyaena. Next base: position 324,023 of record NW_024081453.1, on the reverse strand, counting down.
CACGAGCGGCCAAAGAGCTACAATGCCAGCCTTTTCCTCACTCCACTTTTCCGAGGGTGATGCGCAGAGTTCCAGGGGCATCAACAGGCTCCTGTGTTATATTTCTCGAACAGTCAAACAGGCCTTGGAGATTTGGAAGGGGACGCGTGTGCTTATTACAATTATTGAAAACTCAGACTCACAGGAATGAGAATGATGCTGGTGGGCGTAGCAAAAGGACACCAGTGCCTGATTTGGCTCCGCTCGCACTCAAAGCCTGCATTCTTGTGAATTGCAAGCGTGAGCAGACTTAGCCAGATGCAAAGGGACTCTCTGCCCAAGGCCTGGGTCAGGTGTTACAGCTACTTAACCCACATGTGAAACCTTCCTCTAAATCTTCTAAATCTGCTCCCCAGACAGAGGTTTGCCAAGCTTAAAACATTTCTCTTTTAACTTGTAGAGTTCTGAGTCTTTCAAATTATTCATAGTCCCCATTAACAGCTAAAATTATCCTGTGCCGTACATCTTTGACATTAGGGAACATTTTGCCACTGTCATCCAGATTGGAATTTTATGGAATCCTAAATTTGTAAGGGCCAACTAAATTATTAAAGTCAGTAGCTCCCAAAGTTGAGTGAATAAAACATCCACCGAGGGAGCTTGTTAAAAATTCAGATTCTGATAAGTCCCAGGAATTTGAAATTTCGGGGATGAGTTCTAATTTCCATTTGGTAAAATTCAGTTCCCCAAGGTGTACAGTTTGGTGAATTTCGGGGATTATATACAGGCACGTAATGTCTACTGCAATCACAACAGACACCCGTTGCGTTTCCCCACAACGTTTCCCCGCGCCCCTTGGCAGTCCGTCTCCCTCCCCCTCTCTTAACCTGTAGCTCCCACTCAGCAAGTAGTCTGCTTTCTGTCCTGTGATTTCGCCTCCTGTGGGATTCCATATAAATGTAGTCACGCAGCACGGAGCCTTTTGTGTTTAGCTTTCCTCCTTTTGTATGATGTTTTTGAGACTGCAATTTAAATAGAAATTCTGGATGATTCTGTGCACGGAGTTCACGGTCACACTTTGAGAAGCATTAATCTGGTCCAAACTTCTTGTTTCACAGATGAGGAAACAGAGGTGTAAATGTCCGTGGCTTGTCTGGAGTGAACGATTGCTAAGAAATCAAGAGAACTTGGGGCCTTGGGGAGGCTTCCTCGGATCATTTCGTTTTCCTCTGCTTTCCTAGGATGGATGCGAGATTGCATCCCTGAGAAAGCACAGGAATGATCACATCCTAAAGTACTCTCCTTAGTTTGGATTCGTTTGACCAGTGATATGAAGTCCAAAGCATGAATTTCCTTTCAATTTTCTTCTAAATACAGAAAATTATTTCCAGGTCTTTCTTTGAATTAAGAAATATTTACTGGGAGACAGATTATGATTCAGCAACAAAATAACTCTTCAACATTCCTGAGACTAGTATATTTGCTTTGGTACATAGTGACGTGCTATGAACAAGGCTCCTAACTTCTCGTAACTGAGAACTCTTGGGTTTTAACTTGACCTTAAGTATTCCTCAAGGTCCTCCAAAGGCTCTGTCTGACTAAATAGATGTCTTTCTCAGCCACCTATTCTCATGACTCTAGGTTGGAAACCTGTTGTGATGATGTTGAAGGCTCATTTTCTGGACCCCAGACCCCTGGGAGAATGTGATAAAAGATATGGAACCTCCGGGGGGGGGGAGGGAGGAGATAGAAAGACATGCCAGCAAGTGATGCGGCAGCTAAGCAGAGGACCCAGGATCAGGCAAACCGTAACCAGACAGCTGGCTGGCAAGGTCCTTGCAGGACTAGGTATAGCTCCAGCAGATACTCTGAGTGTCAAAGCTCTGTAAGGACGTCACTGCTGGCTGAGTCCTTTGATCTTGGGGATTCCAGATCCTACCCCATCAGAACTATGCTCAGTTCTACTTTTACAGTAGAGGAAACCAAATTTCTGGGAAGACAGAAATTTGCTTACAGCCAGTACCTAGCTTAGTCACACAGTCAGGACCTAGCTTAGTCACACAGTCAGGACCTAGCTTACCCATGTGGCCAGTACCTAGCTTAGTCACACAGTACCTAGCTTAGCCGTGTAGCCAGTACCTAGCTTAGTCACACAGTCAGGACCTAGCGTAGGCATGCGGCCAGTACCTAGCTTAGTCACAGTCAGTACTTAGCCTAAGCACGCAGCCAGTACCTAGCTCAGGACTTTTACCCAGCTGTACTCCATCACGCATCCTCCGCTGCCTCTGCTGTTTTCTCCAGAACTGAGCGTGGGAGAGAGGTGCTGGGCAGCACAGCAGTGGCCATCTGTAGGCAGGGGAAAGTCCTCAAGGCCCTTATCCTTCAGTCACTTATCCGCAAGTCCAGTTTAAAGGGCCAATGATAGTTTACCATGCCATTTCCCTTTTTTGTTGCTTCTCTAAAAAGTGGAAGTGCAACCCGCGCCATAAAAATACAATGAGGCGATCTTCCTCCAAAAGTAGTAAAAGAAAGGGGAAGCCACCAGAATATATCCTTACAAGTAAGCAGACCATTCTGAAGATGATACTCCCGATTTTCACTTACGACTCTCTTTTGCTCGTCTTCAAGACTCTAGAGTGGACATTTATAATTCATTGATCCTAGACAAGAGTGCTCAGTCTTTGCCTTGAAGAGTCCTGTGGGCTCCGATCGCACCTCCTGCATTGGAGGCAAAATAGACGGTCTTGTAATGACTCGCTCCCATAAAATCTTCTGCAGTCTCCTGGGAGCTAAAAACTGAATGCTGAGAAAATAAACAAACTGAAGGTGTGAATTATTTTTAGAATCAAATTACACATGCATATATGTATATATACATTCATACATTCGATCAAAATTAAAAACTTCGAAGAATTTCTATGCAAGACACCAAAAGGCTAAATGTATTTTACAAGTCCTCTAAATAATCAAGTTCATCTAGAGGTCTTGGTGTCTTTCTGCTGAAGGTCTCAGTGAGTGGCTATGACTACATTCTTCCCTCTGCTCTGAGTCCCTTTTCTTCTCTTTTCACTTACAAAGCTCTAACTCAGTTTTCAAAATTTAACTTGAGCATCAGCTACTATGACCTCCTAAGCATGGTGTGAGGAGAGTCATTAAACCACATACCTTATTGCAAATATCTTCTCCCATTCTGTCAGCTGCCTCTTAGTTTTGTTGATTGTTTGCTTCACTCTGCAGAACTTTTTATCTTGATGGGGTCCCAACAGTTCACTTTTGCTTTTATTTCCCTTGCCTACAGAAACATGTCAAGTAAGAAGTTGCTGTGGCCAAGGTCAAAGAGGTTGCTGCCTGTTTTCTCCTATAGGGTTTTGATGGCTTCCAGTCTCACATCCAGGTCTTTCATCCATTTTGAATTTACTTCTGTGGATGGTGTAAGAAAGTGGTCCAGGTTCATTCTTGTGCATGTCGCTGTCCACTTCTTCCAGCACCACTTGCTAAAGAGGCTTTTTTCCCATTGGATACTCTTTCTTGCTTTGTCGAAGATTAGTTGGCTATATATTTGTGGAATTTGAGAAATTCAACAGATGAACATAGGGCAAAGGAAGGAAAACTATGAAAAAAGCAGAGAGGGAGGCAAACCATAAGAGACTATTATATACAGAAAGCAAACTGAGGTTTCCTGGAGGGGTGATGGGTGGGTGGAGGGGTTAAATGGGTGATGGAGTTTAAGGAGGGTACTTTCTGGGATGAACACTGGGTGTCATATGTAAGGGAGGAATCACTTTAGATTAGAACTTACTACTAAGTCAGTTCTACTCCTGAAGCCAAGACTACACTGTATGTTAACTAACTTGAATTTAAATTAAAAAAAAACAGTAAGTGACAACAAAAACCACATACCTTATTATGTTATCATATTGGTTTTCCTGTTTGTCTCCTTATTAGACTGTGGGACTATCTTGCTCATCTTTGTGTTCCCAGAACTTAGGGAAATGCCCAGCAAGCTATTGATACTCAGTACTGCTGCTAGACCATAGAATTAATGAAGGCTGCCTCCATTCTTTCTTGTCACTGGGTCTACCAACCTCTAGTGCACTTTTCTACACTCACTGATTTTGGCAGCTTGCATCTTTTCTTCACTTCACTTTCAGAGATACTTCCTGGGGCTACTACATCCACCATCTTTGACATGAAGCCCAATGGAATTTTTATTCTAATTCTACCTGATGAATTCATTCCCATGAGTCAAGAATGGTTGTTCATTTTGCCAAAATACCTCCCTTCCAAAACGGCAAATTCCAATATGCTAATCTGTGATCTCAGTTTCATACCCTTCCACATTTATTCTTTCATTCCCACTAAACCAGATTTCAAATATGTTAGGAACTCTAGTCTCTTTCTCTGACTTTTTTTTTTTTTTTTTGGCCTATCCTTAAATATGATTCCTTCTTCACCATGTCCAAATTTATGATTGGTCACTTCATTACTCACCTACAACCTTACCTCTTTTTACCTTCTACTAATCCTGTCGCAGAAATCTTCAGTCTAAACTTTATAATGTAATTATATTTCTCTCCTATTGGGGCCATCGAATGTTGCTGGAGAAAATAACCTAGTCTTGCAAAAGTATTGCAAGTATAAGTGTTTGGTATCCAATGTGCCTTCAATGCTACTCAAAAATTCTTGTTCTTGAGTTTTTTTCCAAAAAAAATGTTTATTTTTGAGAGAGAGTGAGAGAAACAGAGAGCTAGTAGGGGAGGGTCAGAGAGAGAGAGGGCGACATAGAGTCTGAAGCAGGCTTCAGTCTCTGAGCCATCAGCACAGAGCCCAAAGCAGGTCTTGAACTCAAGAACCATGAGATCGTGAGCTGAACCGAAGTTGGACACTTAACTGACTGAGCCACCCAGGCGTCCCAGGAGCTATTGGCTTTTAAAGTCTTACCCTTATGTTAACTTCCTATTTCAGACACATTATATTACATATAATGCCAGAACTTCTTGGCTTTACCTTTCTCATGGGCCCTTAGCCATGAGTTTTGCCCCAGATGGCACTGCAGAGACCTGCTTTATATGGACTCTTGGCAAGTAATCCTTTCGCCACCATCTTCACATGGGCTCAGTAACCCACGTCGCACCCTGAGGCCTCTCTGGGGACCTACTAGGCATCCAGATATTCACAGACTAGCAGTGCAGGGGAGTTAACACTCTCTGGGGCAAAACTGACCAATGGAGATAGCAGCTACTGGAAGAATTCTTACCTCTTTGTTCTCGTTGCTGCTGGGCTGACCTGCAACATTTCGCACATCCTTCTGCAGATGGATCTTTGGTGTCCCATAATCAGTTGCACTTGGTAGCAAGCAGTAGTCATCTCAGTAATGTGCCTTCCCATATGTGCTCTTACCCCATCTCTGCCTCTTTTTCCTTTTCCCTCCTTCCCATATCCTCGGAGCTAACTGTGCCGCCCCCCCGCCGCCCCCTGTCCCCCAGTAAAGTGTTAGAAAAGAAGCTTTTGTCCTATGCTCTGTTTGCCAGGTAATCCGACAAGAATACCTTCTATGCCTGCTTATTTTCACTCTGAAAAGAAAACTTGCTTTTGATTTCATAGATACTCGGTGTGAAATTTTTCCACTTTTTTATACATATGAACTTAATTATCCATTCCCATATTTGTCTCCCGTCTCAAAGCAAAAGCTACCATTTCCCTAAGAGAACTCTAATTTCTTTCACTGTGTTTTGGACCTTATCTTCCCTCTTCCTCCAAGACTGAGATGTCAGCCATTCATTAGAATTTCCTCCTTTCTTTAATTTCCCACTCTTCTTTTCTAGAGATCCCTCTCTGTATGTTCTTTCCTATCACGTACATGAAACTACCCAAGCAAATGGCTGCAAACATTTCATCACTACCAACTCAAATGGACAGCTTTCAATACGGGTTTTCCTCAGATTCCTTTTTTAAAACTGATTTTATTTTATCTCTTTTATTTTTAAGTTTTTATTTTATTTCCAGTTAGTTAAAATATAGCGTAATATTAGTTTCAGGTGTACGATATAGTGATTCAACATGTCCATATATAACCTGACGCCCATCACAAGTGCCCTCCTTAATTTCCATCACGTATTTCCCCCACCCTCCTACCCACCTCCCTCTGGCAACTCTGTTTCCTATAGTTTAGAGTCTGTGTTTTGGTTTGTCTCTGTCTCTTGTTTTCCCTTCGCTCACCTGTTTTGTTTCTTAAATTCCACATATGAGTGAAATCATATGGTTTTTGTCTTTCTCTGACCGACTTATTTTGCTTTAGCATAATACACTCTAGTTCCATTTATGTGGTTACATATGGCAAGATTTTATTCTCTTAATGGCTGAGTAGTATTCCATTTTATATTCCTATACACACACACACATGCATGCACACACGCACACACACACACACATATCTCACATCTTCTTCATTCATCAGTCATAGGAGCGGCTTCTATATCTTGGCTACTCTAAATAATACTGCTTAAACATAGGGGTACATGTACCTTGTGTATATTTACCTATTTGGGTAAATACCTAGTAGTGTGATTGCTTGAGCATAGGGCAGTTCTATTTTTAACTTTTTGAGGAAACTCTATACTGTTTTCCACAGTGGCTGCACCAGTTTGCATTCTCAGTAGTAGTGCACGAGTGTTCCCTTTCCTCCACATCCTAGCCAACATTTGTTGTTTCTTATGTTGTTGATTTTAGCCATTCTGACAGTAGTGACGTGATATTGCATTGTAGTCTTGATTTGCATTTCCCTGATGATGAGTGATGTTGAGCATCTTTTCCTGTGTCTGTTGGCCGTCTAGATGTCTTTTTTGGAGAAATGTCTGTTCATGTCTTCTGCCCATTTTTAAATTGGATTATTTGTTTTGGGTGTTACATTTAATAATTTTAAAAAATATTTTGGATACTAACCCTTTATTGGATATGTTATTCACAATACCTTCTTCCATTCTCTAGGTTGCCTTTTAGCTCTACTGATTGTTCCTTTCACTGTGCAGAAGCTTTTTATTAAGATGTTGTCCTGATAGTTTATTTTTGCTTTTGTTTCCCTAGCCTCGAGGGATCTATCTAGAAAAAAGTTGCTATTCCCTCAGATTCCTAATACTTTGAGACACTCTTATTTCTTTTTTTTTTTCCCTGAGGCTCTCTCATGGGGCCCACAGGAGAAAAACCACATTCCTAATAATGTTACGACATGATTTGCTTATCCACTTTAATATTTGCACTGATGATATAAAAGCAATAGTGGATAAATTTCATGGTGCCTTACATTGAATCAAGACAGCAGCACTAAACTAGTAGTTATTGGATTCTTCACTTCCCCCCCACTTACTAGAAAAGAAAAGGCCAATTTCATTTGAGAAGGTGCTTTTTGAATCAGTAAAAATTATTAATTTTAAATCTCAGCCCTAGGATATAAGTTTTTGTTTTTTGTTTGTTTGTTACTGTTGTTTTTTTAGTAGTCTGTGTGACAAAATGAGAAATACATGTAATGGTACTTCTGTTGCATACCAAAGTACGATGGTTATCTTCAGAGAAAGCACCTGTACAGTTGTTCGAGTTGTAAGCTGGCGTAGCCGCTTTCTGTGGAACACCATCTTTAGTTGAAAGCATGCCTGATGAGCAAACTGTGGTTATGTAAACTTACTTAGGTATTTGGCAGATATTTCTTAAAAGTGAGTGCGTGAGCCGGTCTCTTATGGAAAACAACTGACTGCGTTTCTCGCTAAAGGTAACATTCAAGCTTGCAAGTGCAAATTAGAATTTGGGAACACATACTCACCTTTAAGGTTGACAGAGCCCTCATATTTAAGGATTATTTTAGATTGGTGGTGATGTTAACAATGGTACTTTCAAAAATATTGTATGAGATGTGTCAACACTTGGAAGATCCAAATAACTCAGCAACCCAGCGTTTTCCCAATGATCGATGCTTGATGTTAGGAAATCATTCGTGGGTCAGAGATCCTTTCAAAGTGTAAGGTAGACCGGTGAATTTTTAATTTCACAGAGTAGAAAAGTTCATTGACGTGGTTTTAGATTCCATATTGCCACTGACCTTTAAAAAAAACTACAACTTGGCAAGTTTTGATACCGAATATCCATAATTTATCTGAAAAAGAAATTCAAATACTCCTCCCTCTTCCAATTACATATCTGTATGAGACCAGATTTTCTTCATATAGTACAACTAAAACAACATATCCCCAGCAGACTGAATGCAGAAGCAGATCTGGAAAACCAGCTGCCTTCCATTGTGCCAGACATTAAAATGATTTGCAAAAATATGAAACAACCCTACTTGTCTCACCCATTTTTTGTTTCAGAAAATATATTTCAAAAAACAATTTTCCACAAAAAAATGAAGTCAAATCATGACTTTCATACAGGTGTGGAAAGAAACACAAGCTAAAGATCTTCTACTTGTAAATCAACAAGGGAATCAGACAGATACCACAAGCAGTTCAAAAAAGAAGTTAAATTCAAATTTATATGGAGTAAGATGCATTGAAATGAATTGTAAATGAAGGCGAAACAGGTTTTTTCCAATCTCATCCTTATCAGACAGGTCAGAATTTGCATGTCTACACATAAATCTGCAATTTATAGAGTTATTAAATAGCTTAAAAATCTTAGAGTTTGATAATCCAGAAGTGACGCCCTCTAGACCATATATAGGTTCCCATTAAAATAAATTTTTCTCAGCATATGTTTATTAAAAAATGTTAGTTGTTAGCTATTATTTTTTTAAAATAACATCAATATTTGACAATTTTTCATTTTTTATCCCTAATATGGCAAATGTAGATAGACGCAGCCCATACAAACAAACGCTCTCTGGGAGGCACCTCAATAAGTTTTAAGAGCATAAAGGGGTCCCCTGACGAAAAACTTTGAGAACCACTGTGGTAAGGATTCAAGAAATGAATTACCCCCATGCCTGCATGCTCTGTGCTATTAGGTATTCCTCAAAGGTCAACCAATCCTATACCTATCTAGTCTAATTTCTTCCAGAGAAAACTGGGCATGTTCCCTTCTCCCTCACCCTCTCTCAGTACCTGGATACTGCCACATGTAGGTCATTTGAACCACTTAAGATGAACGGAACTCATCATGGTCTGTACCTACACGAAGTCTGTTGGCAAAATATATGTTACTCTGGTCATCTTTCTTCTTTTTTAAAAAAATTTTTAATGTTTAGTTATTTTAGAGAGAGAGAGAGAGGTGAGTGGGAGAGGGGCAGCGAGAGAGGGAGACACAGAATCTGAAGCAGGCTCCAGGCTCTGAGCTGTCAGCACAGAGCCTGATGTGGGGCTCGAACTCACAAACTGTGAGATCACGATCTGAGCCAAAGTCAGACGCTTAACTGACTGAGCCACCCAGGTGCCCCAATTCTTCAGTTTCTTTGTGATCCCTTCTCCCTGTTCCTTCAACTCTCCTCCTCACCTCATTTTCAGTCCCATCATGTCCATGAGACGCATCTCTTCAGTCACTCTTTTGCCCAAGTCTTCAATCTCGGCATCCTTCTTTCATCTCCTACGTGCCCAGCAGACTCCTTGTTTTACAGATTTCCAATGAGTTGCCTTTTCTGCTCCCCCAAAGGATGCTAAGTGCTACACATGAAGGTTGGTGCCACTGCAGTTTCCTGTGCTCTAATTTCATGCAGTCTCTAAAGGTGCTGTAAGCGTAGACATTGTCTGAATGAACTCTCTCCAACTTCTGCTATATCTCTGCAGCCGTCTTCACCACTGCCTTTTCCTCCAGTGCCTCCAGAGTGCATTTGCATCCCCCCTTCATTTGTGCACCAGGAGAGGGTGCCATCATGTGAGAACTCTTAATTTCCTGCCACTCCCACCCCCAATTACGTCCATGTATAACTCTGCTTCCTCCTCGCTGGTCACAATGGAAGAGTCAGAAGGTGTTCTTTCTGAGGTTAATCTCTATGACTGCAAGATAGGGGGGATAGGAGTTGTGTTATGGGTTGAAGGAGGTAGTCAAACGGCAGTGATCCCCTGAAGAGGGGTCAGGAAATACACACCCACATCTCACTTATTTTCCATGCTTTTCTCTTCCCAGTGCTCCCCATTGACTGACCCCTGTTGTAAGCCAGAGGGAGAGGGAGCCCATTCATGCAATCTGTATAGTGTCAGTCTCCCAGGATGCAGGGCAGAGGAGAGAAGCTGGAGAGTTAGATCTAGAAGGTCAAAGGGAAATATCCAGCCCATCCTCCTTTCTCGGGTCTAGGAACTGAGAAGGACCTTCTAGCATTTTGCACATCTGTGGGATGGGACCCCCAGGGCACACCCAGAGTTCCAAGCAGTTAATGCGTAGGGGAAGGAGGGCAGGAAGGATCACACTATGACCCTTGTTCTATGTCCTTCTGTACATCAGGCTCGCTGGCTGGGAAAGAGTTTGACATTCCATCAACAGTATCCTCAAAAGGGAGAATGACACCCTCACACCTTTCTCACAGGCATCGTCTGCCTGCCCAGCGACCCTGTAAAGGACCCTTCTGTGGGTGTGTCACATGTCCTTCCCCTTAATCCACTGTTGGTATGTAAGGACATTTGCACTTCTCCACATTGAGTTCCCAGACGATTTCACCCGACGTTCAGAAGGCTCAAGCAGCAGTTCAGTAAAAAAAAAATTTCTTACCTAAGGGGTTCTTTTTCAGACCACCTGCTCCTTAGGCGAAATACAACATGGATGGGTTCAGAGAGAGGTAAGATCACGATATTTTCCACTTCTTTCTATTATAGGTAACTGAACTCTTCCTTGCTCCACATCACATTGAAGCAGCCCCGACTGTTGCAGCGAGAGATTGCTTTTGACGTTAAGTGTGTAGGCTTCTATTAGTCATAAAAATGCATCTGTATTCGGTCACTGTGCATAAGAAATTAAACCAGAAGGACTTCCAAGGTCTGTGCCTTGTCACAAATAAATACATCCAAGCTATGTTAATGTCGTACTAAACATACTGTAATACGATTGAGAAGATGAATATCTGCCTTTTTGATTTAGATTTGAGGTTAGATTGGGGAGGTTTGTGCCCAAGTGGCCAGATCTGAATTGCACGCAAATCCCCTTCTCCAAGATCAGCGCTGATAATGGGAGAGGAAGGCACCCAGTGAAAATGAGCCAAGCCCCTTACAAAAGACTTCCTCTCCGTGTTCCTGTTTATATAGGCAAATTACTCACCGGGTGACTCCTAGGCCACTAAGCTCCCTGAGCCTCTGCCTGCCATTTTCAAGCCCGTGATTTATCACAACTAGAGATTTATTAAAAATGTACCCTCCGCTCTTCAGAGAACAAATATGAAAATCTGGTCTCTGAAGATATCAGAACCATTTATTTTTGAAGCTGGCAGCGCTGGCTGTGAGTACTGGTCCAGGATGGATCTCTTTGGTGGAAGGAGAAGTTATCTATTTTTCAGAACAAGCTTTTCTCTTTTCATCCACAAGAAACAATAAAATATTAAATATGATACGAAAAAATTAAAATGTTCAAAAAGGGAAAGAGCAAGCCAATCACATGCCCTGACTGGCAGCCACTGCAGGGAGCCTGTCTGATGATAGGGAAGCAAAAGTGGTCTGGGACCGGGGCTCTGTGATCACTGGGTCTTCTTCCCTCCAGGGCTGGCTGCCCCCTGCTGGGACCAGGTGACTACCCTGCCCCCTCGCTGGCTGCAAAGGGGACTGGAACACACGGAGGCATCTCTGAGGTGGCTGTCCAAGTCTAGCCAACACCCTCTTCTAGAGAACTTTAGAAGTTGGAAAGTTAGAAAGTCAGCCAGCTAGCTAGTTAGCTGCTGCCTCTTCAAGCACGGGAACAGATGGCTTGTTCGGACAAAGACTTGAGTATGAATGGCAGCTCAATCACTTCCCCACTGCATGGACTTGAAAAGATTGTTCATCTCCTCCGAGAGCCATTGTCACATCAGGAAAAATGGTGATAATAACATCTACTATCCACCTGGAGGGACTGACTGCAATCAGAAACATAGGGTACCTGGCCTATCGTGATCCCAGAAGCAAACCCTTGTACATGTTTTTGCTGCACTACGCTTTCTCTAAGCACCTTATGTATTAACTCATTTAATCCTAAAGTAGCCATGTGACATGTGCTATTTTGATCACCACTTGATAGATGAACAAACTGAGGCACAGCAGGTAACTTGCCCTAAAACACACACCTGCGTATAAGACAGGGTCAGGATTCAAACCTGGGTAGCCCAGTCCTGGCTCTCAATTTCTAGATTTGTGCTCTTCACTATAGAAGAGTCTTACATGGCTTGATGTTCATTTTTCCCCTACCAGGAGTAACACTGCGGTTTTTCTTCCCACAGAAACAAAAGGGAGTTTCGCTGTCATTATTTTTGTGTAGATGTGGCTCCCATGAATTCGAGAGGGCATCATAGGATTGTGGATTTCTTGTTTGCGGTGAATGGTCTTTAATTTCACTGTCTAAGAAACCCACCACACTGAAGGTTGACACTCTTTGATTTAGATCTACCCTGATCCAAAAGAGTTTTGCTGATTTAGTTTGAGTGATGTACAAGCAACTGGTTGTTTAAGTATTTTCCATTTTTGTCAGGTTGTCAGGGAATTGTAGGGACATTTTCAAGGGACTGGAGAATCACAGGTCATCAAGATATGATGCTGTCAATGAACTTAGACACTAATTGTCAATCGGCATCCTTTGCTTAGCTAAAATGAGTCACTGTTGGGGCGCCTGGGTCACTCAGTTGGTGTAGTGTCCGACTTCAGCTCAGGTCATGATCTCACAGCTCAGGGGTTCAAGCCCCACCTCGGGCTCTGTGCTGACAGCTCAGAGCCTGGAGCCTGCTTCGGATTCTGTGCCTCCTCTCTCTCTGCCCCTCCCGTGCTCACACTCTGTGTGTATCTCTCTCTCTCTCAAAAATAAACATTAGAAAAAATCTTTTTAAATGAGCCACTGTCACCTTTGTAGATGACAACAATGGGACACCACATTAAATCAGGATCTTGGCCTGTCTTGATTTATATACTAGCCTTGTTCTACATGAATTGGTGTGTTTTTGTAAACGTGAGTGGGGCAGTCATCAATAGTTATTTATGAGTGATGGAGTGAATGAACTGAAAGCCACATGGGAAATTAATTTTGTAAATAAATTGCAGTCAGACTTCAAATTCATAGAGAAATTTACTTTATTGTAAAATCATTTTGTGTCACAAAGTCTTCTTGATGTGATAGAAATATGTTCTGGTTAACGTACCCTTTCAGTATATTCAAGTTTTGGTATGGCTAGGGTTCTTAGAATGGATCATAGATGATACACACACGTACCTACACATGTATATGAAAATTTATTACATAGACATATGTGTGTGTGCATGTGCATGTACGTGTGTGTGTGTGTGTGAAGCACAGTGACACAGGGCATAATCCTGAGCCCTTGAAGGGCACCGAGAGAAACCTTCAGAATGAGGTTCCCACAGGTGCCACGTTTGGCTTTTTCCACAGCAGCTATCTGTGCGTTGCTGGCAACAACCCAATGGTAATCAGACACCATCTGTGACTGCCTTTCTGTCTGACATCAAAACCTTGCCGAACATAATTACCCCCTTTCTCCCATCACCATCCTTCCCCTCATCCCACCAAGCCCTCCCAGAAGACATCAGCATTACCCTCTAATGAAATCATTTCTATGAAAGAAGCACACAAGTAACAACTTCATGGCACGTTGAATTTTTCAAGTGTCTAAGTGTAAACCTTACAATCCTATCTCAGTAGAGATGTGAGTATGAGCTAAAGCAGAAAAATCTTAAATTCCTAAACCAGGTTTATCAGCAGTTCAGCCTGATAACAAATGTATATGCTTCTAAATACAGCCGATGATGCAATCGTCAGACCGGCATGAAAACCTTATGAGTGCGATGCATTTGAGAAAGTATGAGGGTGATTTCTACCCACATATACTTCAGTCCTCAGAAGGTCCTGTCTAGCTAATATGATGATTCAGATTCCGTGTGCACTGGTAGTGTCTTATTTACATAGAGACAGAAAACAAATGAGATGGGGTTGGGACTTTATCAGAATGGCTGCAGAGTAGGAGAAGTTGGAATCGGTCTACTGGACTTGGAACTAATTTTAGGTCTAAGAATATATGCATTTTGCATTCAACCCTTAAAAGATGTTTACAAATTCTTCTCTGTGACAAACTCAATTTATTTCCTTTAAATGTTTAATCAGCATGCATTTCCTGCTCAGCTAAGGTATGAATTTTGCACATTTATGTTAAGGGAAAAGATATCGCTGGGTGTCGAGTGGTGATTCCATTGCCCTTCCCCTGGCAATAATGCAGCCAATGGTCCCTGTTACTACTTTTAATCCCTTTATTTTCTGGGTGCAGGCTGAGTGAAAGCAGAGAATTCCCTCCAAACATAGGATAAAATAGACAGAACTGAGAGGCTGTGAGCATTCATTGACTATAAATGGACAGAGCAAAGAAAAGTCAGACTTCTGTGAAGTGTTTGATCTGAGTGGGTGTGGATAGAATGTGGGGAAGGATCATGGGGCTAGCCATGGTGGGGAAGAGGATCTTCACGGGGAAGGAGTCAGTGAAGATGAGCTTGGGTTCACGTGCGAGTGGGGGAATGATGGGCAGGAACATGCAAACATGAAAAGATCGTGGGAGTATAGATTTCAGAACCACCTGCATTAAAGGATCAGTTGATGCCTTAATAAATCAATTTTGTTTGGTAACATCCTCAACCTTATCAGGTGTTTCTAAATAGATTTAAAAGAAAGGAAAAGAATGTGCATTCCAACTCAAGATAAACTGAATATCCCCTTTTTCCCTCTCGAAGCCACATTGAAGTGACAATAAAGGTTTCTTTTTTAAAAATCTATCTATTTTGGAGAGAGGCTGAGACAGCATCAGTGGCAGAGAGAGAGGGAGAGAGAGAGAGAATCCCAAGCAGGCTCTGCATGTCAGCACAGAGCCTGATGCAGGGCTTGAACTCACGAACCATGTGATCATGACCTGAGCCTAAATCAAGAGTCAGACGCCTACCCAGTTGAGCCACCCAGGCACCCCATAAGAGTTTCTAAGAGTGCAAAGAGAATGGGGAGGAAGATACTAATAGAGACAGACATTGAGAAGTTTCTAGAAGATGGAAAGTGGTTGGAAGCTGGTAGACGGATGAAACAGAGGAGAAAAACCACAGCCCACAATGTTCCATGAAGGTCTGCATTGGAGGGACGGCATCCACCCCCCGGAAGGGCTAACAGCTTGGGCACAGGAGTCGTAAGAAAGAAGGGGTGAGTAAGAAGGAAGAGTGAACATTCTGTTAAAGATTAATAGAAAGAATGTCCCAGAGATAAAGGTGGACACACGTCCTCAGATTGAAAAGGCATACTGAAGGGCAAGTGGGATGAATGGAAGAGAGGATTCCTACTTAGAGACAATCTCATGGAATTTCAGAAAGAGGGTTTAAAGAAAAGTTCTTAAGCTTCCAAAGAGAATAGACTTGGACTTCAAAGGCATAAGAATCAGACAGGTACAAGACTTCCTATCATCGCCTGCAGATGTTAGGAGACAATGAGGAAAAGCTTTCAAAGTACTGAAAGAAGATGATTTTTCAACCTAGATATCTTTCTTGTTTTGGGTTTTTTTTTTTTTTTTTAGAAGTTGATAAAATACCCATGGTGAGATGCATAAATCTTAAGCATAGAGCCTGATGATTGTATGTGTTACCATCATACAGATCAGGGTATTTTCATCCCCCCAGAAATTTCCCTCATCTCCCTTCCCAGTCAATATACATTACTTCCTCCCTCAAATAATCAGTATTTGACTTCTAACACCATGGATTTTTTTCCCTGTTCCTGAAACTTATATAAATTTAATCCTATAGTATATGCTTTTTATGTCTATCTTCTTTGGATCAACAGAACTATTTTAATCTTCATCCGAGTTGTTGGATGAATTCCTTCCTATCTCTGAGGAATATAATCCATCGTATTATAGTACGGTTTATTTATCCACTCTCCTTTTGGAGGGTATTGCACTGTTTTCATTTGAAATTATTATAAATACAGCTACTATAAACATTCTTACACAAGTTCTTGTGCATTGTTTGACCATTTCTTTTGGGTTTATACCCAGGATTGGAATTGCTAGGTTGGTTATAGGTAGGTGTGTTTTTAAGTTCATTAGAAACTGCTATCCAGTATTTCAAAAATTTTACCCTCCCATCAGCAATATATTCTGAAGTTCTAGTTTCTCTACACCTTCATCAATACTTGCTATTACCAATCTTTTTAATTTAAACCATTTTGGTCAATGCCCATTGATATCTCACTGCGACTTTAATTTGATTTTCCCTGATGAATATTAATATCAAGCAACTTCTCACCTACTTCTCAGTCATTTGGTTGTCTTCTTTTGTGATGTTCCTATATAGCATTGGCACATTTTTAAAAACTGGGTTGTTTGTCTTTTTCTTATTGATTTTTAGAAGTAACGTTGTAAATTCTGGGTACTGGCTTTTTTCAGATATGTGTATTGCAAATATTTTTCCTAATACAAAGCTTGCCTTTTTCACTTCTTTACTTAACCTAGAATTCTATACTTGGTCAAATTTGTCCAGTGAGTATAAGAGGGGGACAAAAGACATTTGTTAAATGTACATCTCTTGGGATCTTCTAAGATCCTTCCTTATAAAGTTATTTAGGGATGTCCTACGGGAAGATAAAGGTGAAAAATCAAAGATAAAGGAGGAGGTAATATTCAAGAAACAGTAATCCCAAGAAGACAGTGAAGAGATGAGGATAAATCCTATATAATGGGCTTATATAACAACTGCCCCTGTTGGAAGAGAATGCAGAGTTCAGGGAGAGACATCTCTGGGGAAAAAGGTGAACTTTATGCACTGGACACCGTGGTTGATAATCTGGATAAGCTTGGGGAGAAAACCAAAGTGCATCATTCTTTTGTTAACAAGAAAGCAATTAAAAACTTCAGGAAAAATAAAAACATACACATGAAACTTTTGCTCAGATATATTGACATAAAGCAAACTGTGTCATGATTTTTTTTGATGTGGCACATCATGATTTTAACCATTTAATTGACTTGGTGTAAGAACATAATTCATTTGACTCAAATTATTAGAATATAAATATTCTTCCTTAGAAGATATTTGCAAATGACATACCCAATAAAGGTTTAGTATCCAAGAGCCTATAAAACTCAACATCCAAAACACAAATAATCCAATTAAAAATGGGTAGAAGACATGAGGAGATATTTCTCTAAAGAAGAGATCCAGATGGCCAACAGACACATGAAAAGATGCTCAACATCACTCATCATCAGAGAAATACAAATCAAAACCATAATGAGATACCACCTCAAACCTGTCAGAACGGCTAACATTAACAACTCAGAAGACAACAGATGCTAATGAGGATGTGGAGAAAGTGGAGCGCTCTTGCACTGTTGGCGGGAATGCAAACTGGTGCAGCCACCGTGGGAGGTTGTATGGAGTTTCCTCAAAAAACTAAAAATAGAACTACCCTATGATCCAGCAATTGCACTACTAGGTATTTACTCAAAGAAGTCAAAAAACATTAATTCAGAGGGATACATGTGTCCTGATGTTTATAGCAGCATTATCTATGATAGGCAAATTATGGAAATAGTTTGTGTCCATTGACTGATGAGTGAATAAAAAAGATGTGTGTAAATATATATATTATATTATATAGATAGATATTATAGATATAAGTATCTATCTATATTTATATCTGTACCCATATCATCTATGTCAATATCTATATAAAGGATATTACTCAGTCATAAAAAAGAATGAAATCTTGCCATTTGCAACAACATGGATAGAGCTGGACAGTATTAAGCTAAGCAAAGTCAGTCAGTCAAAGCAAGACAAATACCATATGATTTTACTCATATGTGGAATTTAAGAAATGAGCAATGGGAAAAAAGAAAGAGAGACAAACCAAGAGACAGACTCTTAAATATAGAGAACGTGAGGTGCCTGGGTGGCTCAGTCAGTTAAGTGTTTGACTTTGGCTCAGGTCATGATCTCACGGTTTGTGAGTTTGAGCCCCATGTCGGGCTCTGTGCTGACAGCTCAGAGCCTGGAGCCTGCTTTGGATTCTCAGTCTCCCTCTCTCTCTGTCCCTCTCCCACTTGTGCTCTACCTTTCTATGTCTCTCAAATATAAATAAACTTTAAAAAATTTAAATATAGAGAACAAACTAATGGTTACCAGAGGGGAAGGGGGAGGATGGGTTAAACAGGTGTTGGGGGTTAAGGAGACCATGTGTGGTGAGCACCAGGTGATGTGCGGAAGTGTGAGTCACTATATCGTACACCTGAAACTATATTACACTGTATGTTAACTAACTGCAATTTAAATAAAAACTTAAAAAATGTTCTCCTTTAATTGGCTCAGGAATTGTGCCATTAGACTTTTGAGAGAAAACAAATACAATCCTAAAATTTCACTTGGCTCTGTAGTCGTTGGCATTTACATAGGTAGGATAACATAAATCCACTTAGAGATTTTATTTTTTACTTTTAGAATCAACCTACTTAGACAAAGAATAGAAGATCTACTTATATTTAAAAAACATTAGAAGCATTAAAAATCTTGGTGATATATAAAATAAAAGTACAGCTGTCAGAGAAGAATAGAACACCAATATCCTCATGTTAAATAAAGGAGTCAGAGACACTAACAAGTTTGATGGAGTAGAAGAACATGTTAGAATGTGAGCTCTGTGAGGGCAGGGATTTTTCTTCCCTTCCCTTCCCTTCCCTTCCCTTCCCTTCCCTTCCCTTCCCTTCCCTTCCCTTCCCTTCCCTTCCCTTCCCTTCCCTTCCCTTCCCTCCCCTCCCCTCCCCTCCCCTCCCCTCCCCTCGCTTTTTTGGTAGGGAGGTCCCTTCAAAACAGCCCAGGTGTTCTATGGCTGGCACCTAGAATTATGCTTAGCATATCATTTTCCCTTAGTACAAATTTGTCGAGTCAAACACATATTCAAAGTTAGAATGTAACAATTAGAAGAACAAAATGGATGCCACATTACTTGATTTCCACATCTCATTCCACTCCTTACAAAAGCTGGGTTTGTGATTCCTGACCTTGGCCTAGTCCCCAGTAAGAATTTTTCACAGGTCTCTCAGTTCCAGTCTCTGGAGCCCACGGTCCCATCTTGGCTTAGTTCCTCAAACACAGCCCAGCTCAAATCAATCACCCAGAATTCAGGCTGCTTGGTGACGTGGGTTTGGGTAAATGTCATTGCTCTACTCAAATCCTTAGCTTTCAATGAACCTGTGGCAGGACCCAGTGACTGGAAATGTGCCCAGTGGTGCCTGTACCAAAAACAGTGCCTGCCAACTCTTCAGGATGAAATATGCACTTCTGAGGCACTGGTGCTGAAAGGGTCTATGTGATTGGAACAAAGAGGAATTGGTATCAGTTGAAACCATACCTTTGAGTTGGTACACTATCTGCTGTCAAGAAATTAGTAAATTAGCTAGAGTCTCAGTTTAGGCCGCCATCACAAAATACCATAGACTGGGTAGCTTAAGCAATAGATATACATTTCTCACATTTGTGGAGGATGGGAAGTTCAAGATCAAGGTGCCAGCATGGTTGGGTTCTGGCTTCTGGTTTGCAGATTACCACCACCTCACTGTGTCCCCCCAGGGTAGAGAGAGAGCTCTGGTCTCTTTTTCTTCTTACAAGGGTACGAATCCCACCTTGAGGACCACACCATCACGATCTCATCTGAACTTTAAAAAAAATTTTTTTAATGTTTATTTATATTTGAGAGAGAGAGACAGTATGCTAGCAGAGGAAGAGCATGGAAAGAAGCAGAAACAGAATGCGAAGCAGGCCCCAGGCTCTGAGCTGTCAGCACAGAGCCTAACGCAGGGCTTGAACTCGTGAGCCATGAGATAATAACCTGAGCCAAAGCTGGATGCTCCGCCGACTGAGTCACCCAGGTACCCTCTCATCTATACTTAATTACTTCCCAAAGACCACACCTCCAAATATCATCACATTGGAGGTTACGACGTCAACATGTGACTTGTTGGGCAGGGGGCACAAATGTTCACTCCATAGCAGCTACCAAATTTCTGTGATTGTGCCCATCTTTTCCTTTATGTTTGACACAGTCTTGTTGCCCTGATCACTTTGAGGCTCACGGACTTGATATACATGAACAAAACAGTGGGAAATGTCAGCCAGAGGCAATGTTCAAGATGGAAATCTCCAATTGTGATATCCTCTCATATACAAAAAATAAAATAAAATAAAATAAAATAAAATAAAATAAAATAAAAAGGAAATAGGAGGCTGGAGAGATTTGAAGACTTGGTTGAGTTCCAGATGATAATAAGTTAGAATGAATTGATCAAAATCTACTTAAATCCTGGCCAACTGCCAATGATCAGTCATGGATGGCCAGAGGTAAAGTGATTTGATGTCTATTAACCAATTCAAAAGTGAATATGATTTTTGCTATTTCGGTCTAGAAAACCTTGAAAACTTACTGTAAGAATTTTAAAGAAAGGCCAAGCTGATGAACATCAGTGAGGATGCATCAGATCATAATGGAGCGGGGTAAGAGAAAGCTACGTTGATGGCAGACACAATCTCATGAAAAACTAGAAGGAAGAGAAAGTCTCACGTTGCAATTCATCGAGCGTGGATATTTGGGATGCGTGTGTATGTTTAAAAAATTATTTTTAAGGTGAAAAGTCATTTACTAACCCTCTACTAAATTTAACAATACCGGGTTGAATCTGGCTCAATAACTTATTTCATCACCTTGTTAAAAAATATTATCCATTTCACCAAATGCATTACCTTTTTTTATTAGACCTCGTTGAGTGAACAACAACAAAAAAGCCCACATAAGAAACAGAAGAAAAGGCTGTACGTAGGGTGTGCTTGTGTATGCCATAGAATTCTGGAAAGATCTGTGGGAAGAGGTAACCAGGGTTCTCTCTAGGAAGGGGAGCGGAATCACTGGGGTGAAGGTTGGGAATACCACATGTCAGGATATATGATTTTCTCCTTTGAATTTTTTACCATGTGCATAAATTACTTCCCCAAAAACATTACACATGGAATATTTTATTTATTTATCTATTTATTTACTTATAAAAGTTTATTTATTTTGAGAGAGAGGGAGAGCGTGAGCAGGGGAGGGGCAGAGACAGGGAGCGAGAGAGAGTCATCTCAAGAAGGTTCCATACCGTCCGCACGATCCCACCAAGGGCAGAAATCACGACGTGAGCGGAAGCCAAGAGTCCCATGCTTAAACGACTGAGCCACCCAAGCGCCCCTAAACTTTATTTTTAAAATTAACAAATAAGCCAAGTTGAGTTTTTTAAAGTTAAACTTTGAGAGCACACGAAGTTATCTGTCTGCGGGGAGTATGATGTCCTGGAATGTCTTGGTGAAATTTCTAGAGCCGTTTTCTCAGAGCAATTCAGAAGGAGAGCCCAGGCCTGTGCGTCCGGATGCTGCTTTGCTTTTTTTTAATTTACCGTGGCCTTGACCATGTGGTCCGCAGAGCCCCAGAAGCCAGGGCTGCTCTCCCTCCCGCCGGCAGACTGCTGACTTGAGAAATTTTGTTCCTGGTCATGTTTTTCCAATAAAAAGTGGCTTCAGGCTTCACTATCTTTTTTTTTTTTCTTGAAGTGCACACAAATGTCAAAATTGTGTTCAAAATTCCAACTATAAAGTTAACACGACCAGCAAAAGGGGAAACTGTCTGCTTCCCAAGACTTGCCTTTACTATGGATTTTTCACGCAGTAAGCTTTGAATAAGCCCTGCGCAAGCGGTATTTCATTTCCTTCAGACCAGACGCTACCTCACGGCTTCCACGCGCCCTCCCCTTGGCTGTCTTAGCAGCTGGCGGCCCTGGGGACCTGCCCGGGGTGGTGGCCGGCTCCCCCCCGTGGCACCTAGCGTGCTGAGAAGAAATAACAGTCCTTCAGGTTTTTAAAAGGGGCACCGTGCTACAGCCGCTCCTCTCCAACAACCAAGCCGCATGCTTCTGCAATGATGGACAGTATTGGGGTACCTGCGCAGAGGCCCCCGCTGCTGCAGGGACCACAGATGTTCAAGAATGTTGCTGGAGAGAAGTTTGAAGCCTTGGGGACTTGGTATTCCTGGAATATCAAATATTTTCTTTTCCCTTTTCCGCTTTCTTTTTCTGGACCCCCAAGCAGCAAATCCTAGTGTGGCTTCTAGGAACCAACCGATACAAGGTTTAGAGATGAACCTATAACCCTTTTGTATACCTTTTTCTTTTTAATGAAGTGTGGGGTAGAGTAGGGGGAGCATTTCCAAAGAAAACTCATCAAGGAAGGTGGTAACTCAGCGTTTTGCAATCTACCATGAGAGCTCGAAAAGGCACGAACTGAAATGTTGCGGGGGGCTGGGAATTACTGACTTTCATTGCACCCTGGGGCGCATCTGTACAGGAGGGAGCCTTTTATTTCTTCTAGTTGTATCTTTCCTCTGTTGGGATGGTGGGTAACTGGGCTGTGTGCTGCCTACATTGTATCCAGCACCGATGTTGTCAAATGCACCATTGGGGGGGGGGGGCAGAGCTATCATTTATGCCCCTGCACCTCCGGATGCCCCTGTGTGGAGGGCAGGTGGAGGCTGGGGAGAATTTGACAGCCACAGAGTGGGTGGGCAGCAGTGAAAAAAAGGTAGGGATGCTGTACCTGGTGTGGGCAACTTTGCCTGTGTTTCTGGTCCTTGCCAGAATATCAAGGTTGGAGATCCTTGTGTGAAGCCTAATTCCGGTTCTTAAAATAAGCAGCCAAATGGAAAGTTCAGGACACAAAGAGACTTAGTGGAGACTTTGTGATTCTTCAAAGGGTTTCTTACTTCTCTTTGATAGTTCAGCTCCCTCTGTTTATAAGACTTTCCTCCGTTACTGTCATCTAAGATGTGGACTAACCATCTTTTTTTGAGGGAAGAAGAGGCTTTGGCCACAAATTCGCATCTGCCTCAAGGTTAGGATTGGTGAGAATAGGGGCCTTTTACCTGCATTTGCTTGTGTTCCTTTGAGGTGGAGATAATGGAGAATGGCAATCACCCATAGTGCTACCAAAAATGTATTGGCTGGGGTTTTTTTATTAAAAATTTTTTGTTTACATTTATTTGTTTTTGAGAGACAGAGCACAAGTGGGGGGGGGGGGGCAGAGAGCGAAGGAGACACAGAATCCAAAGCAGGCTCCAGGCTCTGAGCTGTCAGCACGGAGCCTGAGACAAGGCTCAAACTTGCAAACTGTGAGATAATGACCTGATCTGAAGTCAGACACTTAACCTCCTAAGCCACCCAGGCGCCACACAAACTGGCTGTTTTTAATGTGGCTTCCCTGGGCGAGGGTCTTTTCTTCAGCAGCAACATTAAACAATAACAAAACCCCAATCTGAACAGAGAAATTGGAAATTTGCAAGCATCCATGCATTCAGTTTATTGCGAGAGTGTGAAACTTATCTAAGAAATGTACGTGCAGATCTCCCTGTCCCTTTACTTCAGGGAAACAGATTACAGCTGCAATTTACTAGTCCTGTTGGTTTCTCAAAAGAAGGAGAAAAATCACTAGTTTTACAGCAAGTACCCCATATTTCATGGAAAATAGTATCATTGACTATAAGAACCACCATTATTTTATAGATTGCTAAGAAAGAAAAAAAATGCTACCAATTAGATTTACATACCATTTTTCTCTCACTCAGTTTTTATTTTCTTCTTAGTAATATCTGTTTTAGAGCTACTTAGACATATCTTATGATACAGCACTCATGCACATTCTGTAAAAAAGAGAACATAAGCAAATTAAATTGGGTAAGGTATTCCTAAAGCTTCTTTGCATTCAGATGCTATTTCTTCTGAAAACGTCTTTTCCTGAAGCAGTAGATACTGTGATTTGCCATATATACTGTTCTGTGGTATCAGAAATGTTGGTAAAGTTGTGTTTCTTTAATACCATCCTCCACCCTCTCCACAAATTCCTTCCAAACCCCTGATACCCACCTGACTACTTTGGATGCACCATCATACTATGGCAGCTTTTTCCGACTGCCTCTTGGCCTACAGAAATTGGGAGATATCTCCCCATTTCAAAGATGTAAAACACGAGGGAAACAAATCTATGTCTTAGAACTGACAGCTTGTTCTGTACATTAGGATTTGTCAGATTTGTCTCTCAAGTACTATGATACTTTGGGATGGACATTTAGTGATCTTTTACATTTATATGCCATCATATCCCAATCCAACTATAGATGGGTTTCTTCCTTCCTTCCTTCCATCCATCCATCCATCCATCCATGTACCCAGTCAAAAAACACATTATGTGAAGGCTTACCCTGTCCTAGGCTTACTGCTAGGTACTGATAGTATAAAGTGAGTTAATATAGGGTCCTGGCTTTATGAACCTTGCAACAAAATTGAGAAATAGACTTAAATGCAGTAGTTACAATATGGTGTGATTGGTGAAACAATAGAGATATGTATTTCGTAGTTGTTACAAAGAGAGTAACAAAGGTCTTTGAGAGGGCTGAATGGAAAGGAGGCCTACGTCTGCTCTTTTTTTTTTTAATTTTTTTTAATGTTTTTATTTATTTCTAGGAAAGAGAGAGAGACAGCATGAGCAGGGGAGGGTCAGAGAGAGGGAGTCACAGACTGAAACAGGCTCCAGGCTCTGGGCTGGCAGTCAGCACAGAGCCCGATGCGGGCTCAAACCCAAGAACCGCGAGATCATGACCTAAGCGAAAGTCGGACGCTTAACTGACTAAGCCACCCAGGTGCCCCCCTACATCTGCTCTTGAGGTCAAGGACCTTCCTGGTGGAAGAAACAGTTTGCATTCCTTTTAGGAGAGCGCCTCACACATGTCTTAGCCCCACTAGGCTAGGGGGCACTGCCTAAATAAAACCGCTGCTGTCCGTCTCCGAGAGGTGCTGTTGGGTTGTTCGCAAGGTAAAGGCCTAACACCTTTGTGGATCTCTCCAGTGTTGTGGAAACAGGAAGCACACTGTAACTTCAATAGTGGACCAGTAGGAATCAGAGAGGAAGCTGGAAATGTGGGCCAGAGCCACCAGGGCTAACCCAGCTGTGCAGCTGGTCCCCAACTGCCCCATAGTGCATGTGACACTAACCCAGGGGTGTGGTGAACTTGGGGCTGACACTGAAGGAATGAATGATCATGTCCTGGCAGACATGCTGCTATGCCTACCTAGCAGCAGCAAGGTCTTTGCAGTGGGATCTAGTCAACAACTGCAAGGTTCTTCCTTTGAGCCAGAGGAGAAGTCACAGCACAGTTCTAGAGGTCCCCACGTGAGAAAGCTGGAACATACTTAAAGGATCAGGGTAGATGCCAGTCCTAGGAAATCCTAGGAGGACTTGGAAATGCTGACCAGTGCTCCCATTGAAGTCAATGGCTGGCCCCAGGCACACTATCTTCATGCTCCAAGACTAATTCTAGATCTTTCCTGTGCATACCATCTCTTAGGGGACAGGATGCTTCTAAGTGACACCCAGACCTACTCAGGATTGACCCAGAGAACTCCTTGGGTAAACCTACAGGGAGTATGCCTTTATCACTCACAGCTAGTGGGGAGACACTCACATTTCACAGAGGGACTTGAGAACTTGAGATTCATAGGGGTGATAAGCTGACATTTCTCCAGCTAGATGGTGATGATGGATTCCTTAAGAGTCAGGTTAGTACCTGATGGGAAGGTACACTCCTTCACACATACAGTTAACCTCAAAAGAAAATAGAATTTATGCCCAAGGTTCTTTTCCCTAGCCAGAGGCTTGCAGAAGGAGGTATCAGGGGCCACAACTCATCTCCCTTCCTGGAAAGCTTTATGTTTTGTTTTGTTTTGTTTTTGGTAGGGTTTTGTTTTGTTTTGTTTTGTTTGTTTTGTGTATGTTTTGTTTTGTGTTTTGGTCTGAGTCTGACTTTCATTGGGTCATGGCTCACTAGTAGATGGGGTCATTGCATTGAACATGGATGAACACCAATGAATGCCCAATGTTTTCTTTTGCTTTTGATGGAAGCTTTTCATCCATCAAAAGTTGCTCACACTTTTACTTCCTGCACTCATCCCTGGGCCTTTCTCTTCTCAAACAGCAGGGCTACCTGAGTAGGCAGGCTGTATCGAGCCTTGTCCCTCTGTAAGGAAGCCAAGGGTGGTCTATGGGAAGGATCTGGGTGGTGTGTGCAGCTAAACATTAGGCATTGGTGATAACTACATGATTTTTTAATTTAAGAAATTTCCTATCTCCTTATCACTGGCACCAGTGGATATGTTTTCAATTGGTTTTCCAATAGGATGAAGTCTAGTGAGTGTTAATTTCCAATCAGGTGAAGTCTAGTGAGTGTTAATTTCCAGGTGAAGTCTAATGGGTGTTAATTTCCAATCCGGTGAAATCTCCTGGCTGAGCTGTATTTAAGCCTCTTAGCATTAGCCATCCTAGAAAGCCTTTTCTAGAGGAGCCCTGATTAGCAAGTAATTTCTAAGGCATTTGGCCATTTTCCTTCTGTGTATAATACATTTAACATGAAACCTGGAGGATACAAAAGGTGAGAGATAGAACTTGAGCCCTAAAACACAAACTCCACCTTGAAACCCTTTCACAAGTCTCACCTATGATCAAAGGTAGGTAGGTACACAATAAATGTTTGATTTTATAAACACATGTAGGTGCCTGTGTATCACCACTGTATTTCTTCATCTACAGAGCCCATTAATTTTCACATTTTCTAATCAATTAAACCAAGGACCTCTTCCACCTTGTCCTAGCAACTAAGAGGTGCCATTTAGCATATGCTAATTCTGTTCCACGTGAATCGGCCACCTTTCTTAACCAAGCCGCAGACTATTAGGAGTTACTTTAATTCATTAGAATCCAAGATAAATAGTGCATCTTCTGCCTTTTGACAGCACTTGTTTGTTTAGAAGAACGTTTTCCAGCCTAATGTGGCATGAACATAAAATTACAACAATCAGAAAGTTTTGCATACAAAAGAGAAGCAGGCAATGGAGAGTTGGAAGGAAGCAATGAGTCACCTGCAGGTTGGAAAACACTTCTCAGGATACACTCGTAATATACAAAGTAAACACATTCAGCTGAAGGAGAACAGTTTCATCAGATCGGAATTTAGGCACATTGTCACACTGTTTTCTAGAATTAGTGCTTCCTGCATGAACGAAGTATCCTTCACATTCAAAATTATATAAAACATGAGATTATTTTCTAACGGGAAGAGAAACAGAAGTATTTTTTTCTGCAACAATGTCTTCCTAAAAGTGCCAAAAGATTTCTTTCATTAAAAAAAAAAAAACAAAACCGTGAGGAGCATCTGGGTAGCTCAGTGAGTTAAGTGTCTGATTTTGGTTCAAGTCATGATCTCGCGGTCTGTGAGTTCAAGACCCACATCGGACTCTGTGCTGACAGCTCAGAGCCTGGAGCCTGCTTCAAATTCTTTGTCTCCCTCTCTGCCCCTCCTCCACTCACATTCTGTCTCTGTCTGTCTGTCTCTCTCTCTCTCTCTCAAAAGTAAATAAACTTTAAGGGGCACCTGGGTGGCTCAGTCAGTTGAGCGTCTGACTTCGGCTCAGGCCATGTTCTCATGGTTGGTGGATTCAAGTCCCATATCAGGCTCTGTGCTGACAGCTAGCTCAGAGCCTGGAGCCTGCTTCAGATTCTGTGTCTCCCTCTCTCTCTGAACCTCCCCTGCTCATGCTGTCTCTCTCTCTCAGAAATAAATGAAAAACACTAAAAATGTTTTTAAAGAGTAAATAAACTTAAAAAAAAAATAAAACACAAATACCATGAATGACAGTTTGGGAGCTAGAAAGAAAGATTTCATTGGCCTGCATTATCTTCACAATACAAAGCTGTTGGACCAAATTGAAGTTTCTAAGAAAACTGTGACACGTTGAAGTTACCAAGCAATCACTTTCCTATTTGTCTGGGTGATAACATACAGCTGATGATTTAACTCAAGTTTGGACTTTTGATTTGTTGTTTGGTATTGTGGAAGTATAAAATTAATTAACAGAAAGAAGTTCAGTCCTGTGAAATCACCTCTGAATATATAACTGGCTAATCTACTGGGTGGTTTTGGATAAGTCCATTAAGTTTTCTAGGCCTTTGTTTCCTCATCTGCAAAATGAAGAGATTGACCTAAAAGCCCTGATGGAGGTCCATCTCTAATTTCTCTTTCTTTGACTTTCTTTTCCACTTATCTTACTTGGGAAAAGATGTCTGTATGTTAGAATACTCCCAACAAATTGTAACTATTGCCTGTTTTCCTTTTATTCAGACATTTATTTCCATTCTTCTTGTTTTATTGGCTCTTATTTGTAGTAACAACAAAACATGGATGAAATTCTTCATGTGTATGCAACAAGTTCAGTCGGAGCTTTAACCCTGATCTATAACATACAGAGTTGACTTTTAACAAGGATCCCGTACTTGAGCATTATGTAAGCGCTGGGAAAACAACATTTGCACCACACTGTGGAGTGGGAAAAAAGAGAGCCGTGTACCCTGGAAAATCCTGTGATTTTTATCAGATGATGTTGTGCCAATATGAAAACAGTACAAAACTGAGTTCTCACACGGTTTGGCTGGTTATGCCTATTTGGATGTCCATCTGAAACACCATTTCCGTATTTATAACTATGGAAGAAATGCCTTCTAAACATGTAGTTCTAGTTTGCACATTGTGTTAACCATCTTCTAAAGGGTCCCCCAAAAAGGGGCCTGCAGTCTCCACATCCCCCATTAAGTAGGGTTGACCAGTTGTAACCAATAGGATATTGTAGAAATGATGGTCTATGGCCTCTGAGGGTAGATAGCAAAAGACATGTGGCTTCTACCGTGTGCTCTCTGGGATTATTCACTCGGGAGGAAGTCAGCCACCATGTCGTGCAAACACTTCAGCAGCTTTATGAAAAATATACATGGGGTGGAATTGAGTCCTCCTCCCAACAGCTGGCACCAACTGGCCAGTGATTGGAAGAGCCACCTTGGAGCCATACCCTTCAACCCAGTCAGTCTTTCATCCCAGTCATCATATTTATAGCAGCCACGAGAGACACTGATCCAGAACCATCCAGTACCCAACTGAGCTTCTCTGGAATTCCTAAGCCACAGAAACTGTGTGAAGTAAATTATTACAGTTGCTTTAAGCAGCCATCTTGCGGGGGTGGAGGGGCATAACTTGTTGTGCAGCCCACAGATAACTAATGTACAAGCTAAAAGAAAACTGTGGTGGGTGTTAATTTTTTGGTCACTTACTCACGTGTGAGAAAGAAAAGAATGTTCCGTATTTTTCCACAACACAACTTAACCTCCATCTTAAATTTCATTGTGTCTGGTTATGGGGGAAAAACCATGAGTCCATTCTGGAATAATTCACTAACTTCAGATTTTAACTCAGGTAATTCAGGATTTCTCCCCACTCTCCCATCTGCCTAAGAGTGGCACCCAGGGGTGGGGATAGTGGCTTACCTAGTGTCATGGTATCAAAAGCATGTAGGGATAGCTTCTCCCTGGTCTTTGTAATATGTCCTCAGTGGCATTCACTAAAATATTAATGAAAAACAGAGGTGACGGTAGGTGTATAACGAATACGAAATATAAAAGTGGACTTTTCAGGATTCTTTCTGGGTCAAACGCTCTTCACTGTTTTATCAGTTCTAATATTTTGTTAAAATCCAAGGGAATTGTACAGGGCACAGAGCAAACCAATAGAGTCTCACTTAAAATTCTATGGCTTCTTGTGGAGTTAGAAGGCCAATGTTAATTTAAATGTGTGGACTCTTTCAAGAGTCCCTTCCTTTGTTGAGTGTCATGGGCTCTCCATGAAGTTTTATTAATACCCCAAAGCTGTTCTGGAAGGGCAAAAAGTGAAAGAAGCTATTTGAACATTAGCTGCTCCTTTAAAGTGAACCATCTTTGGGGGAGCTTTCTCCCAGATGCCTCAAGCTGCCTTCAGTATTTTTAAAACACTGTGGTTTTGTTTTTTTCAACTTGCAACTCCTTGGAATAACTGCCATTGTTCTCCCCCTCAGTCAGACAGAAACGAGAGTGTTGGATAAATGACTAAATGAAACATATCGGTGACAGAAATGTGGATTATTAGCACCCAGGACTGGAGTTACCACATACTGAATCACATACTTGGATAGATACAGTGCAGGACCCTTCAAAATAAATTACCTATGACAGCCGATCAGGACAAATACTGAAATGCGGCCTGTCCCTTCACTTGGGATATATGCCTCAGGTATGAACAAAATCGACCCTTACGTTACATCTCATTTGAAGGCTTTCTCTTGATTTCTTAGCCTTTGTTCCAGTACTCAAATTTAAATGACTTTAATCATGTTCCATGCTCACTGATACCTATGGGATTAGGCCAATTTCGTCAAAGTAAGAGCCTCAGACACCTTCCTGCCACACAGCTCCCCTTCTATTTTTATCTTGGTGCAAGCAATTCACCTGTTAGCCTCTATAATTCTCATATGAGCTGAAGGATAAAAATAATACATTGAGGGGACATTAGTGTGAGAAATCCTCTCCTTTTTTAAGGGATAAACTTTCATGGTCCATTTGTTCTCTTGATTTTTTTTGGCCACTTCCTAATTTTAGGATTGTTACTTGTAAAAAAAAAAATCTGAGTCCTCATGCAATCTATCATGTATATGTATTTCTCTGCCTTATATATTTTCTTTGTTTTTTAAAACTATTTGTCTAGTTTGGAGTTGCTTTATCATTTTATAGTATTGATTTTTGATTCATTGCCTATATTTTGGTACATGAAGATAAGTAATAAATGAGTGTTATTACATAGTACAAAATGTGATGGCAGAGAGAACAATAATGTTAAGCCCTGAAATGATTAAATCAATGCAAAAAATGAAGAAGGACCAGGGTAATAGTAAGCATTATAACTAAGACCTGAAAATAAGATGATTCATATTGTATAGTTCACGCATAAAATTAATTAAAAAAAATAAATTCTGATGTTTAAGGAAAGGTAAAAGGCAAGGAATATAAGGAGAACAGTGAACGTGATTACCGTAGTAACAAATGACATCCAGAATTGAGGGAACCATCAATTATCGTGTCCCTTTGAGTTTCCACTGCAGTATTAGGGACTCTCTGTGAAATGTATTCTTGGAGAGATGGACTATTCTATTTAAAGTCAGAAAAGTCTACTCTGTGAGCAAGGACATCCCATTCCCTCAAATGATTTTTTCACTGTTGTATTTCTGGAACTTGGAAATAATTATCCTGTTTTGAAAATATTTTGATAATCTATTGACTGTATAGATACCATTTGGACACATGTGGACTGGCTGGGCTCTAATCAGACACTTCCTTTATCTTCCAAACCAGCGTCTTAACGTGGCGTTTTTCTGACATAGAAAGACACCGTCAACTCTATTACTTTCATCATCAATATAGAAAGTATCTGTTGAGTGACTATTAAGTATTTGTCATCATACAAATCATGCAGTTAACCAACAATATATACTCTGTAAAACACAGCCTAGTAGGTTGTTTATAACCATATTAGTGTGAGTGTGTGTGTGTGTGTGTGTGTGTACATAGATGTAAAAAGCCTAAACAAAATAATATCAAGCAAAAATCAACAGCATATAAAGACGATATTACATCACAGATACAGCTGAGTTCATCCCAGGAATGCCAAGAGGGATTTCACATTAGGAAAATTAGAATGTAATTTACCACATTAATGAATTATAGGAGAAAAGCCATATATGAATCCCATGAGAGCAGAAAAATCATTTGATAAAATACAACAGCTATTCAGGTTAAAAATACCTGGTTAGGATCTAGGAATAGAAGAAAACATTCTTAACCCTAACAAGTATTATTTAAAAATACCTAGAGTAAACTTTGTTCTTAATGGAGAAATATTGGAAGTACTCTCTTTAAAATTAAGACCAAAATAAAGATGCTCATTATCACTGAATACACTCAGCAATTATTGAAGGCCATGTTGGTTCCATAAAACAAGAAGAAAAAAATTAAAGTCATGAAGATAAGAAAGGGAGTAATAAAGTACTCATTATCTAAAGATTAATGATTAACATTATTAGAATCAGAGAATAAAGCAAGATGGAAATATATAAGATCAAGAAAGAAACATTAATTGCATTTTTAAAATACCAGCTAAGCCTTGTTATTTTAAAAACTACATGACATTTAAAACAGCAATGAAAAAATATAAGATCTTTGGAAATAAATCTAACAAAAATTGTGCAGAACCTATGGAGAAATTATAAAACTTTATGGAAAGACATTACAGAAGACTTAAATTGTAAAATTTATCAGGTAGACAGGTAAATAGGTCCAATATCAGAATATTTTAATTCTTCCTAATCTGATCTATGGATTCAGTGCATGCCAGTATAAACAAAAAACAGAAACTGAAGCACTCTTAATAGAATTTTTAGAGACCCTTAAATTGTTTCTAAAAGGTATATCAAAGAACAAAAAGCCAAAAAAAGACAAAAAGGCAGGGGAATTTGCCCAATCTGACATCAATAGTTATTATAAAGCTTGATTAATTATGACACTGTGGTATTGGTGTAGCTTCTGGTATAAACAAAAGAGAAAAGTCAAGAAAAGATACACATGTATTTATCAATACTTGGTATACTACCATGATTATTATTTGATGATGTTGCTGAGACAGTTAGTTATCTGTGTGGGAAAGAATAAAATTATGCCCCTACCTCATACCATATACAAGATCATGTATCCTATAAGATTCCAGATGGATTAAAGGCTTATAAGTGAAAGGCAAAACTTTAATGTATATCAAAGATAATGTGGGAGAATATCTTTTTGACATTAGAATAAGGAAAAAACTTCTGAAATCAAAAAGGACTAACATCAAAGAAAAGATTGATGTTTGCCTATATTAAAATTAAGAACTTCTTTCAAATAGAGCAATAAAAAAGCAAAAAGACTAACCCCAAAAAGTGAGGATATATTTGCAATGAATATAACCAATATATAAAAAGATCTATATGTTTTTAAACAAGGAAAAAGAAAAACAATGAAATGATAAATGGGTAAATGAAAGTTATTTCCCAGAAGAAACCTAAACAGCCAACAGAAGGTGCCAATCTCATTAGTAACCCACAAAAAAATGCAAACTAAGACCACAATGAAGTGTTATTTTCCATCTACTAATTTGCAACAAGTTAGAAGTCTGAAATACCAAGTGTTAGCAAGAGTATGGATAAACATATATTTTGTATACTGCTGGTGGGAATGTAAATTAATAGGCACTCTTAGCAAAAACAATCTGGCATCATCTTGCAAAATAAATGTTTACATTGGCCTGCAATTGTACTCCTAGAGGAACTTGCATGTGCACATCACGATGAAGTGATCACGGGGCCCCGCCCCCCCGGGGGCTCAGTTGGTTAAGCATCCAACTCTTGCTTTCGGCTCAAGTCATGATCTTGCATTTTGTGAGTTCAAGCCCCCCATCGGGCTCTACACTGACAGTGCAGAGCCTCCTTGAGATACTCCTCTCCTCTCTCTCTGCCCTTCCCCTGCTCATCCTCTCTCTCCCTTTCTCTCTCTCTCTCAAAATAAATAAATAAACTTAAAAAAAGGACACACTGGAAACATCCTGAGTGCCTATCTATAGGAGAATGAAATTAGGTCATATTCATCCAATGACATATTATGCAACAAGATGGACGAATCTTAAGAACATAATAGTGAGTGAAAAAAAGTTCTAGAAGACCATATATTATTATATATATCATATATTTCTATATATTATATATTTCTATAAAATTGAAAAAACCCACACACCAAAATGAACAATATATAGTTTAGAGGAATATATTTATTGTTATACGGTAAAACTCTTTATACAAAGTGAGAGAATCATAAATACGAAATTCAAGACAGTGTTTATCTCGGTGAGATGGACTATGGGCTAAGATAGCAGAGAAGAATGCTGATAGAGGCAATGGTTCTGGAAAAATTCTGATCTTTGTTGTGGTGGCAAGTTTAGAGTTTGTATTATTATTATGTTTTCATGTGTGAAATATTATAATAGAAAATTTAGAGCTCACACCTTGTACCAAGAACAAAAGACTTAGACTAATAATATTCAGATACTTCAGATTATATTTTTTCAATTTTAAAATTGAAGACATTATTTTGCAATAAAAATATGTGAAAAGACCTAGAAGAGCCTTAAATGTAATTACTAAAAGAAAAAAGCTGATCTTAAAAGGCTACATACTGTATGATTCCAGCTATATGACATTACAGAAAAGGCAAAATTATGGGTACAGTAAAATGCTGGGTGGTTCCCAGAGGCTGGAAGGGAGAGAGGGATGAAGAGACAAAGACAGAGGCTTTTCAGGGTAGGGAAACATTTCTGTGACTATATATACGGCTACACTAGATATAAAAATATGTATACTGGGGCGCCTGGGTGGCTTAGTTGGTTAAGTGTCCGACTTTCGCTTAGGTCATGATCTCGCGGTTCGTGGGTTCGAGCCCCGCGTCGGGCTCTATGCTGACTGCCAGCTCAGAGCCTGGAGCCTATTTCACAGTCTGTGTCTCCCTCTCTCTCTGACCCTCCCCTACTCACGCTGTCTCTCTCTCTCCTAGAAATAAATAAAAATATTAAAAAAATAAAAATATGTATACTATGTAATATATATTGTTATGATATGTAATATATAAAATATATGTATATTTGAAATTATATATATATATTTGAAACTATAATGGTGGATACATGTCATTATACATTCCTCAAAGCCTATAGCGTATACAGCTCTAAGAGTGACAATGTAAATGATGGACTTTGGGGGATAATGACGTGTGAGGGCAGGTTCCTCAGTTGTACGAATGTACCAGTCAGGTGAGGCACGTTGATAATGGGGAGGCTGGGGATCTGTTCGGGCAGAGGGTATATGGGAACCCTCTGAACTTTTCACTCAATTTTGCTGGGAACCTGAAACTGCTCCAAGCCATAAAGTTTATTAAAAAGAAAAAAAAATGAAGGAAGATTTCAAAGGGACGAAATATCAAGTTATCCTTAGACAACTCACAGCTGAATTCAATATCAGAGACAGTGCAGCAGTAGCTGCAGAGTTCTTTGAGAAAGAAAAGTTTGGCCCAGTCGTATTGCCACTGAACTTCAAAGGCAACAGGAATTCTCAAATATGAAAGAGGTCAATGCGCCTGAGTGGCTGATTGGGTCAAGCAGTCGACTCTTGATTTCAGCTCAGGTCATGATCTCAAGGTTCATGAATTTGAGCCCTGCGTAGAGCTCTGCACTAACAACATGGAGTCTGCTTGAGATCCTCTCTCTCTCTCTCTCTCTCTGTCTCTCTGCCTCTTGCCTGCTCATTCACTCTCACTCTCTCTCTCTCAGAATAAACAAATAAACTTAAAAAAAAAAAAAAGAGGTTTAGAAACAGCAGTCGTGAATAGGACAAAAAAACACCCTACTGAATACCAAGCTCCAGCCAATGCAAGATGGAGTAAAGAATTCAGGTATTGGGAAGTCATTGTAAAGAGCATGGAACTAAGAATAACCAGTGGGAAGACTATGGTCCCAAAACTCTTGTTATAAACTCTGAACACCACCCCCCAAACCGACCAACTGAGAATGAAAACACAGCAAATAGCAAATAGTGATGGGAAGGATAGCAGCATCAATTTTCTCCATATTTTGTAGCAGGGCACTGTCAGCACTGAACTCACTACACCAACATACCCGCCAACATCCTAGTGATCTTCATGGTGCAACTTCTTACATCAAAGGATCTTCTAGAAATCAATGCCTAAAAGAGTGAAGAAAGAGTTTGGTAAAAATGAACAATTCTTTCTGCTTTACTTCATGTTCTTTTTATTCTGTTAAATCAAGAAAATTGAATCACTTCTCATTTTCAAAATACCAGGTATAGCCCTATCCCATTAAAACAATTTTTTTTTAACATTTATTCATTGTTGAGAGACAGGGAGTGAGTGTGAGTGGGGGCAGGGGCAGAAAGAGGAAGACACAGAATCCGAAGCAGTCTCCAGGCTCTGAGCTGTCAGCACAGAGACCCATGAGGGGCCTGAACTCACGGACCACGAGACCATGACCTGAGCTGAAGTTGGACGCCTGACTGTGCCCCCCAGGTAACCCTGCCCTATCCCATTTTTATCAGCCAGTTTATATTCCTCTCTCTTTTTATACATCTTCTGTGATTTCTTCGGTTTATGTGGATGTTCACCCAATAACACTGGTTATTTGTGGTGTTGGCATTCAAAGTGATCTTGCATCTTTCTGTATTGTTTGACTTATTAATGGTTATGTTTCATTTTTTTAATATGACACTGAGGTAATTACTTGATTATAATTTGTCTTTGCTAAATGGAACACTAAGACATTTGAGGATTTTTCAATACAGTGGGATAATTTAGTGTTGTAGTGATGTGTAAAATTGCAATATCCTTGAGAAATAACTGTCTGCATTATGTTCATATCCCTTATAACACCATGCACAGAGCAAATGCTTGATAAATATTTCTTAAATAAAATGTTATTTTTTCCCCTATTTTTCCTTTAGATTTAAGAAGAGCCAGAGAGAAAACATGCCAAGAAATCATCATGTAAACACTCTTCTAAGGAGAATCCCTTTGAATTTCATTTGCTGTGTCTCCTCAATTTGTCCACAGGTAAACACTAAACCCTGGATAATCATCTTTTGGATGTACCCTCAAAAAATTCCTTTATTTATTTGTTCATTAACTGATTCAACGAATATCCACTGAGAAGCTACTATGTATAAGTACTTTCCTGTGTCCTACATACAGCAATTCATTATCCTCAAAGAGCTTACATTTTAGTAAGAGAACATGGAAAGAAGCAAATAAACTAATCTATAACTTCTCCTATGGTGATAATGCTTTGAAAAAATAGTAAAGAGGAGAAAAATGAATAGATATGAGCCATAAGTGGTCACAGAAGGTGTCTCTGAGAAAGTGACATTTGACCAGAGACGCAAGTGACCTAAAGGGTAAGGCAGGCAGATGTCTTGGTGAGAATCCTTCCAGGCGAAGGTTGGTCAAGGGCAAAGTAAAAGGCTTGATCGCAGGTGCTGGCCTGAGCAACAGAAGATGGAGACGAAGACAGATTTGGCCAGAAGGGTGAGCTGGGGGTGGACGGGGAGTAAAGAGGTTGGTTTGAGATGTGTTTAGTTTGAGATGTCCTCTGGTCATCCAAACAATTGGGCAGATGATGCCGGAAGTCAAAGTACGCATTGATTGAGAAAGAATGACATCTGGCCATGTGTAGCAACATGGATGGACCTTGAGGGTGTTATGTTGAGCGAAATAAGTCAGGCAGAGAAGGACAAATACCATATGTTTGCACGTATAGGAGGATTAGGAGGAACTTAACGGAGGAACGTGGGGGAGAAGAAGGGAGGAAATAATGGGGGAGAGGGAGGGAGGCAAACCATGAGAGACTCTTGAATGCTGAGAACAAACTGAGGACTGATGGGTGTGGGGGTGGAGGGGGAGATGGGCATGGAGGAGGGCACTTGTGGGGATGAGCACTGGGTGTTATATGGAAACCAACTTGACAATTAACTATTTGTTAAAAAAAAAAAAAGTACGCATTGATTTACCTGGGACTGAAGGTCAAAGCACACGAATAATTAATTTAAAATATGGACAAAGTCAAATACAGTAGCCACCATGTAATATTACACAGGTTAAAATAATCGAGAATGTTGCTCCCTAACAAACAATCCGCTGACTTTGAAATATAATACAAACTGCAGGGTCGCTTTTCTTTGTAAGAAATTCACCCTTTCAATCTGGGTTCAAGAAGAAACGCTTCTGGCTCAAAGCTGTGCGTGGTTATTTTTCCGCCTGCTGTTTGAAACAGCAAAGCAGGGGCTTGTCAGTGAGACTCTCCAGGATGGAAGTAAGATCTTTCGCCTCATTGAACCCTGTGCTGATGATCTGGCTTTGCATGGTGGCCCTGCTGCCCTCGCCGCTTTTCAGGCATAAAGGCTGTACAGGGCGAAGAGCCCCGGCGAGGTTGAAGCCAGCGCTTTGACAAGCAGGTTTGCTCCCGCAGTGGGTTTTCAGTGGAGCCCGCGTCACAACAAGGAGAATCTGCCAAATTAGTGAATGATGGCGGGCTTCTGGGCGAGTCACGCCGAGACTCGGGAGCAGTTTCACCTACAGACCAGAACATTCTATCCTCTCTTCCCTTTGCGTCCTGACCCTCAAATGCCAGTGTTTCACGTTGACATTAGTTTCCAGGAGCTCTCCCACAGCCGCAAAGGGGACCTTCCCCCTTCTCTCTGTCCCTTGGTTTGGCTAACACTGGGTTCGGAGCTGAATGTATTTCTGTTCGGCTCGGCATTGTGACACCTGGCCCAAATCCGCCTCTAATAGCTGCCCAAGCTTGAGGTCTCGTGGACACCCAAGCAACAGGACACAGTGAATTCAGAGTATGGGCTATTCTGATTTTCCCTGTTTAGAAAATAAGCGTCATCTCCACATGCCTCATAGAGATCTAAGGGTATGTCTCACAAAACTGTCATAACAAGGACATCTAAATATAGGAGATTCATGATAAGTGGACATTACTCATTTGGAATCGAGAAGCTATACAGCATGTCCCGCATGCAGAATATATAAGGAAAACCCAAATGTAAACTGAGCCATGAAAATCTCAAAGTCAACTCAAACTCAGTCCTCCCCACCCCTCATTCCGTGGCCAGTGGCAGGCCAAAAAGTCTTCCCCCATGATGTCATGAAATCGTAAATTCCTCTTGGTCCCCTCTAGCCCTTACGCCTGCATCCTTCGTCACCATCTCTTTTTCCCCATATCCACTCATACTCCCAACTGAAACATGTCTCTAGTTTTCATCCAGAAAGACTCATTCCCAGAAAGCACCTGGTGGGTTTGGTGGCTTTCCTAGAGAGTTCAGGGGAACAGGGAGTGACTCATGGTGGCTACATGCCTTTGGTCATCTCACCAGCTTTATCTTTCCTCTCTTCCCCTCCTTCACCTCAAAAGCCAAACAATCTTTACTGTGTTTATAGCAAGTTTCAGTTCTAACAGAAAGTTATATATGTATATGTATACAGTTATATATATATCATTCCTTATATGTACTTAGAGGTATATACTTCCTTATATGTATATGTATATATGTATGTGTATATGTATATATATATACTTCCTTACATGTACTTCCTTTGAGTCACAGCGAACTCTCATATACCAAGGGTTCACCAAGATCTTGTGCTCATGGGGATTGTAATTAGCACATGTAAATAGGGCCCAAGGGAACACAGATACACATATTAAACAGATATGTGTCCCCTTGTCTTTATACTTTACTTATAAGGCAAAAGTTCAAAGAAGAAATTATTAAGAATTTCAAGTTAGCCGTGGCACCACATCAAACGAAATATGCAAAATCCTGAATGCAGTGTCCTGTGTGATTGCACAAATTTCAGGCACACGAAGCAGACCCTGGAAGTGGCTCTTCCACTCCAAGTTAAGCCTTCAAATTTCTACACCCCTGGCCAATGTCTAATAGAACATTATGGGATACCAGGCCAGAAATACTCAACCAAGCCTCTCCCAAATATCTGGCCCATAGGGACTGTGAGAGATAATAAATATTTATTATATAGGAACAAATAACTGATGTATAAGTCCCAGTAAAATGCCAACTCATAGATTCTAATTCGGGGTCAGGCCTTAGTCTAGAAGCATGCAACTTTAACCATAATCCCAACCATCAGGGAAGAACAAATCAAAACTACCATGAGATACCACTTCACACCCATGAGGCTGGTGATATTCAAAAAGATGTAATCACAAGTGTTAGCAAGAATGTGGCCAAGAATTAGAATCTTCATATGCTGCTGGTGGGAATGTAAAGTGGTGCAGACACTTTGGAAATAGCATGGAAGTTCATCAAAGGGTTACATGTAGAGTTACTAGAGGAGTCAACAATTCCATTCATAGAAATAGACCCAAGAGAATTGAAAATGTATGTCCATTAAAAAATCTTGTATACAAGAGTTCATGGCAGCATTATTCATAATAGCCCCAAAGTGAAAACAACCAAATATCTATCCAGTGATGAATGGATGAAAAATTTGATAGATCGAAACAACGGAATATTATTTGGCAATAAAAAGAAATGCAGGGATTCCCTGGCTGGCTCAGTCGATAGAGTGTGCAACTCTTAATCTCAGGGTCATGAGTTCAAGCCCCACGTTGGGGATAGGGTCTACTTTTTTAAAAAATGCATTACTGCTACGTGCTGCAATGTAGATCAACCTTGAAAACGTTGTGCTAAGTGAAAGAAATGGGTCACAAAAGACCACATAGTTTATGAGTCTGGTTACATAAAATGTCCCGTATAAGCACAATCAGGCAGACAGAAAGTAAATTAGTCATTGCTTGGCGCTGAGGAGGTTGGAGAGTGATCCTAATGGGTAAGAGGTTTCTTTTAGGGATGAGGATATGTTGTAAAATTGAT
Organism: Hyaena hyaena; assembly: GCF_003009895.1. NCBI lineage: Eukaryota > Metazoa > Chordata > Mammalia > Carnivora > Hyaenidae > Hyaena > Hyaena hyaena. The sequence goes on along the minus strand of NW_024081453.1, from coordinate 283,348 downwards.
TGTGTTGATGGCTTTAAACTCTGAAGGTGCTAAGAATGATTGAGTTGTACTCTCGAAAGACGTGAAACATAGGGTGTATGGATTACATCTCAATAAAGCTGTTATATAAAAGAATAATCCCCTGATAATTCTAATGCCATGGGGCCAATTTTTACCCTGAAGAAATGCCACTTTTAAACTTGACATTCGTATAAAATGAAAAGGCTTAACTGTAATAATTCTAACTAATTTTCTCATTATGTTTACCACTCACACCTTTCTGAAGAGAAAACTACAACATGTGACAAGACAAGTGAGGAAAATTTTGGGATAAGACAGATCTTTAACTTCAGTCTGAAATGGCTTTAGAACCATCCAGGCTTCTTGGCGAAGAACAAAAAAAACTAATGGTAGTGGCGGTAAGGATTGAAATGGACTCTTCAGAGGAGAACAAGTGAGGCAGAAGCAGAAAAGCATTAATAGTTCCTCTTCAGAAGCTGTAAAGAGGGACTTTAATTTCTCCATGAAGTGGCTTTTGTGCTTTGTTCTGAAGAGGCCCTGTCTAGGCTGGGCTGCCACGAGTGCCGTCCATCTTGCTCTCTCGCAGAGGTTAATCAGAGTCTCTTCTCGTAGCTGGGACAGGGTGACAAAAACCAGGATGTACCTTATAATTTCCACGAAGGCAGTTTTTATTCTGATTTCGTGTCTTGGAGGCCTGGCACTTCGCCCTTCTCTCTGCAAAGCTTGCCGACATGGTAATTCTCTAATGTTCTATTTGTTAGCCGCAGGGCTTGAGCCCTGTAGGGGCTGCAAGCGAATCTGCAGAGAGAGAAAAGCCAGAGACTCTCTTCCCTGAAGAACTTCCCTCTTGAGGTATGCATCATTCTCCCTTATTCTTAGAAAATGGGAACATCAAACCATTGCTCTGATTCCATTCTCTCTCCCTTAACCATAAGAGCTGAACTGTTAAAAAAAAAAAAAAAAAGATATGGGCCTTAAAAATAATTGACTTCTATACAATGCATAGAAAACACTTGAATATGTGTGTGTGTGTGTATTTCTTATATAACTTATAACTTTAGAATGAAATAATTTGTTGGAACTTCAAAGATTCCTTTTTAAGCTCCTAGCATGACCCTGAGTCCCTTCTAGGGAGGGACCGTGCATTATTTATGTTAGCACTAAGCCACACAGTGGCACATTGCCTGGAACATGGCTTATGCTCACTAAATGCTGGACTTTCCAGAATGACCTTGGGGGCTTCCCTACTTCTCTTTTGTCACCTCTCTCTTTGCTTCCATCCATCCCACATCACTATTCTCCAAGTGGCTTTGAACATTGCTTTCTGTGGCCTTGTCTGTACCATGACCCCCTCTCCATGGCAAGCTGCTTTATAACAGGGCCTCACTACATCTCACTGAGGGCTGCGCACCCCAAGGTACAAGGTGCCTTGTACCTTTTTTAGGAATGGCTGGAATTTACCGATTTTTCAAACTGTCTTGCAGGACGAGGGGTAATATCCATCCCCAAAGAGTCCTGTTAGGTCAGTCCCATAGCTGCAGTGCTATTAATTCGAAGAAAACTCTTGGGTCCCTCCCTGTTCGGCTCCAGGAAGCTGGCTCTAGAGCCCGTGCCAGAGTCTAGTGGACAGTCTAATCGTGAAGCCACAGAAAGTAAAGAGCCCCAACAATGGGCACAAAACTCCCAAGAACACACCCTGTTAGTTGGCACGGTCTGCCGACGGAGCCAAGAGCAATGCAAAGTCTAGTCTTTGCATCACAGAGCCCGACATCATGGACTCACAATCTATCGACTCGTATTAGGTGCCTGCAAGGCTGCAGGAGAAACTTTTCTGCTTAAAGACCTTTTGTTCTCCATAGAAGGAGACTTAGACAAATGGGTTCGTTCTAGTTGAGAAATACACAAAAGGCAATGGAGAACAGCACACATTATGGTTGGGGGCTGAGCTAGCATCTGTCAACCACCACTTTTTCTCTCTGCATCAGTTTATACATGTGACTCTCTGGAGTCCTATTCAATTGGGAGAGCCTGGTGAGTGGCTGATTTCCCGGGGTGGGGTGGGGGTGGAGGGTGATAAATCTCTAGCAATGATTATCCTTAGTAGGATAATCACTTGGATTGCATTGGAATTGCTAAAGTCTTTCTCTCCCTCATTCCCTCTCTCAATTCAGGAAAACATGCTGCAATTTTGCCACTTGAATCTAGAGATGTTCTATTAAAATGAACAGGAAGAAATCAGTAGAGTTTATAATGGAAAAAGATCATTTTGGTTTTAAAAGCACATCAAAGCAAGCAAAAACAGCAACAAAGCATGTTTTTATCACCATAAAAGCACAAGTTCTAAGGGGTCCAGGATAGTCTAGTCTTTGCATGGATTTCCACATCATGCTTTGTACTGCATGGGTCTAGCTTCAGTGTGTTCTTGTTTTTCTTCTTAAGAGCCCTTGATTCCCAACCTTTCACTTAGACACTGGGAGAGTTTACCTGATCCTAATCGAGGCAGCAGTTAGCAGCAGTTTTTTTCTTAGAAAACAGAGCTGGAGGGGTGCCTGGGTGGCTCAGTTGGTTGAGCATCCAACTTTAGCTCAGCTCATGATCTCACGGTCTGTGGGTTTGAGCCCCACATTGGGCTGCTTGCTGACAGCTTGGAGCCTGGAGTCTGCTTCTGATTCTGTGTCTCCCTCTCTCTCTCTACCCCTCCTCTGCTTGCACTCTGTCTCTGTCCCTCAAAAATAAAGACATTAAATTTTTTTAAAAAAGAAAGCAGAGCTAGAGCATTTAAAACACAAAATGAGCCCTGAAGGACCAAACTGCTTGACCAAGCAAATCTTTAGCCTGATGATGACAATACGATACCTATTAGCTTTGCTTTTCCAGTTCAGCGTTACTTAACTTCCATTTCATTCATTCATTGGAGACCATTGTAAAGACCTGGGCTTTGAGGTCAGCAAATTGGGTTTAAATTCCCATGTGGGCCCTTTTGAGCTGTGGGGTCACTGACCACATACCTAACTTTTCCGAGATTCAAATGGCGTCTCCTACAAAATAGCTCTCCTTGATGTCGCAGTGACGAATCCAATGAAATAAGCTATAAACTGGTATTATGGACTGAATTGTGTTCCCCTAAAATTCATACGGTGATGTCACAACCTGCATAGTTGTAACCATGTTTGAGGGGATGAGTAAGTTAAGCGAGGCCCCTAGGGTAGGGCCTTAGTCCAATATGGTGGCTCATCCTCGTAAGAAGAAGAAGAGACACCAAGGATGTACACACACACAAAAGACCACATGAGGACTCAGCAAGAAGGCAGCTGTCTGCAAGCCAAGGAGAGAGGCCTCAGGAGAAATCAGATTGCCTTCAGACTTAATCTTGGACTGCTGGCCTTCAGAACTGTGAGAAGATCAACCTCTATGGTTTAAGCCACCCAGCCTGGGCTGTTCTATGATGGCAGTCCTAGCAAATGAGTACAACTTGCTACAGCAACTGTACCACAGTCCCTTGTAAATAAATAGTAGCTGTTGTCACCATTCACCAAGCATTGACTGAATGCCGCAGTGGGGTAGGGGAAAGGGAATGATAAACACAGCCATAGCCATAGACTGTTTAAAGGAGCTCATAGTCTCTAGGGAGATAAATATATTAGCAATTAATACATTATAGTATGAGTCATACTGTTGTGAAAGAATGTTTTTCCCTTGTTCTACAATTTTCCTCCTTTTCTATACAATCTGTTATTCTTAGTTTTATCAGAACATCCTAGCGATCCAGCTCTCTTTCCTTACCTTCATTATTCAGATTGGTTTTTTTTTTTTTTTTTGTAATTTTTAGACCCATCACTAACTCAGTTACTGGTTTCTTAGAGCCTTCTGGCCAGGCAATACTGATTGTTCTGAATAGCATCTGAGCCCATGTATGGATGTGGCTAAGCAATGGCTTTCCCGACCCCTCAATTGCATCAGGTTTCCATGACAACACAAGTGTCCATGGACAGTTTAACTTCTGTGGCTCCAAATGCCAACGTGTTTTTCCCCTCACTTTCTCCATTACTCTACTTCAATGCTCTATTTTACTGTGGCTTGCTCTGTAATTTTCTCTGTGCGACTCTAATCGAAAGGTGTTTTGAATATGCAGGTGACTTTTTTTAAAACATTAAGTTAATTTTACCTAGTATGGCTCATTTAGATTCTTGACAACTGCAGACAGATGTGCAGGAATCGCTGACTGAAATTACCCACAACTCCCGCTTTTGTACCTTCCCAAGGTCACATCCACATCCAAGGATAATTGATGGGTGTGTCACAATGTTCATTAAAATTATGACCCATCTTGTCACTCAGGAAGGGTCTGTCACATAACCAGGAGCAAACCTCTATTTTCAGCACTGTATGACTTTTCTGTAAAAGACTTTTTGTGGAATGAGAGGCCCAGGATATCTCTCAGCTCAGAAACATCCCACTCCACCCCCCATCCCCCACCAATCTCTTTCTAACCTGTGCTATCGATTTTTAATTATTTCTCATCCTGGAAAGCTGGGAATGATCTTAGTTCAATGGCTTCCCCCGATAAATCCCACATGAATTCTATAGCGTTTTTCCTCTTTGGAGTTTTCACAGGTACGTTGTAGAACTAGGCATCTGAAGATACGGGGCAAACTAAAAAATCAAAAGAGAAATGATGTCAATTTTGGGGATGAGTAGAGGAAATCAAGAGCTGAAAAAAATAGCAGAGGCCCTTCAAGCATGTGCACAATGTTGGGAAAATACAAGAGATTCCACTGGATTCCCTCCAATAGCAGCACAAATACGTGTGTGAAACACACTAGAGGGACTAGAGAACTAAATCAAGGTTGACAAGAAAAGGGACTTATCAGAGGGAAGTTCTCTTAGGCACAACTTCCGCTTTCCATGGCTTTTCATTTCAATTGAGGAATTATGCTCTCTAGCCTACGTTGTCCATCACACGTGACCCTCCCCTCTCTTTCATTCCCATTCCAAGTGTCTACCATATTTCTTCATCTCTCTCCACCCCACTATTCCTCTCTCTCTCTCTCTCTCTCTCATTCTCTCTCTGTCTACCACCGTGCTACTCAAGCCCCTCACCACCCCCCCCCCACCACTGTATTCCTTCCATGGCTTCTTAGTTTTCCTTGAGTCAGCCAGTCTCTGCTTTTCCTCTATAATATCATGAAATGAGATGGTCCTTAAAGTACTTAAAATATACCTGGTACATGGGAAGTGCTCATAAAGAGTTGGCTACCATTATTCATCCCTCCAGTTCAACATTCAAAAACCTTTCCTTTTTTATATTAGCCACATAATTATGAATCTTGGAGATTCCCTACTCCACACCCAAACTCTTTGGCTGGGTATTTGATGCTCATTCTTCATTGAGCTCATCATAAATTTTTAAGGTTTCTCTCTTGGTGGTGTAGCCTCTGACCCCATTAGGCTAATGTGTGCTTTCTGCTTAGGTGTTACTCATCCCTGCCCTGGCAGCATGTATGTGATCCTAGTGAGCCTTTATGTATCGTCCTTGGCTATTCCCCACACCTACAATTTGCGGTAGATATTATCCCCATTTTACAGATTAAGAAACTTAGAGATATTAAGTAATGTGTTAAAAATGACATGGCCAGGACATAGCTTAGCCAGCACTCGGCCCCAGATCTATGCAAGCCCACGATCGTCCACAGGACTCCATTCTTTTCTCCTTCTCGTACCACTCCCATAAACACCCTCACTTCAACGTATACCCTCTTTGGACCTCCCCAGCTTTTCTTGACTAGTCCCAGGGGCAACAGTCTTTCTCTCTGTGAACCCTCCAAGGCCATTGTCTTGTGCTACATTAGTATTTTTTCTGTGTCAGATCTTTGTTGACCTCATCGTCACCTCCTCAATCATTTCATCCCTTGTCTGGGGTGGAGGCTGGCGTATCTCTCTTTTAATCACCGTAAGTGCTTTGGGGGGAGAAGGTCATAAGAGCTTCATGAGCAAGTGATTAGTACTAGAAGCACTGAGCTTTTACCTGTATCTTTTTCCTGAATACTTGACAAGGAGGTTCCTGCTAAATTCGGTGGCTAGCCATCAAGAGAGAGATGCTACAGCACCAGACCTTCGAAGACCTTAACCCTCGGGTGCCTTCCCTGAATTGTAGAGCAGCAGGTGACTGAAGAAACAGGAGAACAGGTCTATGTGGTGCTGGGTTTTGCTTCCATGACTGTCACGGGGGATTCCTGTTGGGAGTGAACGGGACAGATCCAGTGTGCAGAAACTTCCACTCTTTTTTTTTTTTTTAAAGAAGTTTCCTTATTTTGAGAGAGAGCGCCTACGCAAAGGAGTGAGCATGAGTGGGGGAGGGGCAGGGAGTGAGGGACAGAGAAAGAATTCCAAGCAGGTTTGGTGCTGTCAGCACCGAGTTCAGTGTGGGGCTCGATCTCACAAACCATGAGGTCGGCACCTGAGCCAAAATCAGAAGTCAGATGCTTAACTGACTGAGCCACCCAGGTGTCCCAGAAACATCCAGTGGTGCGCAGATCTCAGCCGAAGATGGAACTGAGGCCTTCAGGAATAACTGTGACCTGTGAACTAAACAAACCACTCAGGCATGGGCTTTGTTTCCTACCTGCACAAACTGAGCTTCTCTAAAATGTTACCTCTGTGTAAATGTCCTATATTTTGAATGTGCCCAGAAGTATAGCCTGTAAGATAGAACTTTATTTTTTTTAATATTTATTTATTTTTGACAGAGTGCAAGTCAGGGAGGGGCAAAGGGGACATATCAGAGGATCGGAAGTGGGCTCTGCGCTGACAGCAGCAAGCCCGATGCGGGGCTCGAACTCACATACCACAAGATCATGACCTGAGCTGAAGTGGGACGCTCGACCCACTGAGCCACCCAGGTGCCCCAAGTCAGGAATTACTGTGTGAGTTTGGCAGCTGCTGCATTGTCAAAACCAGAAAAGCAGAATGCAAACTTGTGGCTTGAAGGTAGTGCATGCGACTGAATGTCCTACAAAGATTTTAGTGGCATGCTGAGCTAAAGAGCTGATCGTCACATCCAAGTGGGGCTGTCTAGTTTTGGGTTCATTGAATTGGGCCCCTCGGTATCATACAGCAGGCTGGGACAGACTTACTGCAAGCTTCTGGTACCAAGGCTCAGGGCTCCACTTCCATCCTCAGGGGACAGAAGGAATCCCCCCACTGGCTTTCCAACTGGTGGGTCAGGTGTGTCTTTTACAAGGACCATAGAGGAGATCAAGAGTAAGCATTAACCCTTAGGCCACGCCCCTGAGTGCCGGTTCTGACTTGTGATGGTTAACTCCACTATCAACTAAAAGGGACTCAACCAGACAGGAAAAGAGAATTTGGATGGAACCACTTAAATAGTCAAAAATTCAGGAGCTGTTGTATAAATTTTAAAGGGAACTTGAATTGCTTCAGATCCTCCGAGAATTGCTTGGCTTTCTGCTGCTGTTGCCTCGGTCCTTTGGAAGATAAAGTGAATGCTCTGGGAAGCCGGCGTGTGTTCTAGTCTCTGAAAAGTTGGGTTTTATCTTTTATCGCATACTGCTGTGCATGAGAATAAGGAAATCTATCTTGCTGTTGTAGCTACAAATCACAGAAAAGGTTTGACTGTGCACCTCATCAAGAAAGATATTTATTATACCTGCTGCTTCTAACCAGTTACCCTGGGTGCTACCTAATCCCCTCGTAATGCTTTCTGTTCTCAGCTTTTAATTTTTTTTCCTTTTGTGGGCTTACGCCAGATCCCTCGTGTTATTGGAATGTTTCTTTGTGTGTTTATTTCTAAAGGATTCGTAAGTAGTGTGCAAAGTAAAGTCAGAATACTAATGCCACTTATTCTATTTTTACTCACGCATAATTTTCTTTTGGGCCAAGACTTTTGTATTGTATTTTGTTCCATTTTTCTCCCCTCAAATTCTCAACCACATCTGTTAATCTCTTTTGTGTGCGAATAGATCTCCAGTGGGAGATTTAGTTAGTTAGCAACCTGAGAAGGAGTAAAGCTTTTAAAGTTTCAGCACAGCTTCCTGGCTATGAGGAGTCCTAGCGAATTGGCCAAAAGTCCTAAGGAATGGTGTGGGTCTTGTATTGTTTTTAGGAAACTGACTTCAGGTGAAAATAGACTTGATCATTTTAATTCACTGCCTTCAGACTACACTAGGAAGACTTCATTGTGACCCAATAATGATTGTAGATGGACTATAACATTGTGCATTTGGTCACTGAAATTGTCATTCCCATGGCTTTTTGCATCACTGGGGTCATAGTCTTTTAATTATTCTCCCAAACTGGTTCATCCATTATTTATTCTTTATTAAAGAAGCACAGTAGGAAGTGAACGTATTTTGATCACCATTCATTCTTTTATTCGACCAGCTTTTCCAAGGGTCATTTTTTTTTTTCTCCTTCTGGGCTTTTGGTTGCTCTTCACATTAACTTTCAACACTACCCAACCGAAACGTAGGATTTTCCAGGCTGAGAACCCATAATTCAGGGCCAGTTGTACACATCTCCGAGTCAGGAGACGACTCTGAGAGAGATGAATGGTCCGGCAGAAGGACAATTACCAGTAAACAAAGGGAAGAGGGAACGAAAGAGTCACTATTACGGTAGCATTAGATGTATTAAATGAGGCAAGCTGCCCTACAAGCATAGATCTTCTCTGGCATTTCTCTTTGATGATTTATGATATGGTTACATTGAATGTCCTTGTGGCCCCATATGCAGCGGACATTACTTGGATTTTCTCTCTTTTTTCGAGCTTCATTTCATTCCACAGAACACAATCAAAGAAAGCCCAGAGAGGTTCTCGTTCAATGTACTGAACGCCATTTAAGCGAGGTCCCTTCTGGTTGTAAGAGAAAAGGGAATTTGGATTGGCCAATTTTATCTGGTGGAAGAGTGATAAACAACATGGAAAAAAAAAAAACCAGCCATGAGACTGATCTCACCTTTACTGGAATACTACTTCTCAACTCCCAATATCATGTGATATTTTCTCCTTCACGTACTTTTTCCCAGTGATAAAAATCAGGGTTTATGCATTGAAATAATTTTCAATGTCTTTATGTCTCAACTGAGCCAGATATTTTTCAAAGACATCATTATATCATTTAAATTCCAGTATCCCTAAGAGATAGATATAATCACTAGCTCCACTACAGAAATTTGCACACATCACATACTTAGTAACTGGCAAGATCAGAATTCAAGCCAGAGCAGTCAGGATTAAAACTCAAAAGCCATGTAATTTCCATTACATGATCCTAAAATCTTGCTGACTTTCCTTATATAATACACATCCTTGCTAAAAAGAAGATATCTTCCATGCCAATAACTTATCCTGGGCACTTTTCCTCTAAAAACTCAAACCCAAATTAGATTATATTTTTTTTCTCTTTGGCCCTTAAGCTCATTCTTTTCCCAGCTGAAGGATTATGGCCAAAGCATCAGGATAAAGGAGGTCATTTTAGGACAAAAAGGAAGGGACTGTGTTTATTTTAACTGATGTAGAAACATTTCATGTTCAATTATAAGTCACTATTTAAGCCAAAGAAAAAAATAGCTATTGTTTTGATGGCCTACTGTGACATGATGAAAGAAATCATCAAATCATTCAATTCACAAAGAAAATGGCATGCTTTCATCAGATGGATGGTAGCGGCATATAATCAGAATCCTGAGATCAGATTTTGCCCCACGTTGGAATGAAATTATGGGGTCTGAGTCACGTTTGTTTTTAGTTTCTTTCTTCTTTTGACTTCAAAGATTCTAGTCAGTGGTTTAACATCTAAAGTTTATGAGTTTCTTTTTCATTGAGCAAAAGAGTACATTTTAATTTGTTTATTGACTCAGTTCTAACCACTTGAATTAGTGTTATATTTAATACTATAGTTGGATTTTCTCATGACTTAGGTTGGATGCTTCTCGAAGCAGACCGGAGGCAAGCATTTGAGAAGAAGTAGTTTATTTGGGAGGTGATCCCAGAAAACACCAGTAGGGAAGTGGAGAAGTGAGACAGGGAAGGAAATAAAGCCAGTAAAGGGTATTTTTATGAAGCCAGTTACTACAGTGAGTAACTGTAGCTGCCGCTACTTTACAGACCATTTGTTACCAAAGAACAATGAGTCCAGAAGTTAAGGTAAAACCTTTAGAAACTCTTACGGCAAGTTGACATTGTCATGATATACACATGAATTGTTACCATATTTTACAAAAATATTTGTCCGAAGTAAACAGGCAAAACCTAGTGCCTCACAAGTTATGGGTGGAGAAGCATGGTACAGAGCAGATGCTGTGGGGTGAACACCCCATGCGAGTGAGCTGTGGTATTTGTACACCCAGGGAAGCCAGTATTTGAGTGATGCTCCTGGAAAGTTTTGAGACTCACCTCTCCCAGCCTGCTGTGTGTATGGGCACAGTAGGTATTGAAATGCAGGGGCTGGCATTTGCAGATTGAGCAGTGCACCAACATTGGCTACTTTTTTTTTTTCTATTGAAAACAATTAGTAAATTATTCTAGAAGTTATCACATGGCTAGTGCATGGAAATGAAATGAATCTGCAAGGCTAATATGTATTGGGCATCCTCAAAAAGCATTCTTACTTCCTCCCTGATCTTGACAGTTTCTTATCCCTTCTGAGAAGACACACACATTATTGATACGGTTAGGACATAACGTCTTACTCCCTTCTCTACTACCTATTCACATCCAATTTTTTAGGGATCATTTAGGATTTTAAGAGCAAGCCTCCAGGGGTTTCTTTTTCCAGTATGATGACAAAAGGTCCTAACAGAATGACAATCCCACAAATGAGTAACTGTAGACGTGGGCAAGACACAACAATAAAAAGGCTCTGGAAAAAGAAAAAAAGGCAGATAGATTTTGGAGAGGAGTCAAGACTTGGAAAAAGGCATGGGTGTAATGTTTTGGTTTTACAGACATAACTGCAGCTGTAACTTGGGGCAGGCAAGGTAAGGAGGGCTGTTTCTAGTCTGAATGTAACCCCGTCTGCCCACTAAAACAAAACAATCAATGTTATTCAGAAAAATATTACAAAACCCAGAGACTCCACAATATCATATCCATCACGTCCAGGATATGACTCAAAATGGTTCAACAATAACAAACAAACAAACCAACAAACCGAGAACATGTTACCCATAAAAGGTAGTTTACAGATACACACCACAAGGTATTTCGGATGTAGGATTTGTCACAATAGACTTTAAGTGAACTCTTATGATTATGCCCAATGAGGCAAAGGAAAATATTCTCATAGTGAAAAGACAACAATTCTCAGCTTAGAAATAGAAAATATAGGGGTGCCTGGGTGGCTCAGTTGGTTAAGCATCTGACTTCAGCTCAGGTCATGATCTTATGGTTTGTGAGTTCGAGCCCCACATCGGGCTCTGTACTGACAGCTCAGAGCCTGAAGCCTGCTTTGGATTCTGTGTCTCCAACTCTCTCTCTCTCTGCCCCTTCCCTGCTCATACTCTGTCTCTCATTCTCTCTCTCAAAAATAAATAAATGTTTAAAAATTTTTTAAAAAGAAATAGAAAATATAAAAAGAACCAAATGGAAATACTAGACTTGAAAGAATAGAGTAGCTAAGATTTTTTTTGTTTTTTAAGATCAGACTTAATTGACAGAATGGAGATAAGAAAGAATCAGTGAACTGGAACACATATAAATATTTATATTTATATAAATTTAGAAATAGAAATTCGTATTTCCTCCAATTCCCAAATTTGGTGAAGGACAAAATTTACACATTCAAGTTCAATAACCCCTCAATAGAATACATATGAAGAAAATACTATCTAGTCGTATCATTGTAAATGGATTTTAAAAACAAAAAGAAAGAAAAAAATCTTTAAAATGGCATATAAAAATGACATATTATATATAGAAAAGCAAGAATTCTGATGAACTCAGACTTCTCACCAGAAAATATAAAGACCAGAAGATAGTGGAATGATATCTTTAAAGTATTGAAAAGAAGCAAAACAAAATAAAACAACACAAAATGTGGTAATCCAGAACTCAATATCCAACAAGTGATTTTTCAGTAAGAAAGGTAAAATGAAAACACTTACAGACTAAAGAAATCTAAGACAAGTCTTTAGCAACAGAAGTTCAATACAAGAAACGCTCACAGAATTTCTTTAGTCTGAAGGGAAATGATAAAATATTATTTTTTTATTTAATTAATTAATTTTATTTTTATTTTTTGAGTTTTTGTTTATTTATTCATTTTGAGAAAGACAAAGAGAGCACACATGCAGGGGAGGGGCAGGGAGAAAGAGAGAGAAAAGCTAAGGAGGCTCCACACTATCAGCATAGAGCCTGACATGGGGCTCAATCTCACAAACCATGAGACCATGACCTGAGCCTGAATCAAGAGTTAGACGCTCAATTGACTGAGCCACCCAGGTGCCCCTGGATTTAATTTTCTTTAAATAAATAGGACTATTTAAAACAAAGTATCATAACATTGTTGGTGATTTTAAAATGTATTTAAATATTATATATACAACCACTATGGGGCTAAGTTTGCCAGAATTAAAGACACCATGATTTCAAGGGATCTGTGTTTCATGTGAAGTAGTACATTATTAACTTTATGTAGACTGTGACAAGTTAAGGACGTATACTAGTATGCCCAGAAAACCACCCTTAAAATGTAGTTACAATGCAAATAAGTTAAAATGGATTTTTAGAAATCTTTCAAGTAATTCTATTGGTCAATGCCATCAAGGTCCATCCATTTATTGCAATTGGGAGGATTTCCATCTTTCTCCTGGCTTCCTTCTTTCTCATAAACCAGATACCAGTTGAAAGGAAAATACATGTTAAAACTTTCTAAAAATGGAGAACATTATAAAATGCCTTTGAAACCAAAGAATATTTGTTTACTAATATTTGGGGGACAGTCCCTCCATCACAAGATGTGGGAAACTTTGTGGGGTAGAGAGAGGGAAACACAGAATCCGAAGCAGGCTCCAGACTCTCAGCTGTCAGCACAGAGCCTGATGTGGGGCTCGAACCCATTAGCCATGAGATTATGACCTGAGCCAAAGTCAGAAGCTTAACTGACTGAGCCACCCAGCTGCCGCTATATTTATCCAAAATCTTTGAAGTATATGTATCAAGCATGGTTCTTTGTGACTAACCCCCTTGAGCAGAATTTATTCAAACATGGAGCTAAAGGCATTTCTCTTTTGTTACCTGTACATTTTTAGTTTTGCTTGAGGGGAATAGAGTTGAATAAATACCTCATATTTTGAGCTAATAACGTAATTGGGGAAAGCAGAGTTTTCTTATCTTTACATTCTAGATTTAAAAGGTCTACATATAAACCTGAACAATGCTCGTGGACATCAGCATAAGCAAGATAAAGTGAGTGTCTTTATTTAGTAACAGAGGCCCCCTGTCATTTGGGTTTGAGCAGGTGACTTTTCGACACACTAGAGTTTATTTTGGGATTTTAAATTTGATATTAGATGTAACGTTGTAAAGTTAATGTGTGCATCACATTGTATTTTTTACACAGCGGTAGCGAAGGCAGCACTTCCTTACAATGGAAGATGTCCACATGTGGACCTTGTTACAATTCATCAGCTGTCAAGGGTATGAGAGCAGGTGGTAAGATTTGAGGGCTCAGTGACTCTGGGGGTGAGTTCAAATCAACATGGGGGGTTTCACCATTACAGTATGAATGAATATTTCCCTGTTGCCTTCCATGTTCTCCACCCCTAATACCTCAGCTCTTCATGTCTGGTGGCCTCTGTCCCCGGGACATTTGATCATCTGTCCCTTACTCCTCCCTAGTGCTTCTGTGTTCCTGCTCTGGCCCTGTGGTAGGCAGCAAACCCAGAAATGACTAGCAAAAGCATCAGGAAGCAAGGGACGTAAGAGACGAGCAGTAAATACAAGTGGTCTCTCCTCCCTTTGTAACATATGGGACTAAGGAGAGTGACAGCAGAAAGGCTCTAAAGGGGACACCAGAACCCTGTACCCATACGTCAGTAACTTGCGAAATGGGAGCAATCTGTCTCCTGCAAGATTTTCTTCCACGCCTTCATCCTTCAACCTCTTTACCAACACTTAGAGTTCTCGTATTGCTTCCTGGCTGTCCAGCTTTATTCACTAAATTGACATCTCCTATGTCCTGCTCCCTTGAAAGCCTTTTATCTGGTGTTAGCTACGTTAACAAACTAAGCGTAGGAAAGCGTGTGTATAGTTAATGTGTTATCCTTTTCAGGTGATGTGTCGCTCCCAAGAAGGGGTCTTATTCTAATCAGTCTACTCATGGACGCACAGACCATTGAGGGCTTCATCTGGAGGCCCTCTCATGAGCCTGGAAGACATCAGGTAGGCAGTTACTCATTCTGTCTACTTTTAGGTATTAGTTTGAGGCGTTTACAGCTCTTCTTCCCACCTCCGCTTCCTTTTTCCTCTCCCAAATAGCACGACTGCCCAGGACAGCCGTTGGAAGAGCAAGGGAAAGACGTGAGGTGCCAAGGGCATCCCCTTCGGAGTGGGATTGACAGCGGGTGGTGTGGTGGTGGGAGTCCCAAGTCCTGCAAAGCACAGGTGGAAACTTGCAGAGCTAGTGCTGGTTTGTGAACTTGAGAATTTCCTAGGGATAAAATCTGAAACTGTCCCCCTGTGGGAAAGACAGGGAGAGACCACCAAGACCATCGGCAGACCGCCCTAGATTGGTAGGAGGCGGTTTTCATAAACAAGGGAGTTGACACAGGAGGCTTGTCCCGGAAGGCAGCAGGAGGAGGAGATCTCCACACCTGCCCACCAGAATCTTCAGACTTTATATAGAGGCGTTTACAAGGTTCCATCACGGACATAGTCCAGGTGATCTCAGCATCACGTGACTCTCAAGGCTGAGTCCTTGGAATGGGCTCCCACTGTGGGAACAGCAAGCAGAACATATATTCCAAGGACACTGGGGCAAGTGAAGAGCTTCCAGTTGCCTGGGTCTAGCTCAAGGGTCACCTGGAGGTCATGTCCCCTCAGTGACCTCCTCCAATGGCAGGTGGGGGCAGAGCTCAGAGTCAAAGTTAAATCTGGAGATTGTAAATGGCAATCCTGACAGTAGCAGCACATCTAGTTTTTCATATTATTGATTTTTCTTAACCAAAAAGGAAAAAGGGTAAGAGGAGAGGAGAGAATACCCAAAGAGAATGAGACTGGGGAGGGTTCTTGGAAAAACAAGAAAAGGGAATTAAAAAAGAACCTCTTGGATGTTTAGATTTTTCGACAGAGCAGTAACGAGCATTCTTTTGGACAGCAAGTCTTGGCAGCTAAATTTCAGGCTGGTAAGTAGGGTTGAATCTCAGCTGTACCAAACAGGAACAACATGCCCTCCAATCCTTGTCAGTGGTATAGCTGAGAGCAGGCGAAGACCTCTGGCATCTCGGCTCTGTGTGTGAGAGGTAGCAAAGACCTCCAGTGTAGGGCAGGGGTCCTTAAAGGCATTGCAAGCTCAGCCTCACTGGTGTAAACAGGTTGGATCTTTTCTCCTTCTGTGCTGAGCTAAAAATAAAACTACCTGACTTCCCCCAAGGACCCATGGCCAGCTGCTTGCCATCTATTAGTGGGAAAGACTGGGTAGGAATAATGACTAGTGCTTCCTGTGTTTTGATCAAAATGGCCTGGATTTCGGTTTTCAAGTTGAGTATTGTACTTCCCTGCAGAGAACTCTCAGCTCTCTCCTCCCCTCCCAGCTGTCTTCTGTGTGTTTCAAGTAAAGAGAATAGAAGCACCGGGAATGAATTTATGGGGATGGCTGTCACCGTGTCTTCAAGATGCAGGTGATGTACTAAAGTCCTATGGTCACGTGGGAGGAGAAGAGCCCGGTTGGTGCTAAAGAACCTCAACAAGAGTTTGTTTCCCTTTCTCTGTCTCCCTTAGCTTGGCTGAGGAAGGAGTCAACGGCCAGCTGGGTTTTTTGGTATGGATTCTGTCTGTATCAGGTCAATACGTCCTCTTTCCAGGCATTGCTAAGACATCAAAACCTACTGATGGCCTTTCACCTGACGACCTTGCTGGCAGAGCCAGCTTCTGAGTTTCACCCAGCTTGGGGGATCTGGTTTCCCTCCATTGTTCCACCTCCCTCCCCGTCTCCTCACCAGCTCTCTTCCCATTGGTCGGCTTACCAACCGCGCAAGCGTGCTGGAGATCATCCTGCCTCCATTTGCTCACATCATCGCTCCTACTTGGACCGCCTCTTTCATTCTCTTTGTTCCTCTCTCTTTCTCTGTGTATGTCCTCTGCTTCTCTCTAGTCTATTCACCCTTTAGGGTTCGGGTCAATCCTCTTTCTGTGTGAAGTCTTGTTTTCCTTGGCTCTCTTCAACTTTGTTTCCCAGAATGAGGTCCATGTTCTAACAGCATCAGCATCCGGTGAGAGCTTATTAGAAATGCAAATTCTTTGCCCCCGCCTCCAGCTCTACTCACTCTGCAGTTTAACAGGATCCCCAGACAGATCCCCAGGCAATTCCTGTGAATATTCATTTTGAAAGGCATTGTTTCAAAGCACTCATCGCCAAGCTCCTTTGTCATTGGGCAGCTGTCTTCCCAAATAGATCCTAAGCCCCTGAAGGGAGTGACCCTTAGTTCTAGCTCTTTGTGTCCCCAGTGCCATGCTCACAGTCTGGTGGTTGTCGGTCATGTTGTCACTCAATAAAGCGCTTAGGCACTGTGCTTGCCTCAGGGATATTAATACAATTTGATCACATTCTTCTAAATGTTTTCAGATGTATCTTTCTCTACGGCCCTGGGCTCTCCACACCAACTAAAATGCTAGGCTTTGGTGCTTGAGAAGAAAGGTGGATTCCTTTTTAGCTGGAACATTGGAATATTTGCTGAGTGCATTGTAAGATGATCAACTAGATTTTCTAAATTCCTCCATGTTCCTATTAGCACCTGAGGCCTAGCCAGCTTAATCATGGAACCCTGTTATAAGCTATAAGGTAGAGAAAATTCCACGTACTATGTAAGGAAAAGGAACACTGCCAGTCCCTTCCAGTCTCAATGGATTATGGGAAGGGGAAATTGGAAGTGGAGAAATAGGTCATGGAGCAGGAAGTTATTTTAGATAAATCAAGGGGAAATCTAAGAGCAGAAAGACTTATTTCATTTCCCACTGGTGATTATGGAAGCACGAAAGACCGCAATGTCACTTTGCCCTGAAGGATTAGAGACCCAGTGAGGATCCACCCCTCCAGTGCTAAGGAAGCTTCCACTAGGCTGGTGGAGATGACTCATAGGGTAGAAATAGACCTTGAGGTACATGACCATTGGAGACTAACAGGACATTCAGGGGCAGGACTGAGGTATAAAAAAACAACTAGAGATTTTAGTAGTCAAGAACTGACATGTCAGTCCATGGTCATCAAAGACTAAGGGTCCTTTTTATCTTTTTGCCTCACCACCCATTGCTTTCTTCCATATGGTCCAAGATGGTTACTCCAGCCCTAGTCATCATGTCTGCATTCCAGCCAGTGGGAAGAAAAATTGAGGAGGGGAATTGTGTGGCCCTGATGATATACTCAAATTAGGTAAGTGAGCAGGTTTTCTAAAAGGACTGTTGATAAGAGTGTGAACAGAATTAGGAGGAAAGTAACTAGTTACCTGGGACTATCAATTGGGAGAGTCGTTATCACCAGTAGGCTTGAAGGGACAAGGAGAGAAAGGAATAGTTATCTGAATGTACAGAGAGAGTTACAGCTGTCATGAAGGGTCATCATACAGGAGGCTTGGCTTTTAGTGAAGGAATACATAAAGCCAACTTAAAGTCTGCCACAGACAGAGAAGTTTTTTTTTTTTTCAAATGACTTTAAATCCAACTACTTTGTTTTTGTTTTAATTTTTAAAAATGTTTTGTTTATTTTTGAGAGAGAGAGAGAAAGACAGCATGAGCAGGGGAGGGTCAGAGAGGGAGACACAGAATCTGAAGGAGGCTCCAGGCTCTGAGCTAGCTGTCAGCACAGAGCCTGACGCGGGGCTCAAACCCACGAACTGTGAGATCATGACCTGAGCCGAAGTCGGATGCTTAACCGACTGAGCCACTCAGGCGCCCCTAAATCCAACTACTTTGAATGTAAATCCCTGGTTGGATATATTCTGGGAATAAAAAGAGCTACGAATACATCATCCATGCATTTGATAATCTTTGAGTTGGTAATATCCCAAACTCTGTTCCCTTCCATCCTTCAGAGTTTCTTCTTGGTGTCTCCTTGATGGAGCCCAAACGGAAGTCAGAGATCAAGGGGAGCCCATTGATGTCTTCTATAAAGTTCTACTTTCCAGTGCAGAAAGCATGATGGAGAAAGGTATAGAATTGATTTGGAGGGGTAAACAGAGCATACCCAGTGTATTTCCTCTCATTTCCATATAACACTTAGGTTTACATGTCACTGGCTTGAATTAAGTCACATGACACATGAAGAATGTGGATTTTTACCTGATTGGCTCTAATACCACTAAATGTTGAGGTTCTCATTACCAAGGAAGGTCAGAACAGATTTGGAGAAGCAATCATCAGTCTCTGAAATGTAGATTATTTCCTAACAGGGAACTATCGTGGTGCATTTGTCTAACTGTGGTTTTTAAAGAAACTGGTGTCTTTAAATAGTGATGAATACTGTTCTGTTGTTAAAATCAATTGTACTTTCCATTAGCTACTGAAGTATTCTGTCTTTGGATGTAACTAGTACCTTTTTTCTTTTTCTTTTTCCTTCCTTCCTTCCTTCCTTCCTTCCTTCCTTCCTTCCTTCCTTCCTTCCTTTTTTTCTTTCTTTCTTTCTTTCAGAGAGAGCAAGAGAGTGCAAGTTGGGGAGGGACAGAGGGAGAGAGAGAGAGAGAGAGAGAAATCTTTTTTTTTTTGATGTTTTTATTTTTTTATTTTATTTATTTATTTATTTATTTTTTTTACAAATAGTTTATTGTCAAATTAGTTTCTACATAACACTCAGTGCTCATCCCCAAAGTGCCCTCCTCCATGCCCATCCCCCCCTCCCCCCCACATCCATCAGTCCTCAGTTTTTGTCAGCATTCAAGAGTCTCTCATGGTTTGCCTCTCTCCCTTTCCCCCACCATTTCCGCCCTTCTTCTCCCCCTTGGTCCTCCGTCAAGTTCCTCCTAATCCTCCTATACGTGCAAACATATGATATTTGTCCTTCTCTGCCTGACTTATTTCGCTCAGCATAACACCCTCATGGTCCATCCATGTTGCTACACATGGCCAGATTTCATTTTTTCTCATTGTCATGTAGTATTCCATGGTATAGATAAACCACATCTTCTTGATCCATTGATCTGTTGATGGACACTTAGGCTCTTTCCATGTTTTAGCTATTGTGGAGAGTGCTGCTATGAAGAGAGAGAGAAATCTTAAGCAGCCTCCATGCTCAGCATGAGGTCATGACCTGAGCTGAAATCAAGAGTCCAACTCTCAACTGACTCAGCCACCCAGACGCCCCAGTAGTATCTTTTTTTAAGTGAGGGGAAAAGAATAAGAAACCATTCCCAACAGAATGGGAAATATTCTTTGGTATACCTGAAAGAGACGTCCCTCCATCTAGCCCCTTGGTCAGCAGAACTACTTTTCAATGAGCCGATGTCCCTGCTACCGTCCATCATCTTTATTCAGCTGGGGTTTACATGTGGTGCACTGTGTATGAAAGAGAATTCCTCCCACATCCCATAAATTCTCTGCCCTCTGTGCTGGCCCACATGCCTGTTTAGTGTTCTTCTCCTTCTCACACCATGTGCATACAGTCTGGCTCATGCGTTTTTCCCTTTGTACCAATATTCTCTGTGCATGTTGATGCTTGTGACCTGAAAGTCAGGTTAACTTCCTACCTAAAGTAGGAAGAATCAGCCAGAAGCTTACAGGAAGAACTTCATGCTCTTTCGGTGAAGGTTTTGGTTTATGAATTTGCTTCCTTTGAGAAATAACAACGGGCGTTCCAAAGCCCTCTATTCGGAGTCATTGGCCTTGGGCACTTGACAATCATGTGTGCTGTTGGGATGGAAATTCAGCTACTAAAACAGTTGTCCAAAGACCTTTCCTGAAGAAGGTTCCATCTAATGAGACC
The DNA here is from genome assembly GCF_003009895.1 of Hyaena hyaena. Classification (NCBI taxonomy): domain Eukaryota; kingdom Metazoa; phylum Chordata; class Mammalia; order Carnivora; family Hyaenidae; genus Hyaena; species Hyaena hyaena. The sequence continues at coordinate 263,201 of NW_024081453.1, read as the reverse complement.
TTAACCAGCATGAGGAAAGTATTCAGCCATTTGATAAAATATTTCTCTGTGTCCTTTTTAAGATACAGTTGGTAGATAGTCAGGCTTAACAATTAATATCCTGTTAAATTAAAACTGCCACAAACCAGAACATAAATCTTATCTTAAAAGGGCTTATGTGTGCATATAGAAAAACGGAAATTAGAAAGAGATTTGTAATAGGGTGAATGACATATTTAATATGCAGCCCAAAAGTTTAGTTCACTGACAAAAAGTCAGATGTCTGAAACTTTTTTTACAAATTTGGCTTGGTTCACAGGAGACACAGAAAACTCCGATAACTTATCTTTAGACTCCTTGCTGTTTAGAGAGGAACAAAGTCAATAGCAAATGCCTCAGTGGTGTACGTGTGATGAAAATTGAGTTACATTTCCACATAATGGCAGGTGTATACACCTGCAATCAAACCGCGATGCCACATCAAAGTCAGAAACAATAAACCTGCAAAGGTAAAAATAAATTGTTTGTCCTTTCTCATTTTCTCCTGGGAGACTCTATAATAAGCCATTATTTTCTTCAACCCGTCTTCCCAATTTTTGTTCCTTGTATTTTCATAAATTAATAGAAGCAAGTATCAGCGGCATCTCAACTAATTTGGTCTTATGGTTGCACGGAAGATAAATAGTCAACTAACACAAGAGTGACTTGAAGGCCATTCCACTCCCCTGTTGTGTTCCCTGATGAATCATTTGACAAGATGCCACCAAAGCAGCCAGTTTAAAAGAATGATATTGGTGTGGACACGGAAGCAAGAAGCCCAGTGATGACTTAGCCAAAGTGTGTCTGCCCCTCACACAGTGAGCCCACCCATTCCTAACAGCCCCTAATTATATGTGACATGCTGATATGAGGCTTATAAATGGGAAAGGTGAATTTGACTAGCCTCCTTCTGATACCAACACGCAATCAATTATCCAGAAGTGTATTTCAACAATACTCCTGTTTTTGCCAAGAATAGGAAAAAGGAGGACTAGAAACAGAAAAAGGGATGGGGCACAGTGCAACAGCAAATGATAAAATGTCCCGAAACTCTGAAGGAAAGCACACTGAAAATAAAGTAACAGCCCCTCCAAAGCCATCAAGAGAGAATAGGGAAGATAGAGAAAGGCTATTTCTAATCTACTTGGATCTATCTACCTGACCGATAAAACCCAAACCAAAACAAAAACCACAAAAAAAACATAAAACCCCACAAAACTAATCATTATCTTAAAAGCAGAGGAAATTATAAAATGACACAAGTTAACCGATTAAAGATCAGTGTCCTGACCACTACGTATAGGACATGTTAAATCTCTAAGAAAGTACCTGCCTGTGTCAGATGTGACTGGAGTCAGGAGGTGGTTGTTTCCTTATTGAAAAGATCCCACTTGACAGCTTTTAAATGTGGTGATTTGAACACAGCCTAGGTTTTATTTAATTCATTTTATTCAGTCTGAGTGTTAGAAACTCCAACTCATCAATGCTTCAAACACAATTGGACTCAGGGATGCTGAGTCACCCAAACTAAACTCACGGAGGCCATTCATTAGGAACATAATGACAATTTAATAATTAACAAGGAACGGCATAACCCTCCTGGGGGACAGATTATTCAGTTTAACCTGGAGGGCCCGTTTTCTTCCTATTGAAAAAACATACAAAGAGGCAAATAAAATTCAAAAGCTGGTTTTGTCAATATGGAAAGTCACCTACGGAATACAAAAGTTTAATGTCAATGGAAATTGAGACCGTAGGGCATCTGTATTCACAATCCAGATTAACTGTAAAAGTGGGTCTCTTCCTGGGAAGACACTGGGCTTTGTTGGACATTAATTTTCTGACTCTTTTCTTTTCTGACTCTCTTTTATTTTTATATTATTTTTGATGATTTCCTTCCCTGTCTTTCTAATCTGATACATCAAATTATGTGTAAAATATATATAACATATTAAATATATAAAATATATGATGTTATTAGATATCATATCAGGTATAACTGCAGGCATTATTGTTCATTTGTTCACATAATATCAGGCATTATTGTTCATTTGTTCTTTAGACTATTTTCATTTCTTGAAAGTATTCTAAAGGATCTCACTGCTCAAAGTGTGGTTTAGGGACTGGTCGCATTGGTGGAAACTGGAAACTTTTTGGAAATGCAGAATCTTGGGCCCCATCCGGATCTACTGAATCAGATTGTGCATTTTAATAAACTCTTTGTGGACATGGGTGCACATTAAAAGTTAGGATGGTCTTCCTGGGTGCCTGGGTGGCCCAGTCCAATAAGCGTCCGACTTCGGCTCAGTCATGATCTCATGGTACGTGGGTTCAAGCCCGCGTCAGGCTCTGAGCTGTCAGCTCGAAGTCTGCCTCAAATTATGTGTCCTTCTCTCTCTGCCCCTGTATCTAAAATAAATAAACATTAAAAAATAAATAGGGGTACCTGGGTGGCTCAGTCGGTTAAGTATCCAACTTTAGCTCAGGTCATGACTTCATGATTCATGAGTTCAAGTCCCACATCAGGCTCTGTGCTGACAGCTCAGAGCCTGGAGCCTGCTTCGGATTCTGTGTCTCCCTCTCTCTGTGCCTCTCCCCCAACTGCACTCTCTCTCTCTCTCAAAAACAAATAAACATTAAAAAAGAAAGGGATGCACTTCCCTCCTTCTTGCCCTCCCTCCTTCCCTCTCCTTCCATCTCTCTTCCTATGTTTGCCTTTATAGTTGGGTTTAACTTAACATTGAAGTTGATCTGAGGTATAATCTCTATGCTGGCCCACTATGTTTTGAATTGATATCCTAGGTCTCAAAAGAGTATCTTCATTTTCAATTTTGGAGACTTTTTCAACTGCTGCATTCAGAGAAATACTCTCTCTGAAAACTGGGATTAAAATTGTATCCCACAGCCCCAGTTGTACACCAAAGACAAGCAGACGTAGCTGAGATGTAGCTCAGACATAGCTCCACAACTGAACGAATAAATCTAAGTTCCAACAACCTTTGGGTTAGTCAGGATTCTCTAAGTTAGAAGTTACAGAAAAGCAACCAAAAAGGTTTGACCAACAGGGCAATTGTTGGCTTTCATAATGGTTGGAATTTATGTCATCAATGATACAGAGACCCCAGGGCATCATGTCACCAGGTTCTTCATCACCTCTCATACCAGCTTTCTAGCTCCCTTTGAGGATGGGTGCCCACACTTCGAGATTCAGTCCCTGGGTAGCTTGCTGTTTGGTTTGCTTGGTAACACAAGACAATTTCTGTTTCTATTACTTGAGAGACTGGAGTTTGAATATATGTTTTATCAAAATTAACCTACTAATTCCATTACTGCTACAGCCAACTGTGGAAAGCTGAGGAAGGCAATTATAAAGGAGATTAATAAGGAAAAGACACAGAGGAAGGAGATAAGGCTGATGGATCTGAGCTCCATCCCTGTCCTTTATTCACTTCCAAGGATTAGAGGACCCGCCCAGCACTGTGCATATGATTTGTGGTCACCTACATAGACTGTCTCTTTTTCAATTAAGTGTTATCATCTTTATATTACTTCAGTTTATAATCCATTCATTATTTAGATTTCTTTTCCAGCAAGAGTCAAGTGCATATAGCTAATCTAGCCCCTTGAAATTGTTTACAATATATTTAAGATTGAAAGCAAATGGTTTTCCATAACTTTATTCTAATCATCGTATCATGGAACTTGCTGTATTGATGTTTGTGTGTCATTCCCATGATATAGTTTTTACATATGTATGAAAACAAGAACAAACCATGTTGAAGGAGAAGCTTGTCAAGTTTAATCTTGTTTCATATTTGAGTGATGTCTCATTCAGGGACCATGAACTTGACAGTGCTGTTTTTTTATATAGAAAGATTCCTAAGGAATCACATAATAAAAGCCCAAACTTCATGAATAAAATTAAAATCAATCATCCTTGGAAGGCATTATTCAAACTGATTACTAATCAGAACAAGTATGGAAAATAGGTCCCACGGTGGATAATGTTAATTTTTTTCTTTCGTTTCTCATCCCCATCAAATATGGTTTACTCTTAAAAGTATTTATCTAAAGATTAGGACAGAAGTGTACACTTCGTGGTTGAGGGAAAACCATTGATTTGGGGAGGTAGGACATTCCTTAATTTGCCAAAGTGATGCTGTGCTCAACCATCTTTGTGTTTATCCTAAAAACACAAATACACATTTACAAATCCTTCAAACTAGAACTCAGAGGGGGTGAAAAGTATGAGCTTTCTATCAAGAAGATGAAAAATAATCTTGGACCTTCCTTGACCAAGGCAGATGGTGGGGAAATCCATCCATTTTGAAGAGCACTCTATCTAGAACTCTTGGACATTCACAGGGTCTGGCTATCCCACCAAAATAATACTGAAGATTACTTCCTGGGCTTTTAAAATATGTATATCTATGTCTCAATAAGTTGGGGGAATAAAAAATAAGAAAAAATAAAAATAAATTTATTAAGAGTAAAATAGCCTAAAAAATCTTTCAAGTTGTAATAGTAATGCACACTGGGTGATAGAGCTAACTTTTTTATTTCTTTCTTGCTCATATAATTTATTTTCTACAATAATTATTCTTATAATAAAATATTTTCTTGTCATTTGAAAAGTAAAAAATAATACGTATACCAATCAGAATAGAAGAAGGAAATAGATGGTATGTGCCAACTGATCATTTAAGCAAAATTTACTAATGGAATGTTGGTTCACAACCTCCATGGTAGCTTCCTAGGTGTAATTTGAAACTGGCCTCAATCTGAAGAGGGCAGGAAAGATTGAAGAAAGAGAGAGAGCACTTCAAACTGGTAAGTGGCAGGTTTCAAAAGCAAGAGAACTTACATGTGAGGCTTGTCTTGGGCAGCCACAACGTGGGTAGACCTCTGTCTACCAAATTTTATTTATTTAAAAAAATTTTTTTTAATGTTTTATTTATTTCTGAGAGAGAGAGAGAGAGAGAGAGAGAGAGAGAGAGGCAGTGTGAGCAGGGGAGGGTCAGAGAGAGAGGGAGACACAGAATCCGAAGCAGACTCCTGGCTCTGAGCTAGCTGTCAGCACAGAGCCCGACGCGGGGCTTGAACCCACGAACCGTGAAATCATGACCTGAGCTGAGGTCAGACACTTAGCTGACTGAGCCACCCAGGTGCCCTTGTCCACCAAATTTTCAAAGTCTATGTAGCAGTCATGTCTGGGTTCAGTCAAGTGTACCATGCAGATGGTCTCAATTCCACATTACTAACTTAAGGCTATGTCTTTGTCGAAACTTCTGGAGGTGGGGAAGCCAAGTGGAACACACATTCCAAAGACAGAAGAAGGGATAAGGGGTCTCAGATTGCCAGATCCAACTCTTGGGTCAACAGGCAGTCATATCTTCTTGATGACCTCCTCTGATATGGGAGTATTCTCATAGTTGGGGACTGAATGTCAGGAAAATGGAGAGAGTGCAGTACCTTGAAGCTGGTAATAGTGGAACGCCTTTACCACTGCTAGGTATGAAAAGATGAGGACCTAATGGTGGGAAGAAAGAGAGAGCTAAGTATGACCAGGACCAGGGCGGGGTAAGTGAGAAGCATAGGGTACACAATTTAGGGAGATACCCTCAGGGTCTCTTTTCTGGCTCTTCCTCCCATTCCCCCACCTCCACCCCACTGGGTCACCATTGTTCCTGGAGATGTTCATTTTTTCTGTAACCTCCCATTTGTAGACTTTTAAGTCAAAAGCAAGAGACCTTAGTCGGAATTTAGGTTTATTCAATTATAGAGCTATGTCTTGGGTAGACCTCTGGTATGTCTGCTTGTCCCAACTAACCACTGGCTCAGTTCCCAGGTGGCATATTTCTCTATAATTCTGGTTCTCTTACATCATTAGATACAGACTCACAGCTGAAACTGGAAAGACTGACAGAGGAAGCTTATTGTTCATCATAGGATGCTCCCATTTTAAGCTGATTCTGCAGTTTCTTTCATGACCTGCTTTGTTGAAAAAAGAGAGAGGTTGAAGGGATATTATTTATGGCCTCAAGGCTACACACTTCCCAAGCCAAGCCCTCAATGGAGAAGCACTCAAGCAACATTCATCAGCATCTTGCTATTTTGTTTTGCTTTGATTCTCCCATTCCCACCCCAACAAAGCCAGAAGTCCTGTATCACTTTGGAGACAGGATTAAATACACCATTATTTCATGTGTTCGGATGGCTACTTGTTTAGTGTCAAATATCAAAACGTTTACTTTCAAGCTAGTGTCTCCAGCCCAAGAACATATATTTTGAAACTCAGAAGCTGAACATTATCTCTTCATTTCTTCTTGTATTCATGCTATGACAACTCTACCCTGAACTCGAGGATGTGGACAAAGAAGAGATGAAGTAGTAGAACTTGGCAGCAGAAGAAACATGGGTTAATATTTAAATACAATCTATGCCTCTCCTCCACAATATATGTGCTCATCACTCATTTCTGGATATCCCTAGGCTTACCCCGAACCCTGATTAGTCAAAAGGATGATGGTTGGACCTGCTCAATCTCTACACTTGCCCTTAGGAAGGTCTTGCCTGGCCAGACTGATCTTTAGACGGTCATAGTGGAGAACCTAGAGGGAAAGGAGAAAAAGAAAGAATGGAAAGAGGCACACAAGAGGAATTGGAGGTATTTGGGAGGAATCCCAAGTTGAGGAAAGCAACTATGGTGTGTGAGAGCAGTGTTAAAAGCAGGAAAAAAATGGGGGCTTTAAATAAGTATTGCTGGAAATTGCGAGTCTTTTTTTTTTTCTTTTTTTTTTTTGGTGTTAAGAGAAAACATAAAGGACATGAGTTATTTCTAAATTGTTTTTGATTACGTGGACTGTGCTCTTTTCACTGCAACTTTACTCTGAGACTGAACCACATGAATCACATCGCATAAGCATTCCTATCTCTCCTTGAAAAGATATCCCTGTCTCTCTCTCCTTCTCACTTCTTTTCCTTCCTCCTTCTGACTTCTGTCCTTTTTCCTACCCAGCTCATCAAGAGTTGTTTTTTTTAATGTAGTTTTTAATGGATTTATAGGCTATAGATATTGGGATATTATTCTACCCACAAATTTAGACAATGGTGATGAAGGGAAAGGCATTGTCTCAGATACCTGGTCCTAAATTTTTGGCTTTTATGTATTATCTGCCTGTCTACTGTGTGCTGTGTGTTACGGTCCTAATGACTATTGCTATGTCTGTCCTGATTCTATCTCATTCTCTCCCCTATGAACCCAAGGGCCTTATCTGGTCCTAAACTTGTTTCTAGACCACGCCCAGGACTGGAAACCTCAGCGGCCCTTCTCCTTTAGACTGCGTACTTCCATTCTCGTTTGCCTTCATTTCCAAGGGCTGCCTTTGGAAAATCACCACAAACCAGATGGCCTAAAACAACAGAGATTTCTTCTTCCACAGTTTTAGAGACTAGAAGTCCAAAATTAAGATGTCCTCAGGGACATGCTCCCTGTGAAAGCCTTAGGGAAGTCTCCTACCTACTGCTTCCTAGTTTCTAGTCATTGCCAGCAACCCCTGGTGCTCCTTGTCACTCTGGCTCCTGCCCGCATCTTCACATGGCCTTCTTCTCTCCATGTGCACCTCTTGATCCTCTGTGTATCTGTTCTTATAAGGACACCAGTTGCTGGATTTAGAGACATACCACCCAGTTTAATGCCACTCGACAAAAACATATCCTTTCCCTTTACCCACAGGCCCCAGGCCAGTCCTAGAATGCCAAGTCCACTGAGTCTGTGGCCAAGAGTGGACATGGAAGTTAGATCTGCACACCGACCCTCTAGGTTGCTGCTATTAAAATGCAGTGTTAGGCTTTCAGCTTGCTCTGAAACTTCAGCTGTGCATTTTCCAGAAAAGCCTTCATTGCATGGACAGTGGGGACATATTGTGGTATGGGGCTGCCCCATATTTGGTATAGGGGTTGGGTTTGGTTGCAATAATGGGGTTTAAAGCTCGTGGGGGGTATGGGGAGGTTATCCAGGTATCAGACAGGGCACATCAACGCAAAGGCACAATCCGCTTTATCCTTTTATAAACACTTCAGAGACGGTGCGCAGATTTGCTTGACAATGGTTTAAACACTTCTGTCCTCCCAGTAAAGGAAGAACCTGGTTCTTGAGACTCACTTTGATTTCCTGGTACCTTTCAGTGTTTATAGCAGTGTTTATGTAATGCAAATTTATGGAACTAGGTCGAACTCCAACTCAAAGCCAGAAGGGGGAAAAAAAAACAACCAAAAGGAGAAAAAGAAATTATCTGACTCTTGAATTGAAAGTGCAAGTAAAATCCAAACTTTAAAAATTAATTTACAAATCAAAACAGAAGGGCAATGGCCTTAGCATTTACTTAGCTATAATGATCCATGTCTTGTGTCTTTGAGTGTGGCCAGAGATGTGTCTGGTTACTGCCTTGAATGTCCTTAAGGTATCATTCCAGCCTGGCTTGGGGCCCATACTGTTGATAATTTGTGTTGATGGTTGCCTTGCAAAGCCATGGGGAATATTGAAATGCGCAATATAACCTGTGTGGAGTGGTAACTAAGACCAGTAATCTCATAGATTTAAGGCAGGGATTGCAAAATACAATGTCTCCTAAGGACCAAGCAGGTACCATAAATAAATGAGGTACGCAGGGTGAGGACTTTGGTCTTGGAGACGCCAGGCCCCTGCTGCCTGGGGCAGCTGCTCTTCATTTTCAGTGACTGTCACCCCATCAGAACATAAGCCTCAGAACCAGTAGAGCCAGATATTAAAATTATTTAAGGAAAGCAAACCATTTTAACTTTTATGTAAAACTCTTGGGGTTTTTTCATCCCAACAAATGCCACTTCTTGGGAAAACTCTTGCTTTTTAAAAAAATGTAGGTGATTGGTTAAAGTTTTTTAAAAACACAGTTTGGTAAAATCATCATCATCATCATCATCATCATCATCATCATCATCAACAACATCATCTATAAAGCCTGGCTTCTGCAAGCATCCACTGATTTTATTTTTTTTAATTTTTAAAATATTTTTTTATTTTAGAGAGAGAAGGCATAAGCAGGGGAGAGGGGTCTGGGGAGAGGGTGAGGGGCATCTTAAGCAGACTCCATGCTCAGCGTAGAGCTGACAAGGGGCTCAATCCCATAAACCTGGGATTATGACCTGAGCCAAAATCAAGAGTTGGACACTCAACCAACTGAGCCACCCAGGGGTCCCTGATTTTAAATTTTCATGTCAAGATTGAAGAGGAAATACCTTTTACTGGAGGAAAAAAAGCAAACAACTTTCTATCACTTGCCGTATTGTTAACAATAAGTCTGTGTTTTAGACATGGAGACTTGGTTTGTATTCACAACTCTGTCACTAACAAACTCAAACCCCCCAAACAAGTCATTTTCATTCTTGTGACTTCATTTTTTTTTATGTTGGACCAAATGATCTCTGAGTATTTCCATGGTTTCCATTTACTCTGCCATTCTGTGGTCAAGAACCTTGAAGGTGAACATGGTGTCCCTTCCCCCAATGTCTTGCACAGTACCTACCAGGTAGTCCGCACTCAATACATACTGCTCGATGCAGGACTCAACACATGAATGAATGAGTTGGTGTTACCTCCATTTTTAAGATGAGTCAACTGAGTCCCAGAGAGGACTGTGTCTAAGTTCTCACCGTTAAAAAGGGCAGAGCCAAGAGAGAGAACCTTCATCATTCTGTCTATGAGAGAGTGGAAGGAAAAACATGAAGGAGGTTCTGGACACAGAACATGAAGGATGTACCAAATGCAAACTCCTCTTAGATCATATTACCAGAAGTTCAGTTTGGTCTAACTCCTTGAAACATCACTTTTTTCATAGTTGTTTCTTTATTATTATTAAGATATAATTTACTTACAGTAAAATCACCCTGTATTTAGTGTATGGTTTGGCAAATTTTGAAAACATACAAGTGTACAACCACAACAAAAATCGAGATGTACATCAAAATTATACGTATATTAGGTGCCCATAAAGCACTTCCACTGATGTTCACTATTTTTCAGTACTTTCCTCTCCATGTTTCATTTTGGATCATTCCTATTACTCTATCTTTATTTTTTTTAAATTTATTTTGAGAGAGAGAGCATGAGCAGGGGTGGGGCAGAGAATAAGAGAGAGAGAGAATCCCTAACAGGCTCCATGCTGTCAATGAAGAGCCCATTGTGGGGCTCAACTCCACAAACCATGAGATCATGACCCAAGTGGAAACCAAGAGCCAGACGCTCAACCTACTGAGCCATGCAGGTGCCCTCTATGTTCTATCTTTAAATTTGCTGATACCTGTATTTTCTTTTTTACTATCTAGTATATTTTAATCTGATCCCATGTATTATTCATCTCAAACTTTGTGTCTTTCATACCCAGAAGTTCAATTTGTGTCTTTTAAGAAGATCTTCTATAGTCTCATTACCATGCCTATGTTTTCTATACCTTCTTGGACATATAAGTTATAGTGACTGTTTTAATGTACTTGGTATTAATTCCATCGCCTTTGTTATTTATGGATCCATTTTGATAAGCGGATTTTTCTTCTCATTACGGGTCATATTTTCCTGCTTCTTTGAATGACAACTTTTGATTGCATGCAGATGTTTTTAAGTTTACCTTCCTGGGTGCTGGATATTCTTTTATTTAAAAACATACCCATGAACTTTGTGCTAGGATCCAGATAAGTTACTTGGAAATTATTGGATTTTTTTGACACTTGGTCTTTGGGAGATGGGGTACAGTACACTTTATTAGTGATATATGACAAGGTAGGGCTCCACACTCCCCTCCCCTTTTTTAGGGGGTCTGGGATAGAAGCTCTGTAGAGGTTGGGAGATTCTCCATGCAATGGGGGATGAGTTGGGGCAAGGACTCCCCAGCAGCTGAGGGCTCCTCTTTCCTTCTTGCTTTCACTGGGGCTGGTGGTCCAGGGAACCACCAGAGGACTCCTTGGAGGCCATGTGGACCATAGGGTCCACCACCTGGTTGCTATAGCCAAATTCATTGTCATCAGGAAATGAGCTTGACAAAGTGGTTGTAGGGGGCAATGCCAGCCCCAGCATCCAAGTCACTATGAAAGTGGGTGTCACTGCTAAAATCACAAAAGATAACCTGGTCTCCATTATAGCTCAGAATGCCCTTGAGGGTGCTCTCTGATGCTTATTTTACCACCTTGTTGAAGGGTGCTCTCTGATGCTGACTTTACCTTGTAGATTTCAGTGTGTTTGGCAGCTTTCTCCAGGTGGCAGGTCAGATCCACGACTGACATGTTGGAGGGTGAGGACATGGAAGGCCATGCCATTGGCTTCCTATTCAGCTCAGGATGACCTTGCCTACAGCCCTGGCAATGACAATAGAAGCAGGGATGGTGTTCTGGGCAGCCCCTCAGCCATTATGTGGAGCCTTGCTTTTTAATCTTTGTAGAGTGCGATCAGAGGAGCTTGTACTAGAAGGCAGATTTTGCCCCACTACTGAGGTGATGGCCTCTTGAGCACTCTACCCAACATCCCATGTGCCACAAGGCTTTGTCTACTCTGCCGGCAGGAACAAGAACTATCCAGACCTGTATAAGCTCCAGGGATGGCTCTACCTGCAAATTCTCTGGTAGTTTCTTCCCTGGCCTCACACAGTTTCTTCACAGACATACGCTGGTTAGCACGCAGGTGTATAGAGTTATGATATGTGCTGTTCTCTGCTCTCTGGTACCCTGAGCTACAAACCTCAGCTGTCTGGGCCCTTTAGGAACACCATCTCAATTTCCTCAACTCAGGGAGACCTCAGGAATGTACATGGGCTTCCCTTTCCCACACTGGGGCCTGGAAATTCTCTCCAAGCAGCAAGTCAGGGTAACAACACAACCCTCCTTCCTTGTCTCCTCTCTCTTAGGAACCACTGCCCTACACTGTGTGTTGTCTAATGTCTGAATTTTTTTTTCATAAGTTTTTCAGACTGTTCATTTCTTAAGAGTGTGTGTTGTCGGGGGTGGGGGGTGGGGGATATAAATCCGGTCCTCATTATTCTGTCTTGGCAGGAAGCAGGCCATTGGTCTCCTTTTGATTTCCCCAGCCTCTTGTTCAGCCGCTTAAGAGGGAATTTTTCAACTGTTTCCTCTTCCTTTCCTCCCTTAACAATGCCAGATTCAGATTTCCTTCCTTGTCAGGCTGTCTCCAGTTTGTAAATAAATAGGCAATGCGATAAACTTTATTATTTTATTTCTAGTCAATAACCATGGGTAATTCACTTTTTCCATTGATCTATGTTGCTTATAAATCCCTGCATCAGCCACTACCTCAGTTTCGTATCGATTCCTGGCACAAAGGCCCAACCACACAAGCTGTCTACCTCACTCGCAGTGTTTGACCTTGCCTGTTGATGCCACCCACTGTCCCATTCATCTCCAGGGGCTTTATATTGCTCGTGTTCGTTCAGATTCGTTCAAATTTATTGTGGAGCGCTTACTAGTCCTGTGTTAGGCCCTGGTAACACAGAGGTGAGCAAAGGAGCCACTGCTCCTGTCATCATGAACTTGACTCTATAATAAAGGGAATAAACGATCATCAAATATTCACATGTATACCTGTAAGAATACCGCTCTAAAGACTTGAAAATACTGGATAGAATTGTTTTGCAAATACTTTAGAAGCTGAGTAGCTAAGAAAGAGGAAAGAAGCGAGGGATGCCTGGTTGGCTCAGTTGGCGGAGCATGTGACTCCATCTTGAGGTCATGAGTTCAGGCCCCACAATGGGTGTGGAGCCTACTTAAAACACACACACACGCACACACACACACACACACACACACACAACAGAACAAAAATGATAGGTTTCATATAAAAATGGTGAAATTTCTCTGAAAGAAGTTATTGTGGGCATCAAAGTCTGCATCCCTACTGTCCTAGAAGCTGGTTTTCAGCTTCTAGGTGGATAAGAGCCACAGAGGCGCTCCAGGTTAGGAACCGTACGGAGTGAGCCTACAGCGTGAACCCCCCAGTCTCCACCCTCCCACAAAGCTCCTCAGTCTCACCCTGGGCTCTTCCCCATGAAGGAAGGATGAAGACGGTCTCCACTGAGATGCTTTACTCCAGCCTTCAGTCACCTGATATTGGTGCTCTCTGAATGTGAAAACAAAGGTCCTCAGGCCAAAAATGTGATTTGAAGTATTGCCAACAGTTCATAGAGAAAAGAAACACGAATGACAGTTTAACATAGGACGAGATGATAAACTTTGGTCATAATATAGGTACACTGAGATAAAACCTAGCAGCTACCGATTTGGTAAAAATACCAAAGTGCCTCTTTTTCCACTGCTGGCGAGGCTGTGGAGAAACAGACATTTTCCTGTATCGCTATTGGTCTTACAAAATGATTTGACCCCCACTGGAGGAGAACAGCTGATGAAATTACACATATGCTTATACTTGTTCACAGCAGCCCTATTGTGGGGGAATCTATTCCAAAGATAGGTCATATAATATATGAATTGATGTCAGCACATGATTGAAAGTTGTGGCTCAATTTGTAATAGAAAAAAACTAGAAATAACCTAAATGCTCACAGAGCATTAGATGAGTAAATCATAATATAGGACCAAGAAGTTAACTGAATATCAAAAAAATTTTGCTATATGATATTTATAAGAAATGTATCAGAAATACAAGAACTTGATTGAAAGTAAAAGGAGAGAAAAAGATATATAAAGCAAAACCAAACCACAAGAAAGGGGGATATTAACATTTATTTTAGACAAAATGAATTTGACAAACTCTTACAAGAGGTCCTTATATCTTACAAGATACAAGACCACAGCATATTAATAAATGGTTAATTTCCTTGGAAAGATAGAATATGTCTAACTTAAAAGAATTTTTTAAATGTTTATTTTTGAGAGAGAGAGGCAGAGTACAAGCAGCGGAGGAGCAGAGAGAGAGGGAGACACAGAATCCGAAGCAGGCTCAAGGCTCTGAGCTGTCAACACAGAGCCTGACATGGGGCTCGAACCGGGAACCAAAAGATCATCACCTGAGCCAAAGTCAGACACTTACTGAGCCACCCAGGTGCCCCAAACATGTCTAACTTTGTATATACCTAATACCATAGCTTAGAAATACATAAAATGTACAGAACCCAAGGAGAAATTGACAAATCTACCAGCATAGAACGTTTTTAACAGCATACTTGTAACTACTAGATCAAACAGAGAAAAACCGTAAGGATTGTGGCAGAGACAGCTACTTCCCTTCAAAAATGAAAGGTTATCTCTCTTCCTTTAAATAGGTACTTGGCTATTCAAAGTAAAGACTGTATTTCCCAACTTCCCAGACACCCAGGTACCCAATTCTTACTCTCGTAAAAGAGCAGAAGCAGAAGTCCACCCTCTGGGTCATTCCCCTTGGAAGGGAAGGGTGGGCCATCCAAGGTACATCTTTTCCTCCCTCCAGCGGGCTACAGTGAAGAGGTAAAGGCAACAGCTAGAGAGGGGCCATGAGACGGAGGCCAGGTGTTGAGGGAAGAGCAACGAAATAGAAGGAGCGTGGGCCCTGGGCACTATAAACACCTCGGATTGCTTATGTGATAACTGTTATGTGAGAGGGAAGTAAACTCCTGTCTACTTTAAGCCACTGTTATTTTGGATCTTTGCTACGACATCTATATCTTAACAGATACAGGTTTCACCCCTGGAAATGGACCTGCAAAAACGGAGTTTGGGTAACATTTGCTGCAAAGGCACGCCACAGGCTGGTGAGAATGCACTCACGGCAGGCTGGAAATCTGCGGCAGGGCGGGGGCAAGTCATTTGGTAAATCTGTCTCCTCAGATACTTTGTCAGGTTTTTCACATGCTGCTGACACAGCCTTCCCCCTCGATTCCTTTATTTTGAATGACTTCAAGGTAACTGCCAATAAGTTGAAGCGGAGCAGGATTGGCAGAGCACAGAGATCGTTAATAAAACTCCAGAAGTGAAAAACTGCTTCGATTAGTGTTTTTCAGTCTTGTTCACATCATGCGCTCGTAATATAATATTTGGATGGCCCGTAGGCGCACGTGCACAAGGCTACTCACAGCCAATGGTGAACAGCCTGCATACTCCCACCGTCTCACACAGAGACTAAGGGGAACAGTATATTACATGTATATATTTGTGCCTAAGCTGTATGCCTGGCACACTGCTTGAATAGTTCTGTTTTTCATGAGATCTTTGGCTGAGGTCATTCCAACATGGAAATGACCAAAAGTAAAAAATCTAAGAAGCGTGAGGGAATTTGCCAAAGAATCCACAAATGCAGTCTGCAAATACCTGGGCTTGTTGACTTCTTAAGGCAGTTTCCAAGCCCCCAAGTCCAGACAAGCAGGAATTACCTGCAATATCATCGAATCACCAGGAGGCACACTTTCCCATAGACCCCTTCAGCATGCTACTGGACAGGTAGTAGATGGGGAACCATCTTCTTCTTCTTCTTCTTCTTTTTTTTTTAATGTTTTTATTTATTTTTGAGAGAGAGATAGAGCATGAGGGGGGAGGGGCAGAGAGAGGGAGATACAGAATCCCCAGAGCAGGCTCCAGGTTCTGAGTTTGAACCCGTGAACCGTGAGATCATGACCTGAGCTGAAGTTAGACGCTTAACCAACTGAGCCACCCAGGTGCCCGGGGAACCTCCTTCTAATAACAAAGCCAAGGGACAAAGGACAAAGGAAATCCAGCCACACAAATAATACAATATCTTCTGAACGGGCCAAGCAAGACTCTTCCTTCACTGCTGAGGCAGGACCTCTCCACGTGGGCCGCCCACTGGCATTTAATTTATCCTATGGTGACATGACTCGTGGGTCCGCTTTCTTAGTGAGGAGTTTTTATTGCCAATACCCTATCCACTCTCTACCACCCTGTAGGAGGCAGAGAAAGGTATGCATTTAAATAACCCACATCATGGGTGGCTGGGTCTTCCTGAGGCCAACTGATGGAGCAAACACGAGTGTCACCCAGTGATTCTACACATCTAGATGAGATTTCGGGGATGGATTTGTTGTCCTTGGGGAGAGAAGTTTGTATTACTGGTAGTTAGATGTATGCATGTTCATATCTGGGTAGGCCTATTAGGCATCTGTATCGGCCCAAGATTGCTTATGCTTGGACTATTTGGGGAGTGAGAAATATTTCTGTCTTGTTTAAGCCACAGACCTATTGGGCCTTTACTATAGCAGCCTCTCGCACATCTTCACTATTATAGGGATGGTGTAGACTTGAATAACATAACCAAAAAAAAAAAAAAAAAAGGAGACATATGTAACAATAGTCATAGCAGCTATTTTTAAAACTGTAAAAACTAGTTCAACTCTCCATCAAGAAAAGTGGGTAAGTACAGTGTAGTTTTTCAGGCAGCAGAATACAAAATGGTGAAGAATTACCCTCCACCCCAGGAATTAACTACATGAAGCAACCATGCTACAAGCATGATACTGAGAGAAAGAAAATTCCAGAAAAATACATGTAGAATGATTCCATTTATGTAAAGTCTTAAATGAGGCAAAACAAAAACTTACCACTTAGGTGTACGTTCCCAGGCATATATCCGTTGTCGTAGTTGATTTTATATGTCACCTTGACTGGGCCAAACATAATTCTGGATATATCTGTGAGGGTGTTTTTGGTGGAGATTAACCTTTAAATCAGTAGACTGAGCAAAGCAGATTTCTCTCTCTAATCTGGGTAGACCTCATCCAATCAGTCAAAGTCATGGGTAGAACAAAAGAGCTGACCGTCCGTCAAGTAGGAGGCAATTCTTTCTGTCTGATGGCTTTAGAACTGGGGTATTTGCTTTTTTCCTGCCTTCAGACTCAAGCCGAAACATTGGGTCTCAAGGATGCTGGCCTTGAGCTGTGCTGGTTCTCAGGCCTTCAGACTCAGGCAGAACTATATCTTGGGGATCTTGTGGCTGGCTAGCATCTGTGATCCTGTGAGCCAATGTCTTACAATAACTTGTTTTCTGTATTTATATACAGCCTCTCGTTTCTGTGCCTCTCTGGAGAAGCCTGTAGAATACAGCCATGTTGACAAACAAAGCAAGAATGATTCATGAAGAATTCGAGGCAGTGGTCACATCTGTTGGTGACAGGGAGAAAAGGCAATGGTCACATCTGTTGGTGACATTCAGAAGAGGGCACACGAGACTATAACATTCATGACAGTGTTCTATGGCTACACCCTGGATGGTGAGTTTCACGAAGGTTTACCTTATTATTAGCCTTTAAGATGCACTTTTATCATGGGGCGCCTGCGTGGCTCAGTCAGTTAAGCATCTGACTTCAGCTCAGGTCATGATCTCACGGTTCGTGGGTTCAAGCCCCATGCCAGGCTCTGTGCTGACAGCTCAGAGCTGGAGCCCGCTTCAGATTCTGTCTCCCTCTCTCTCTGCCCCTCCCCCATTCATGCTCTGCCTCTCTCTGACTCAAAATAAATAAACTAGAGAAAAAAGAAGTCTCTTTCTTAAAAAAAATAAAAAAATAAAAGATGTACTTTTGTTATATATTCTTTTTGTATGTATATTTCACAATGAAAAATTTGTTTCATGAAAATAATTGCAGCTTTGAAAGTGCTTTGAAAGAGTGGTCAAAGCTTCCATGGGTTGTTGGGGGGTGGGTGTCAGCAATCATTCCTGTCAGGTCATCTGCATCAGTAACTGATAGTTATTGCTGTCATTTATTGAGCCCGTGAAGGACTTCCAAATAAATACTTTAAAAAAATTTTTTTTAATGTTTTTTTTTTTTTAATTTATTTCTAGGCTAGAGAGCGTGAGCAGGGAAGGGTCAGAGAGAGAGGGAGACACAGACTCTGAAACAGGCTCTAGGCCCTGAGCTGGCAGTCAGCACAGAGCCCGACGCGGGGCGCGAACCCACGAACCGCAAGATCATGACCTAAGCAAAAGTCGGACGCTTAACCAACTAAGCCACCCAGGCACCCTGCAAATAAATACTTTTGTTCTTTCTTAACATGCAGTTAGCCAGGGAAAGGAAGTTGTCAGCTCCTCCTTGAAAGTGGATCTGGCTCAGCAGCTCCTAAAGCGGTTTCCTCGCATTTTCTGCCGCAAAGCACCTGTTGAGGTCACCTGACACTCATGAAGAGGCAGGCACTGGAAGCATGCCCCTCCCCTAATTGGGTTCCAAGCTTCTTCAGTTAGTTCTACTGGAGTCATCTCAAAGAAGACTTTTATTCCCTAAGAAAAGACAAATGGTCAGAAGAAAGCGCACAGGAAATCAAGCATCAAGGAAGGGAAACTCAGTTCAGTCAGTTTTTCGGATCCAGTCATGACTCATTCATGGGAAAGCTTAAAATGCCCAAATCATTTCTGGTGCTGGTGTGGAATATGGGGCTGGATACTCCAGTTAGCTGGATATAGAATTCTCTTGATTTCTTTTTTTAAACATTTTTTAATGTTTAATTATATTAGGAGACAGACTGCAAGTGGGGGAGGGGCAGAGAGAGAGACACTGAATCCAAAGCAGGCTCCAGGCTCTGAGCTGTCAGCACAGAGCCAAATACGGGGCTCGAACCCATGAACCGTGAGATCATGACCTGAGCTGAAGTCAGATGCTTAACTGACTGAGCCACCCAGGTGCTCCTAGATATAGAATTCCCTCACAGTAACTTGGCGGTGTGGAAACACCTGTCCTCAAGAGTGGAAGTTGGTAGGAAAAGTTTACACTTTTGTGTGTGGGGCTTGGTGAATTACTGACACAGCAAAATAAGGCATCTGTCATTTATTAAGGACCCACTGTGTGCTCAGCATAATGCTGTCCACTTTCTGTACGTTATCTATCATTTTTATAAATACTCCAGGATGTAGGCTTTATTATCCACATTTGACATGCATAGGTCCAGAATCTTTCCTAGGTCTGAGAAAAAAACTTTAAAAATTTTTAATATTTATTTATATGTGAGTGAGAAAGAGAGAGAGAGACAGACCGACAGACTGGCAGTGGGGAATGGTTAGAGAGAGAGAGACAGAATCAAAAGCAGGCTCCAGGCTCCGAGCTGTCAGCACAGAGCCAACACATGGTTCAAACTCATGAACTGCCAGAGCATGACTGAGCCGAAGTTGGGTGCTTAACCGACTGAGCCACCCAGGTACCCCAAAAAACCTCTTTACATGAAGCAAAAAGTACTGAAAGAGCTTCCGGCTCCTCCCATCTTGGATGGAGCACTCATAGACCTCTGCTGTGAATTCTTTTACTAACCTGAGGCAAAAGGTAACGTCTGCTTATTCCTAAGTAACTTATCCAGCATCTTCATCTGCTTAAAGGGTTGGAATTCTCCCTCATTCTTCTCTCTTCTCCCTTGTGCCTCAGTGTTGCCCTTTCCCAAGTCTCCCTTTCCTGTGCTCGGTCCTCCTCTGTTGGGGCCTATTTCCCCTTTGCCTTGGGTCCTGATGCAGGCTCCTCGCCTGACTTTCTGGTTGTCATTACCTTGGCCATCCAAGATGGCCATTCCATCTTTCAGATGGAGCTTTCTGGCAGTCCTTGAATATGGCTCTCAAAAGGCTGGGTCTAGTGCCAAGTTTTTACTCCTTTCTTTCATCTCATTCTACACTATCAGACTAGAATAACCCTAAAGATAAAGTCCAAACTCCTCAAGATGGCTTCTATAGCATGAGAGTCGATTTAGATCGCTTTATTGTCTTATGTTAAGTTCACTATAGAGGGCTCAAAAGAATGAAAAGCTGAACTTTTTCCTTCCATTCATCTTCTGGAAGGACAACCAAGTGTCTGTCCTTTGGACTGCTTACCTCGGTTAATAGTGGGGATTAGGAATTCCTTTGCTTCTCGAATGTCACCAGAAATACCTTTGAATGCCTTTGTTTGGAAGACACGGGTCTATGTAAGAGAGAATAGAAATCAGTACTTTGAGAAAAAGATATTGTGACCCAATCCTAGAAATAAATAAGTCTTGGCTTCTGTAAAACTGGAGGTAAAGGTGGGTTGTGGGTTTTATGAAAGGCAGGGACCAGAACTTTGCTTAGACTCATAGCTGTAGGGCATGACGGGACCTCAGATGCAATGTGTTCTGGAGTGTTATGCCCTGAGCCCTGCATCTGGGGACCTACAGAAAACGTCCCTGTCTGTGCAGCATTTCTCATGGATAGACAGACACTATGAGCCTTCACATGGAGAGAAACTCAGGCCAAAGGGCACTGAGAATAGCGGCTTGGAGACATGAAACATCAGAGGTCCCTCATCAACTTTGCTGGAATGTGAACATTCCAGAACTTATAGGCAAGAGAGAAGAAAGGATGACAGAAATATGACTGAGAATAGATACCCTCAATCCTTAGCAGAGCAGAACTGAGCCACTTTTTATACTTTAGAAATATAGAGGAACACTACTCTTTTTTCTTACATCTCTAGAGTCCCAGTGCAAACTTACCTCCCCAGTTTTGCTCTATCCATTTATCAAATTGTGTTTTACCTTCCTCTGGTCTGGTTACAGTTTTTCAATTTTTCAAGCACACCAGGAGTTTCCTTGACTCCAAACCTTTGCATTTATCATGACATCTACTTGAAACACTTCTTTTTTTCATAAACATTTTATTTTATTGTTTGAGAGACAGAGACAGAGCATGAGCTGGGAAGGGGCAGAGACAGAGGGAGATGCAAAATCTGAAGGAGACTCCAAACTCTGAGCTGTCAGCACGGAGCCCCATGCACGGCTTGAAACCACAACAGTGAGATCATGACCTGAGCCGAAGTCGGATGCTCAACCGACTGAGCCACCCAGGCTCCCCTACTTGAAACACTTCTGTCTCCTTCTTCCCACCCCACCTCCCCAACACACAGACCCAATATGCCCTCTCCCATAGGTGAACACAAATGTGGGAGGGGACCATGTGACCTGAAGGTTGATGGCACACCTTCATACTTTGATTCATTCTGTAGCTGACTCTGGATTTGTACTTGCTTAATTTGGTCACTGCTAAATATGGTGTGGAAGACTCGCACGGAAAAAAAATAAAATTTGTGTGTAGCCCTCATTTGGAAAGGAACGAAAGTGCTAGCGGAGTTAAAAGAATCTTACTCAGAAATATGTTTCCAATCAAAGCTGAGAAGAGCTGCAAACCAAAAGACTGTCACTTGCCTTTTATGATGAATCCGATGCACCAGCAAAGGCCTTGAATTGCTCATCTCTGGTCACAAATCCATGCAACAGTCCTCTCTGAGGAGCTATTTCAACCTTTTTTTATATAACACTCATTATAAATTAATTCTCCCTGACAACTAACTAGGGAAATATTTTAATCTAGCTAGACAAAAATCATGCTCTTCTAAGAAGCTTCTGTAAATTCCATGTCCCGTTACTAGAAATGATTTCATTAAGGTTCAGGAGTGATTTGCCAACTAATGCTGTTTTGATGTGTCTAATATACAATACCGTTGCTGGGTTTATCTACTGAATTAGCTCCCCTCAGCACAAATTGCATTGGGAGTAATCCTGGGGTATGGTAGTGAAATTGAACCTAGTTTCATGTTTTGATTACCTGTATCATTATTACTATCTCCCGTGAAAGGCGTGGAAAAAAACAATTAAATTTTGCCTTGGGAATAGAATGAGAGCAGGTATCCCTCAGCTGTGCAAACATCTAAGTGTAAAATAATGCGAATGTTTCAAAGAAACCAAAGACAGCTTGCCCGAGGTTTGTCATCTTGTCAGATTAGGTTTGCTACATTAAAATCAAATAATACATATTTCGGTCGAGGGGATACTGAGGGTAGAACTATATTTCTGTGTTCTACACATCGGCGAAGAGTTGTTTCTTTCGGCAGAGATTTTGCCAGTGTGCTTTGTAGCTATGAAATTCTCTTGAGCGAAGTGGTAAAGGTGATAAATGTCTACTTTGAATTAACTCCTGTTACGGTGACGTGCCAGTTGATCCCAGCTCTTTCAGTCCTGACAATTCAAATGTATCTCATTCTTTTCATAAAAATCTGGGCAATCCCTTCTTGCAGAGCTACACCTGACAAGAAGTGCACCTCCCCCGGGGATGAAAGATGGATGGGAATCATTGATTTCTGAAATGTCGCTGTCAGATTGCCACGGACGCTGCAGTCATTCAATTGCGGAGCGTCCCCCAGCCTCTGCTCTGCGTTCTCAGTATCAATTCCACGTTGGGGCTGAGGCTTTGGAACTTAACCAGAAAAGGCAAGGCATGAATGTTTATATCTTCCCGAATCTATGTATGAAATAGGTTTGACCGTTGTAAACGAATGTGAATAGTAGACTTTTCTGACAATGCATTGAATCGTAAAATGTTTAAGAGTTAGGACAGAACCAGTTTCCCTTTACCGTAGGGAAACTCTGGCCGCGGGATATGATGTGACTCACCAGTTAGTCGGTACAGAAGCCTGAATCGGAACTTAGTGTCTATATAGAGTATACATTAGGTGCTCCATCAGTTTTAGTTGAATTTAATGGACCTGGAATACATTCTTTTGGGTCCTGGCTCAGAATGCAGCGGGGATGACTCATCACTGTTGACATGCTTCAGATGACCCAGAAAGTTATGTCTCAGAAGAAGAGGTAACATGTCTTGAATTTATACCACGTGCCAAGTATTATGCGAAGTGCTTTACATGCAGATTTTATGCAGCTCAGATATATCTTTTATCCTGTTCTTTTTTTTTTTTTTTTTTTCATTTACATGAAGAAGTCAAGGATCAGGAAGATCAAGTAACCTGGCCAAAGAACCAAGCTCATGAAGAAAAGAACTGGGATTCCAACTCAGGACAATCTCACTCCAGAACTTGGGGTTTTTTTAAGCCACTATGCTGTAACCAAGTGTTTTATTAGCCAAGTTAAATAACTGAGTGTCCACAGAATGGCTCCAAGTAATGGCTCCAAGTAATGCCTATCACGAAATACAGACTTGATGATACTGAGAGAGTTGAACTGAAAAATGCCTAGTCAGTAGTCAAATTTGACTTCCAATCCTAGCAACTTGGCAAACCAAGGCAATTCAGTAACTCTCCTGTAGCCGCTAGTTGGAGAGCTGTGTGAATTTATTTTTAACGTGGTATCCCTCAGGCACTTAGGAAATCACATATACATGGGCATATGCACACACATCCATATGTGAAATTATGACAGAGAAAAAACCCATTGAGAAATAACAAGATGCTAAAAGACCACCACCAATAAGCAAGGATGAAAAAGAATCAAACTAGAATTTCTAGCAATGAAAAATGTAGTGGGTTAAACCCCCAACCAACAGGCTAATTAACAGATTAGACTTGGCCGAGACCCTAGCAATCTTCCAGTCATTCAGAGATCTAAAGAGCTGGAACAACGGAAGACATTCAAAGCACCACGGAGTATTTGGTGAGAAGGTTTGGCATGGTCTTTCAGGGGTTAAGAAGGAGAGAGCAGAGAGAATACATCTTGGCAATACTCAATAGAATATTCAATAATCAGTGACTGATACATTTCTAGAAAAGATTAAAGACATCTATTTTCAGGTGGAATGCCTATAAGTCTCAAGGAGTCTAATGAATATAAATTCACTCTGTTTTAAGGAAAGCTTTGGTCAAAGTCGGTGCTAGTATGCAAATCATTTTTTTTTAATAAGACAATAAATGAAAGGCTCAGAAGTCCAAAAAGAGTCGTGAGGGACATTTTTCCCCCCAACAAGTCCATCTATCCTCTCTGCAAGCTAACAATGGATGTTACTTGCGTTGTTTCCAAATATTACTTCATTGTTTCATAAGCCTCTTCTATTGGCATTTATACCTTTCATTGTTTCCTCCACACATCCGTGCAGAACTGACAGGTACCCTCTTCCACAATTGCCATTTGAGGAGTAACAAACCCAAAGAGAGATGTCTGTAGTAAATCTTAGTGGCCACAATCTAGCTAGTGTTTCCCTCAGCAAGACTTCACATATCCTAGAAACCTAGACAATTCAAAAACATTCACAGGTTGTATAACTTCTAGATGCATCAGGTGGAAAAGAACTCAAGCCAATAGAAAAAAAGGAAAGAAATCTAAGAAAAAAAAATCAGTCAACGAAATTATAAGGTATTATGGAAGAAATAAACCAAATATACTGTTAATCACAGTAAATGTCAATGAGCTAAGCTCCTCAGTTTGCATTTAAAAAGTACTGTTATTTTCTATTTCGAGAAGACATTGTGGAGACCTCAGATGACAAACGAATGTGAAAGGATGTGCACAAGAAAATACTACGCACAGTACATGTTTTTATAGGGAGCGATGGTGTACACCTTTAGGTGGATCACAGCCTAAGTACCCCACGTACCCCAGCTAAGGCAGACTAAACATCAGAGTTGTCTCATAGACTTTTCTAGAATATCAGTACTTCACAATTCATGTACAAGAGAGAAAAGGATCACTTTATTATTCTTTTTCCAACTTATTTTCTTATATATATTATGTATATAATCTGTATATCTATATATAGATATATTCCAAATAAATATAGATATTCTATATATAGATATATATACACTCTAAGTTTCCCTCTAAGTACTGCCACATCCCATGAATATTAATATGTAGCATTTTCATTGTCAATTACTTCTTTAAAATTTTGTTAACGTTTTATTTAATTTTGGGAGAGAGAGAGAGAAAGGAAGAGGCAGAGAGAGGAAGACAAAGAATCCTAAGCAAGCCTCAGGCTTTGAGCTGTCAGCACAGAGCCCAATGAAGGGCTCAAACTCACAGACCATGAGATCAAGACCTGAGCCAAAGTCGGACGCTTAACCAACTGAGCCACCCAGGTGACCCCATTGTCATTTACTTCTAAACATTCTAATTTCCATTATGATTTTTTTCTTTTGAGAAGTGAAAATTTCAATTTTGGCCAATATCTGGGTGTAGCTCCCTTCTCATTTTTAAATTACATTTTATATTGAAGTATAAATTACATATAGTGACAAAAGAGGCATTGTCCCTGTTTCATGAAATGTATATTCTAGTGGGGCGAACTAGGTAATATACAAGTTATAAAAATAAACAAGGCAATCTATAATACATCTATAAATTATAGAATATATGTATAAACATATAAAAGGACATGGAAAGATGTGCAGTTAAGGAACCTAGCTACCATTTGTACATATTCGAAAATTATTTGCCCAGATGTCTGTGTATATTTTCCACAACCTCTAACTGAGATTTAACATTTCCTTCCATTGTGAATGTAGGCACCAAACCACACAGCAACGCCTGTGACTTTATGACCTGTAACTACTGTTGACATTTCTTTGTATCACATTACATTGTTGTGTGTTGAAACATTATTTTCACTCATCACAACTTCAAAATTATGGTAGTTGTTACACCCCTTAAGAGCTCTTTTTATCTAATAAGTTATATATATGTGTAATAAGTAATATATGTATCTGTGTAAGTATTTGTATAATTGTTTTTAAATATGCGTGTGATGTCCTTTGGAGTCCTCTGTTATTTTATTTATTTCTGAGCAGGGACCCACAGGTATCACCAGATTGCCCAGAAGTTCAAGGCATAGAAAAGAATAACAACACCTAAAGGACACCACTATTACCCATTTCCCAGATTGGGAGACTGAGGCACAGGAAGCCTAAGCAATTGGCCCAAAGCCAAAGAGCTTATAATGAGCAGAGCTAGGATAGGAACCCAGGTAATCCGGCTCCAGAGTTCATACCCTTAACGAAAACCCTGTGGCAGCCTCTCTGCGATTCTATAAAAGCTCCTCTACTAGCTCACGGAAGTACGATGATCTCCGGGAAAGGATTCTGGGCCCCTCGGCCCCTCGCCCCCTGCTTTGCATAGCAGCCAGGTGTGCGCAGTTGAAGGCTTTCATTGGCTTCACATGTGCTCTCCTGGTGACCCTGGCCTTTGCCTACATCTGAGTCCATGTCCGCCCCCTCTCTCTTCCGCTGCTTTCCAGCCACGCTTCGCTTCTCTGAACCTGAACTTAGTCTTTGCAGCGGCACCGCTCTTCCTCCAATCCCGGGACCTGCGCTTCCCGGACGCCACCATGCAGAGGGCTTCCGCGATTAAGTATCAAAGTAAGTTCTCGCTGTTTTTCCTTCTATATTTCGCACGCCCATCCTTGTCTGTTCTGGGTTTTGCAAACATTTTCTCCAGTTTTGGGCTTTCCCCCCGTCACCTTCTTTAATATAATCGTTTGGTGAGCAAAATGGTTAGTTTTAATGAATCAAATTGATCAATCATTTCCTTCATATTCTGTGCTTTTTGTTTCTTATGAAATCATTGCTTACCACCAACGTCACACAAAGGTATATTTTTGTATTTCTTCCTAAAAGTTCTCACATTTTGCCATTCACAGTTAACCCCCTGATATGCCTGAAATCAGCTTTGGTGAAAATTGCAAAGCATGGATTCAGTTTCTTTTCTACATAAATCTGAAACGTTTCTAAAAAAGCCTTTTGTTTTAAAATATTTTAATTCCAGAATATTGTATTTCCTAGTTATAAAACATGGGGTATTTAATAGCAAAAGAGAACCCAGATGGTCTCTGGGAAGAGAATCCTAAGTTGTGGTATCAAGGAATGAAGAACGCACATTTCTATTTTATATTCACACGAAGTATTTTCTAAGGAAGTTACAACTGGCCAGTTAAGTACTGAAATGATACACTCCTTAAAAAGGAAGAAGATGGGATATATGGAATTGGTAGCCATGTCTCTCTGCTTTGGATACTCCTTTTTTTTTTTTTTTTTTTTTTAAAAAGTTTACTTATGGGGGGGGATGGGAAGTGAGAATTCTAAGCAGGCTCCACTCTGTCAGTGCAGAGCCTGATGCAGAGCTCGAACTCATGAAAGGTGAGATCATGGCCTGAGCCAAAATCAAGAATCAGAGGTTTAACCAACCTAGTCACCCAGGTGCCCCAGCTTTGCATATACTTCTTGGGGCAGCCCCACCTGGCATTACGTTCAACAACTTGGCATTTAAATTCCAGAAAAGTGAAACTTCTAGAAAACCAAGGATCAAGAGGAACGCGTGTGCACGGCTGTGGGCATATGTACGTGTGTGTGTGTGTTTCTGTTGGGATTTCTGTGTTTGCCTGTGGATGAAGGGAGACCGCAGAAATGGCAGCGTGGCACTTCATCCTGAAAGATGTACCTTCCCTCCAGTCCTCACAATCAAGCGTGGCGGGGAGGAAGAATCCTAGTAGATACATGCTGGGATTGTTGCTTTTATTAACTCTATCAGTTCAGCAGGTCACCCCGATGACTCATGGCAGGAGTAGGGAAAAGAAGGAAAGACGGAAAGAGCTGGGCAACCAGGAGGAATTCCTGCTGTGGGATCTGTATGTACAGTCTTAATAATTCGTGGGTAACTCGTGGCCCACAGCAAGACATGTTAGGGCCTGGACTGTGGGCTCCGGAATCATGATGGATGAATAAAAGGTCACAGCTGAGCATCGAGAAAAATAACTGGCTCTTAGGAGTAACTGATGATAGCTGTAACCTCCCTACTGAAGGATCAATAGCACAAGTATTTTTTCTCCTTAATTGGGCTTTAATCTGAAAATGGCACAGCAAGACCTTACATTTCAAAAGAAACACCAAGTGGAAAAAATCCCCCTTTTAGACTTCTATGGAGTGCAACCGGATGATTGCTACTCATTCTCCAATTCGGACTCCCTTGGTACTGTGTCGGCGTCTAATTCTTCATAATGCTGTAGGACAGTAGGTAGTTACAAGCTCAGAGCATGGAATCCTAATCCTGCACCCACAGTTTTCCTTGTTTATTCTTTTTTTTAAGTGCCTATTTATGTTGAGAGAGAACGTGACCATGAGCAGGGGAGGGGCAGAGGTGGGGGTGGAGAGAGAAGCTCTAGCAGCTTCCATACTGTCAGCCCAGAGCCTGACATGGGGCTCGATCTCATGACCGTGATATCGTGACCTGAGCCAAAATCAAGAATCGGACATTTAACCAATGGAGCCACCCAGGTGCCCCTTATTCTTAACAAGTGACTTTGTGCCTAAATTCTTTTCTCTACAAAAATGGGGAGGGGGAGTAAAAATAGTATCTATCCCTTAGAATTCTTCTAAGGGTAATATGAGTTAATACGTGTTAAATGTTGGTTCTGAGCCTGATTAGTAATATTGTGGAATGGCTAGACCCCTCGTTTTGAAATTTCCTTTAGCATCTATCTATGTAACTGAAAGTGCTTGCTGATACAGCAAACTGTGTTAAGAAAGGAAATGCTAACTGGTTTTATTTTCTGATTGCTACTTCACCTCCAGGAAAGAAGCTTGACATTTTGTTTCTCTAAAATTTCTTGGCAGTTGGGGGGAAGGGGGAGTGTAGGTTGTGTTCTTGTTCTCAGTTCTTTGATGTTTCTCCTAGTGAGTAACTTTCTCTACCCCTCACATTGGCCATGTGATGTGTTTCGGAAGATACATGGTGACATATGCAACTTGGAAGAAACTTTCACGGTCATTTCAAGGGGAGGTATTGTTCTTTTTCTCAGGAAGCCGGTTAGGGGCAGCCCCAGCCACTTGGATAAAGAAGACAGGTGCTAGAGCCATTGCCAACATGCAACCGACAAGAAACATGAGCAAGAGATAAACTTCTGTGTGATGAGCCCCTTGAGTTTGTTACTGCAGTATAGTGCTCGCTTCGGCAGCACATATACTAAAATTGGAATGTTACTGCAGTATAACTTGCCTTCCGAAGCCAGGGAGATGGGGCAGAGTGGAGTTTAGGTGGAAGCAGAAACTGTCAATCTGGGGAAGACAGGAATTGTCCGACACTGGAAAATGGTGTTTTCTCAGGGGTCCACACCTACTTTTACCACACCATTGCTCTGCCTAAGATAGAGTGACCTGAGAAAAACAAATAGCTTAATGCCTTTAAATAGGGAGAAATGTTAGTCCTACGAGCTTCTAGACTTGCGAATTGAACACTCGTTTTGAAGGGATCAACCACATCGACTTGTCTACGTAATCCTATCATAAAGACCATCATGGATCTAAAGTTACTGGAGTCTCCCTGAAAGGTCTAGACTGAGTAAGCCCCCCACGTCATGACGTTAGCCGAATCCTAATGGAACCAGGATTAGGAACTTGATTTAGAAGAGTGAACTGATGTGGTATATCTTGCATGCACTCGTGGTCATGAGTTCACGCCTGCTATGTTTGCTTCGTTCCAGAGACCTCGTTTCTGTTTTAGGAACCTGTTTGGAAAAACAAGAGTACTTTTTAAACCATTAGTAAGTATATTTCCTGCATTTCTATGTAAGGAATTCAGCGGCATGGGGCATGGCATAGTCCCCGTGGTGATGAGTTTCTAACGTGGTGATTTATTACTTTTGATTAATATACAATTATTATTTTACTGGCTATTATTATTATCTCCTCTGTTTTCTAAAGACTTCTTTGAATTATTGACCTATGTTCACCCAACTTTTCCAGCCTTAGGGGCTGGCTTTGTAATTCTGAATTGTCTTTTATCACCTGCCAGGTTCTTTTCCTATTAAAATAATCCCCAGTTCATTTATTCTGTAGAAAGTGTTAACCTATTTGCTGTGTATAGGAAGATATTCCTGGTAAAATAGGATGTTAAAAGCAGAGTAATTGTAGTGTCGAGAGCCAGTTCTCATCAGTGTAGAAACACACTATTATTTTTTCCATCTTTTATTTCTCTGATCTTATTTTAAAATACCTTTTTGACCCTGCTGCTGCTGAAAGCCATTGTACCATTTTGCTAACTTTCCTTTACATCAAAACTCCTCTAAAAAATTTGTCTCTTCTTTCTTTCTCTCCTTCTCTAGCTTCTCGATCCTGCTCCCCTCAGGCTTTAACTTTGCACCTGACTCCACTCAAACCGCTCTTACCGGAAGTCACTGACAGCCTCCATGTTGTTTGATCTGATAATGACCTCTCAGCCTCATCCAGTTTGACCACGAGTAGCACCTGACATCTGATCGCTTCTTCTTCTTCTTTTTTTTTTTTTTTAAATATCTTTTATTTACTTTTGAGAGAGAGAGAGACAGTATGAGCAGGGTAGGGTGAGAGAGAGGGAGGCACAGAATCTGAAACAGGCTCCAGGCTCTGAGCTGTCAGCACAGAGCCCAACGCAGGGCTCAAACCCACGAACCGCGAGATCATGACCTGAGCTGAAGTCGGATGCTTAACCGACTGAGCCACCCAGGTGCCCCGATCGCTTCTTTTACATGGCTCCTTGAGAGCACATGTCCCTTGGTTTTTCCTTGCGGGGTCTACAGCTATCCCAGCCTGAACACCCCTGATCTCATCTGTTTTTCCTTGTGGGGTTCCTCTTCTTCCTCTTCTCCGACCGCTGGAATACTGCAAGCCTCTGCCCTTTGATCTCTCCTCTCCCTTTTGGGGGATCTCCTCTGGATTGAGAATTTCAGATCACCTCTTTATGCTGATGGCTCCAAAATATTGATCTGCAGCCTGGAATCTTCTGCTTTAGACTCCGATCTTTAACTGCTTACTTCACATCTTCAAGCAGAAGCCTTACAAACATCTCCAAATTGTCCAGAATCAGAATTCAGGTCTTTATCCATAAAATTGCTGCACCTGTAATCTTTCCCACCTCAAAAACTAGAAATCCCCTCCTTCTAGCAGCTAAGAACAAGTTAACTCCAAGTTTCCCTGACTTCCTTCTGTGTCATCCTGTATCCAGTCCATCAGGACATTCCAAATGGCTCTACCTCCAAAACAGATTGAGAATCGAGCTGCTTCGCATCACCATGGTGGTCCGGCCTCCCATCATCTTTGGCTTAGAAAATCGCTGTTGCTTTCTAACTGGTCTCCTTGTGTTCACATTCACCTGTTCCTATAGTCATTACCAACAAAGCAGCCAGACTGGTCCTGCTAACCTTAAAACAGATGCTCCCCATGGGGCGCCTGGGTGGCTTAGTCGGTTAAGCGTCCAACTTTTGCTTAGGTCGTGATCTCGCGGTTCGTGGGTTCGAGCCCTGCGTCGGGCTCTGTGCTGACTGCCAGCTCAGAGCCTGGAGCCTGTTTCAGTCTGTGACTCCCTCTCTCTCTCTGACCTTCCCCTGCTCACGCTGTCTCTCTCTCTCTGTCTCCTAGAAATAAATAAAACATTAAAAAAAAAAAAAAAAACAGATGCTCCCCCTCTTCTGCTCAAAATTTCATAGTGGCCCCTCATTTCTTTCAGAATCTAATCCACAGCCTTTACAATGTACAGCCAGTCCTGCCTGTGCGCCTGACCCCTCCGATGGTATCCAGCACCCCTCGTTCTCTTATTCACCCAGCTTAGCCACCTGTCCTCTTCACTGCTTTCTAAACACATCAGACACACTTGTGCCTCAGGGCCTTTGCACTGACAGTTCCTGATGACTGGAACGCTTCCCCACTAGAGATCCACCGGGCCCACCCCACATTTCCCTCATATCTTCTTCTGCCTGAGGTTCGATGATCCTCATAACTCTAGAGCCCTCCATCTAAAAGTGTAGCTCTCTCTTCCACCTCTGGTGATCCTATCCCTTCTTTCTTTCTTTCGACTGCGTCCTTATCCCTTCCCGACATGCCATACTCTATCTCAGTTATTATGTTTGTTTCCTATTGTTTATATTCCCTTCTGGGAATGGGAATCCAGGAAATTCTGTCAGTTTTGTTCAGTGAGCATCTAGAGTATACCTGGTACATCTCGGAGGCTCAGTAGGGATTTGTCGAGTCAATTAATAGGTGAATGAATGAAGTTCAATGCCCTGTGCTAGTGGTCACAGGCCAGAGCAGAGCAGTGGTCTAGTTTGACCTGTATTGTAGCAAAGTGGGTCCCTGGCATCAGGTTAAACACTTGCCTGATGCTGACCACTAACCCTCCTTCAATTTTGCACATGAGGTACCTCAGTATCCCCACCGTGTCCTGGACCTGACCACATGAGAGAAAGTCTGTTCCTTTGGTAAAATGTCTAGAAAAAGAAGATGATAAAGAAACAACAAAGTACATCTGAGTGAAAATAAAATTGTATCCCCCGTAAATCCAGGCACATGATTTCTTTCTTTCTTTCTTTCTTCTTTTTTTCATAAAGTGCTTTACCAATTGTAGCAGAAACCCGAGAAAAGAAACCATCTTCTTCTGGGGGAACGCAGGTCTCCTGCAGAAGATGAACTGCAATTACCATAATTCTTAAAGGTTATTTGAGGGCACTGCAGAAAAAGTTGTGAAGATGGTATATTAATTTTTGGAAGACCTTGAAATATGATTATTGACTTGGTAAAAGTTAGACCTAAAATCTAATTCAGTTCAATTATTAGCATTTTCCTTCTCCAAGAGGCAAAGGTCTTTGAGTTATCTGGGAAGCGTCCCAGGCTTCAGGAATATTCAGAAGGCTTGCCGAGGGGCCGTAGGCTGCGGGCGCGTCATTCATGCATCCAGAAACCCTGGGCTGAATCTCTAGCTGGACAGAATCTCATTTGTATTCAGATCGTAGCATTGCTGTCTGCTCAGGATTTGATACTGAATTCCCGGAAGGGCACCCCCCACCCACCCAAAGAATTCCTTGTGCAACCTAGTACCTCCGCCATATCTAAAATGCTGCCAGCTCTCTACTTCTTAGTGTAAAGAAATCCAAGGATAAAGGGAACCTTCTAGGCTTTCACTCATTCGTTTACTGCTGTAGGCACCATGCAGAAGGGATCTGGAACCTGAGTATAGAGAAAGCTTGCTCTTTTCCCAAAGTAGAAGGTCCTTCTGACTGCTTCAATGTGTGTGGTTTTTATCGTTTTGCTTTTATTTAAGTGACAAACTGAAATTGGCATTTAAAATGCCATAGTATTATAATTAATAGTAATTATAATGGCAATAACCCGAGAGCCAGGAGGCAGTGTGGGAGGAAGAACAGTGGTCCTTCTTCAGGACACTCTTGTTCAAAGAGATCTTTCACGTTCTTCCCCTGTGGCCACAGTTCAGCGTAATTGAACACTGAGCCCAAGTGGACATCTCTAAAGTGCAGAGTCTGAACTCCTTTTTCAGCCTCAGTCTCGCTCATTAATAGGAAACCCTGAGCAGGCAAAGAATGCATCTTTCTCTGCCTCTCTCCTGGCTCCGCCTTCGACCAGACCATGCATGGGATATTTCGGTCCTTTGCACATGACAAGCCAGAGCTGCAGGCTCTGAAAGACACCGTGGGCTGTTGATTTTTTTTCAAGTGTGTTCGTGGAGAGGGTTCCACACGGGGGGAAAAAAAAAAAGAATCTATCAGGAACATATGTTTGTGGATGCTTTTTATATCCCAATATGGGAAAAGACGGGAGGAGGCACTTGGGATTGTAATTTACATTTGAATTATTTATTTATACGTTAAAAAGAAGACTCAAGGGAAGGAGTGTTGCTCCCAATTCACACCGCTGGCCAGGATGGCCGGAAGCTAGCGCTGCAGACTGTCTTTTCCCCATTGCTATCTGACTGTCTTTTCTTTCTGCAGACTGCCTGCCTAGTCAGTGGGTCTGCCTCCTGTCCGATCCCAGGTTCCAATCTGATTCCTTGAGTTTCTCAAGCAGATCCTAATCTTACCCCTGTGCCCAAGACATAGATCTGTGGGAAATATGCCTGGATATAGATTTGTTTTGCCACTTGCTAACTTCGTGACTTTGGACACATGGCTTCATGACTCTTTATATATATGTGTGTGTGTATATAAAGATTCAGACACATCTCTAAAGCTACCTACAGAGCATTTTACTCGGCTACGTCAGGACCCCCTCAAAATCACTATCAGCCTCATAGAACATGCTTTTTTCCTGTGTTTCCTATGAAACATGCAGGCAGTCAACAGTAGTATCAGGTCAAGTGCTGGTTGCAGAAACTGGGTTCTGAGCTTAGTTCTAGGGGAGTTGATAGTTCTGTAGCTATCCTTCTTGCTTTTTTCTCTGGCTTGGTGGTCTTTTAAATTAAAGGAATCAGTGCCTTTTTAATTATATGTGTAATCATTTTAAATTATCGATCCATGTACCCAAAACAATACCTTTCCCTAAACTTGTTTTTCTAGCACAGTTGTGATTACACTGTATTGTTATTTTTTTAATGATTTTTTCAAGTTTATTTTGAGAGAGTGTGTACAAGCCAGGGATGCGCATAGAGAGAGGGGGAGAGAGCATCCCAAGCAGGCTCTGTGCTGTTAGTGGCATGTAGAGGCTGACAGGGCACTAGCTCTCACGATCTGTGAGATCATGACCTGAGCCAAAATCAAGAGTCAGAAGCTTAACTGACTGAGCCACCCACGCATCACCACACTGTACTGTTTTTAAAAACACTATTTATGAGGCATGTGGGTGGCTCAGTCAATTGAGTTTGCTCAGGTCGTGATCTTGCATTTTGTGAGTTTGAGCCCCGCACAGAACTCTCTGCTGTCAGCATGGAGTCCACTTCAGATCTGCTGTCTTCCTCTCTCTCTGCCCCTTCCCTGCTCTCTCTTTCTCTCTCTCTCTCTCTCTCAAATAAATAAACATTTTAAAAATCTTTAAAAAGTATCTTTAAAAACACTTCATAAACAACATTTTTTTCCTTGAGAGAGAGCATGCAAGCCGGGTAGAGAAAGAGAGAGAGAGAGAGAGAGAGAGAGAGAATCTTAAGCAGACTCCTCACTCCACTTGGAGCCCAATGTGGGGCTTGATCCCATGACCCTGGGATCATGACCTGAGCCAAAATCAAGAGTCATATGCTCAACCAACTGAGGCACCCAGGTGCCCCTCAGAAACAACATTTTAATGAATGCATCATATTCTATGATTTACCCTGAGACCATGAGCTGAAGTCATTCATCTTTTGGTTCAGTCGTTTAAACTATCTCTAGGAACATTAAATAAAATTTAACTGCAATTAATATGAGCCTGGATTTTCAAAGAAAGCTATTCTGATTCTGCAATATGTTGCTCTCAGCTAGGATATTTACTGAATTAACAGTTTCCCCAAAATTGCTGATCAAAGAACCTCCTGATGTTTTTAAGACATCAGAATCTTGGGTCACAAATCTCTTCATCGCTACAGAGTCCCCGAGAGGGATGTGGGATCTGCTGTGCCTTGACTTTGTCCCCTGAGATGTGAGAGCAAGAGAACAGACGCTGGGATAAGTATCATGGAGGCAAGAAGCCAAGTCTTCTCTAACTTCCTGAACTCTGAGACTGTAGGAAAGCTACTTACTATCTCCAGGCCTCGAGTTTTCTCACCAGAAAGTGCCAGCTCTATTTCTTATGCTATCTACTCAACAGGAACATTGACCAAACCCAAGGCAAAAGTAAATACATAAGACTGCTTTGAAATTTACACGGCCCAACACGGACATAAGGCCTGATTAGCACCCGATAAAGGACACAAATCTATCATTTCTGCTCGTATGATTAAATCAACAGCCTCTCCCTCTTCTTGCTCCTTCTTCAGTGACAAAGTTAAACCAATTCTAAATGCTTTTGAGAGAAAATCTAAATCAAACCGTGGTAACAACTCACAGTCTAGGCAAAGCTTTCCACTTTGATAAAGTCTCTGTTTTCTCTGTCTTCTGAAAATAACATTTTGGGAAATCACTAGAATCTGTGGGAAGACTGACACCTCAGAAGACCGGGGTTGGAAAATGGTAAGAGGCGGCAGCGGGCAATGAGGAAATTCTGTGCTTCTCCACTTTGATCTGGTGCTTTCCTGAATTTTATCAAATCACTTCTGCAGTGTTTTTTTTTTTTTTTTTTTGAAAGGTTAGCCAGTTTAACTAAAAGACAATATTTTTTTTTTTTAATTTTTTCTAATGTTTTATTTATCTCTAGGAGAGAGAGAGAGAGACAGTGTGAGCAGGGGAGGGTCAGAGAGAGAGGGAGTCACAGACGGGAACAGGCTCCAGGCTCTGAGCTGGCAGTCAGCACAGAGCCCGACGCGGGGCTCGAACCCACGAACCGCGAGATCATGACCCAAGCGAAAGTCGGACGCTTAACCGACTAAGCCACCCAGGCGCCCCATAAAAGACAATATTTAAGGAAAATGCTAAAAGTGTTTAATGATTTGAGCAATGCTTATAGGTTTTTCATGCTTTTCATCGAATACATCAACACAGATTGGTAGAGTCAATCAGGTGTCTGTCTGACTCATCATTCTATACATACACGCAAACACTTGCTGTGGACTCACAAAGCCTGACTGACTCCATATTTTAATCATGGTGTTGAGTCAAGCCTTAAATATTAAATATGTGCTATTGTGTAACATAGGTAGAGGGAGAGAGAGATTCTGCAATCAGCCCTTGGGTGGCCGTTAGTTCTCAGAGGGGCAATGCATCATCGTGGAGAGAACCCAGGATTGGAGGTCAGTTAGACAGGGTTTGAAAGGTGGGATCTGCCACTGCTGGCCACAAGAATTTCCCATCCATGAGGATCAGTTTTCTCATCTGTAAAATGGGAATAATAGTGCCTTGCTGGAGGGACTGTACAGGTGAAGAGCTGGCCCAAACTCGGTGTTCATCAAAGATTAATTTATTTCTGTTCACTTTTTAAAAATAAATATTTATTTTTGAGAGCACATGGGTGCACGTGAGAGAGAGAGAGAGACAGACAGACAGACAGAGTGCAAGTTGGGGAGGGACAGAGAGAGAGAGACACAGAATCTGAAGCAGGCTCCAGGCTCTCAGCTGTCAGCACAGGGCCCAACAGGGGGCTTGAACTCACAAACCACGAGATCATAACCTGAGCAGAAGTCCGAGCCTTACTTAAACAACTGAGCCACCCAGGCGCTGCAAGATTACCTTACTTCCATCCCTGGAGCTATGTTTCATGTCTTTCGTGTACCCTCTGAGTTTGCTGCCTGTCCCTGTCTGGCACCTTGTATTCTGTCTTGCTGATTTTGCTGACAAGATAGCGTCCCCCTGCCTTCCCCCCCCCCCGCCCCCCGCCTTTCACATTTCAAGCTTTTTCTGTTCGTATGTCAGCCTATTGTTCAGCTATGATTGCATTTCCCTTCTGTTTACGGGGGAAAGGAAAGGATTACAAAACAGGTTATAGGATCAAAAATAATAAAAGTGTGTGCAGCGTGGGCAAGAAGCAAATATCAATTAATGCAGCCCAGTGGAAATGAAAGTGAGCCCAGCACGGGGAGACCCATTCATTCGCTTCAACTCTCAGCATTGCACGTATTGAGGGTCTGCGGGGTGTGGGATGGTGTTCGAAATGTTCTAAATACTGGATGTCGTTTCTAGCAGCCCCCTACCTTCATTTCCAACACAATTGTCCCTTTCATTTAATTTGGATTGTTCTTTTTTTTTTTTTTTAGGCTTTTAATTCACTTTATTTTTCTTGTACAAAACTATGTGGTGGCCACAGCTGGAGCCTGGGTCCTCTGCACAGAGACTCTGGTGTGGGTCTTCACAAGATGGTCAGTGAATTCCTGATACGGAGACTTGGTGAATACAGTCTCTTTCCAAAGATCAGGAGTGTCTAGTGTCCTTTCCTTGGCCCGGTTGCCTTGGTCTCTTCCCCGCTTTCTTTTTTTTTTTTTTTTTTTTAATTTCTAGGAGAGAGAGAGAGAGACAGCGTGAGCAGGGGAGGGTCAGAGAGAGAGGGAGACGCAGACTGAAACAGNAATTTCTAGGAGAGAGAGAGAGAGACAGCGTGAGCAGGGGAGGGTCAGAGAGAGAGGGAGACGCAGACTGAAACAGGCTCCAGGCTCTGAGCTGGCAGCCAGCACAGAGCCCGACGCGGGGCTCGAACCCACCAACTGCGAGATCATGACCTAAGCGAAAGTCGGAGGCTTAACCGACTAAGCCACCCAGGCGCCCCTCTTCCCCGCTTTCTTATCCGTCTGTTTCTATCCCTTTCTTCCTCCTCACTACCTCCCCCACCCCCACCCCTGGGCTATGCTTTACATAATAATCTCTGTGAAGGCTTCCTGCCTGCCCCAAACCCACTTGGTCATTCTTTGCATTGCATGCCTCAGTTTCCAGATTTGTAAAGTGTAGCTAATATATTTTTTTAAATTTTTTTTAATGTTTTATTTTATTTCTAGCAGAGAGAGAGACAGCGTGAGCAGGGGAGGGTCAGAGAGAGAGGGAGTCACAGACTGAAACAGGCTCCAGGCTCGGAGCTGGCAGTCAGCACAGAGCCCGATGCGGGGCTCAAACCCACAACCGCGAGATCATGACCTAAGCGAAAGTCGGACGCTCAACCGACTAAGCCACCCAGGCGCCCCAAGTGTAGCTAATATATTGTCTGTCTCATATGATAAGGTCATAAAGACTTAATACTGCTATGCATATGCATCATTTAACAGAGTGCCTGTGCTTAAAGTACATCGTTGTTTTCTGATTAATATTTTATCATTACCCCTGGCATCATTATACTCGTTATTATTTCTGTCCATGGTATTTTGCTTGTGCCTTATATTCAGTTTTATTTCATTCCGCCTGATACCACAGCTATGTTTCCTCCAAGACCATGCGCACTGCTTGCAGAGATCAAGGCTCTTCCCTAAGTACAGCCTCAGAGCCCTGTCCAGTGCCTGGTAAAGGGTGGACACTTACTAGATACTTACTGAGGGGGAAAAAACACAACTCCTTTGTTTCTGTAACATTTTTATTTTTATTTTATTATTATTATTTTTTTTTATTTCTAGGAGAGAGAGAGAGACACCGTGAGCAGGGGAGGGTCAGAGAGAGAGGGAGTCACAGACTGAAGCAGGCTCCAGGCTCTGAGCTGGCAGTCAGCACAGAGCCTGACTCAGGGCTCGAACCCACGAACCACGAGATCACGACCTAAGCGAAAGTTGGACGCTTAACTGACTAAGCCACCCAGGCGCCCCTCTATAACATTTTGAAAAAGACGTCCTTGTTTGTGTAAATTTAGCAGTTCTTAGAAAAATGTTCTATGAAAGGTGCCTTGAGCGTGCAGTGTTCCATTCAAAATATTAGTATTATTATTAAACGTTTAATGGTAAATTGGCTTTTCTTTTTGCAAGGCAGTCCTTGGAGACCAAGGATGTTGGGGAAAAACATGTGTGATTGTGCAGACTTGAAAGAACTGGGCTTTCGTCCCCTGAGCTGTGTCTCCCCTCGAGAGTCAGCGAGGCACCTTGGGAAGCTCACTTGGGCGTAGTCGTCCCCGGAGACCCAGCCAACTGGGTGCTGTCAGACTCAGGGCTTCATGCTGGGCTGAACGGTCTTAGGAAAAAAGAAAAGTTGTTTGCCTGGATCCATTTTCTTAAAACACCTCTATCTTTGGAGTTTAAGTTATTTTTAATGAGATGGAATCACGGTTAGAGAACTATTTCACGCACTGGATTGCATTTTCTCATGCAAGACTGATTGGCTGGGTCGACAATGGCGGTTTGAACACACTTAGTAGTGAAGGCCCGAGCCGCTCTGTGTTGGCCCCTTCTTTTAAGTCTGAAGACTGAGGGAGTCCCAAGAATCTGGCTGTAGTTGGAAGGCATCAGCTGTCCAGGCTTTCAGGGTAGGGCTCTTTCTCCTGGGGTCCGCCCCTCCTGCTACCTGCCTCTTAGGACTCAATATCCTTCCATTTGGGAAACTTCCTTACAGAAACCACTCCGGAGAAGGGCATTTTAAGGTTGTCGCCTAGAAATGCATGGGAATTTTAAAACGTGAATGGAAATCACTGCAATCTCAAACTTTCAAGTGCTGGGAGAAATTGGAGACTTAGGTTTGCTTTGCGGGACGAATAATTCTTTGTACAAAGTCCACTTCTATAGACTTTTGGTGGTGGAAAGTAAAAGTAAAGCAAAAAAAAAAAAGTCTAGTTCCATTAAATTATCTTATTTGCGAAGTTTAAACTCTAGGTAACACTTTTTTTAAGGATTTTTTCATAAGTGTAATTTAAGATTGCATTTCACCTGAAATGTACTTTTGAAAGATGTGTGTGTGTGTGGGGGGGGCGTTGAAGCATTTACCCGTAGATAATGAGGATTGAAACCAAAAGGTGATAGGAAGATGGGGCACCTGGGTGGCTCAGTTGGTTGAGCACCAGACTTTGGCTCAGTCCCACGGTTCGTGGGTTCGAGCCCCGAGTCGGGCTCTGTGCTGACAGCTCAGAGCCTGGAACCTGCTTCGGTTTCTGTGTCTCCCTCTCTCTGCCCCTCTTCTGCTCACGCTCTGTCTCTCTCTTTTTCAGAAATAAACATTTGAAAAATGTTTAAAAAGATGATGGGAAGAATTTGGGGGCATAATTTCATCTCCTGCCCATAGAAACATATAAAGACACAGGACTTTGCTGTCACCCAATAGAACCATATATTGAAGTTGTATGCCCTGGCAATGTAATTCCAAAACCAAATTTCCTAGATGGTGCTGAATGTGCTAATACTAGATATTTGTGGTGTGATAGCAAATCTTGAAGGATCTTTAGGGCAAGGCCAAAGGTAACTACCAAGGAAGGGGGCTCTGTGTTGTTGTTGTTGTTGTTGTTGTTTTTAAGGAAAGTAGTGAACATCCCCAAAGCCTATCATTTCAGAAGGGGAAGGATCTGGGATGCCAAGTGAGTCCTCAGAAAGCAGATGTGAAGCAGTGATTGTAGCCTGGAACGCCAGAGGGAAGAAGGGCTAGAACTGCTCTCCCTCTCCTTCTCCCTCCCTCCCCTTCGCTCTCTCTCTCCTCTATCCCTTCCCCCCCCCCCCCAACTTCTCTCTTTCCCTGGCTCAGAAGCATGTGGCAGACTTTTTCTACATGGAACCAGCCTCAGAGCTGGATTGTGAATCTTCTGAGAAGGGCTGAATCTAGTACTGGGCTTAGATTATCTATGGGATGGAATTCTTCCATTATTATATTCAGGTTTTCAGTTGAGTTTTGCCAAAGATTTTAGTCCAGTTTGGACAGCATAGTGTGGAAGTAGCTGCTTAGCGCATGGGTTAAGACGAAAGCAGCTCCCGCTATGCTCCGCCCCCATTCCTTAATCCCATCTTTTCAAGACCATTGTTGCCCCTGCTGTTTAGGAGGAATTGAAGTCTGGGGGCAAGGTAAGAAGTGATTCCAAACCAGTCTCAGCATTATAGGCACCAGATGGCAAGAAATCTTTACCAAATGGTTAAGAGAGATTAGTTCAGCTCTGTTTAGTCATCGAATTCTATTCCCTTAAATGTTTTATCTGGCTGTCAAAGAACTCGGCTTTGTTCTTTGATTAATGATTAGCTAGAGAACAGAGATCTGTGCATCTTACACAAACTCGGCTTTCGATAATTTTTAAGAGATTTATCACCATGTTCCTAGGAAGATGCTAGAGATTTTGTGCACCAGGATGATATGGTAGATGAGGAATCTGATGCCTCTTGTTTTGGAAAATGACTAAGTACTATCGCCAAAAACCAAAGGACTGAGTGCCTCATCATAATTCCAGATAATTCCTCACGTTTTGGCAACGTGACACCACCCCACACATTTTATTGAGAGCTGGCATTTGGCACAATGGGCATTGGGACCACAACCACAGCCAACAACTGGGCAGTGTGTGGAATGACTGGGCAGGTGAAACAAGTTGGGGGGAAATGCAGTGTCTCCTTTCTTCTTCTTCCCATGGAATATGAGAAAATTCTCAAAACCATCATGGCTCCCTCCTTGAAGGTAAGAGGAAGGACATCCAAGATCCCTACTTCGGAAGTTTGATAGTCACTTCAGGAAAGGAGTACACCTTTCTGCATGGCGGTATGTCTTCCTGACTGCTGGGCCTGGCAGCCTCTCCCAGAGCGGTGGAAAGACCACTGGGGGATGTGGGATGGGGGTATAGACAGAAGGTGAGGATGCCATGTCCCCTGTCTTCGTGTGCTCGGGCTGCCATAACAAAACCCTACAGACTCGGTGGCTTAAACAGCAGAAATTGATTTTCTCACATTTCTAGTGTCTGGAAGATCAAGATCAAGGTGTTGGCAGGGCTGGTCTCTCCTGAGGCCTGTCTCCTTGGCTTGCAGACAGCCACCTTCTTGCTGCGTCCCCACATGGCCTTTCCCCTGTGCACACAAATGCTGCTATCTCTGCCTCTTCTTATAAGGACATCAGTCATGTCAGATCAAAGCCCTGCTCTTATGACCTTATTTAACCTTAATTACATGTTTAACTGTTCTGTCTCCAAATACAGTCATGTTGGGAGTTAGGGCTTCAATGTATGAATTTTGGGGAAACACAATTCAGTCCGTAACACCACTCCTTTCAAAGTTATATTCTTGAGAAGTATACAAAAGACAAATCTGTCTTCATGCTTTCCAACATCGGGGCCACAGAAGACGGATGAGCATTGAGGCTCTGGACCACTCAGAGTCTTCATAGCCTCGAAGGGAGGGGTATGGGCATCAGGAACAATGGTGTACGTCCACTAGCTAGACATCAGAGTGCTCAGGGGATCCTCAGTCCTGAAGATAACATCAGTCCTTAATGACCAAGACTTGTTAGAGAAGTTACGAATTCTTGCAGAGTTTATAGACGACGAGCTAGATCAATAATGATGATCACCGGTAAAGAAAGCCTGAATCTTGCCACGACAGGCATGTAAGGACTTACTATTATTTTTTACCTTTACCCTTCTCCCTACCCATACATCAAAGGATAAGTATCAGGAATGGTAAAGGTAGAGCCAGCAAGGCCAGAATTATGTAACCCTAGGAATAACTGAGTTGTATATACTCAGGTGAATAAAATCTTTCACTAATAGCACAGCAGAAAAAAAAAATGTTTTAAATTGCAAATGTAATGTATGAATATAAAGTGTTAAGGCAGGTGTCATAAATGATATGGAAATCAGCACCCTTACTATAATAGAGCAGAAAAACTATAACACATCAGCCAAATCCAGCCCATCACGTTTTTGTATGGTCTGCAAGCCATGAATAGTTTCCCCCCGTTTTTAGATATAAAATAGGACACGTAGATGTTCCATGTCTAGAATAGTAGCATGAGGAGCTCCATAGACCTATTCCCCAGCAGGGAACCATAACTGATAAAAATATATATATATCTCAACAACAACAACAACCCTTAACGTTGCTGGAAGGTATCCTAAGGGCATGGACTAAATGAATGAACATTTATTCAAGCAAATTAACTAAATCTCAGTTAAAACAGCATGAGTTTGTAGCACATGAGCCATGACCCACTTCCTCCTTCCTTATCCCCCAGCTCAACCTAATGGACCTTTCATTCTGAGCAAGTACGGCCAAGAGGACAGGGCTCCCTTTCCCTTCATCCATCAAGGGATACGATATCTTTCCAGCAGGTGCAGGCCACCGGAATTGCTCATTTCCTCCAGATCCAGTTGCATGGGCTCAATTCCTGGGAAGAGGGTCCAAGAAGTCAGGGCAGTCTTCCTCCAGCCAGTCCTCACTCACAGGGCAGAGGCTCTGCCGCAGGCATGGTGGGCCATTTCATCCATAAGATAGAAGTCCCATGCCGCAGGAAACACGCTGGACTATCAGAGGCTCCCATAAGCACCCAGGGCCCTGTTTGGCGAGCAGAAGTGTCATTCCTGTCCCCAGCTCTGAAACCGTGGCTCTGAGTTTTGTGCAAGGAAAAAGACAACCCTTAAGAACACAGGGCTCTGAAGCTCTCCTCAAAGGAACTGACTTTATTTGAAACAGGGTGTGGGAAGGTTCAGCCTAAGGGCATTCTCAAAAGCAACGGAGATTTTGGTGGCACGGGACTAAGAGGAGGCTGATAGCTCTGTGACCCCAACACTGTGGTTTAACACAGGTAAACCGTAAGACTGCTGCATTACTGGAGAGAGCCAAGGGAAAAACCACAGCTAAGAAAAGCCCTCCTGGAATTGGAGCCA
This sequence comes from Hyaena hyaena, assembly GCF_003009895.1. Classification (NCBI taxonomy): domain Eukaryota; kingdom Metazoa; phylum Chordata; class Mammalia; order Carnivora; family Hyaenidae; genus Hyaena; species Hyaena hyaena. Next base: position 219,387 of record NW_024081453.1, on the reverse strand, counting down.
ACCTCAAAGAGTGGCCTCAAAATATGCCCCTGGAATGGACCGTGAACTCAGTTGGATAAGACTATGGAACCATTTATGCCAGGATATAAGGCAGGAGGGTAGTCAGCGGGCCATTAGTGCAGCCTAATAGCTGGGTGTGATACCAATCCAGACCGACAGTTGAGCAGTGAGATCAAGAAAAGAGGGGAAAAAAAAAATCCCTAAAATGAAAGTCCTAAAATCACTATTATCCCAGATTAACTGTATGCAGGCCCAAGGCTATTACATTTTACTCTTTGGTAATTTCCACTGAATGGGCAAGTCCATGTTTCCCCAAGAATTTTTATTAGTATTTTATTCATTGGGATTCACAGGAGGGTAAACCAAGAGGGAAAAATGTCCCTAACTTGGCGTTTAGATGAAATAACCTTTAGAATATTTTCCAGGTCAAGGAAGACTGTATGTTAGAAAGGAAGAATGACGGACCTCAAGAGGAAGCTGATGTTAACCACTGTCTGCCTTTTAGTCTCTGGAATGTGTCCTATCAATTTGAACATGGCTATCCCACTTTTTCAATGACTCTTTGGATCTCATCAAGTGAAATGTTCATTTTTTTCAATGAGGAGAATCAAATAAATGTTTTATTGGGCATATCTCTAGCTTTCGGCCCCAGATGTCTTCTTGTGACAGAGGAGGTTCTGGGGCCATTTGAATGTGTCATCTTCTAATGGTTCCATGACAGCTTTACACTGGTGTAGAGCTGGGCTTGGTGGCGGAGGGTGGAAGATGAGGGAGGGGTGAAGTCTTCTCACCCAAGTGCAGATTTGGAAGGCCTCTATGGCCAAACCAAATGCCAGATTGTAAGGGAGAAGGAAGACACTTTGGATTTGTCTATAATCTCAGATTCTTAAAAATCACGAGTATCTTATAGAAGAGACCTAGTAACAGTAAAGGCATTGTATAATAAAAAGAGGCATACTAATAATCATATTTTCAAGGTCATGCTGCCAAAAAAGAATTGGAAATGGATTTCAGACATCTGCCCACATACACTGACAATGATATCCCTTTTATTTACTTCAAAAAATTTTTTTGATATCCTGCTGTGATGAATGAAGAAAGTGATCGAAACATGGAAAGAATCATCAGAGGTTAAAAAAAAAAACCCAAAGAGGACATACAAGATAAAAATCCTTCCCAGTGCAGCTGTGACAAAAAGACATCTCTGCAAGTCAGTCTATAAAGCGGCTGTGATAATTCAGAGAAATTATTTAGCACTCAGGAAAACATTGCCACAGAATGATGGAGGGGTCTGGCAGGAGAAATTGTCAAAAGACTGGCATCAATCACGGTTAACTGTGGCGTCTCTGCCGATTACGTGTACCCTGCAGCGAGCCTGCCAAAACACATCTCTGACATGGCGGTGACATGCTGATGGGCGTCTGTGAGAATGATTGATGGGGTGGCCCGCCAGCATCTGGGACGAGAAGGAGTGGATTGATGTTGCTGAGTGTTTTGAATGCAGAATAATTCTTTGTGATCCAGGCATTAATTCCTTGAACTTGAACGCACGCAGTGAGAAGGGGGAGGCATCCTGTGGCTTGGCTTTCTGTGTGTGAGCTTATCCGCCTTATCTGCTAGAGAAAACAAGGTTTAGGGTGGCCCAAGATTGGTCTCAAGTATCCCAAGAATCTACAAAGGAAGCTCTTTAGAGTTTCTCTTATCAAAGCCTATAAAACCTTATTGTGTTTCCTTCCTGCTTTAAACTCAAGAATGATGGCAACTACCACAGTCGTAGTGTCATTTATATAGTAATACTTTATTATTTCAAATCTAATATCTACCGTATTGGGTAGATATTAATGAGCCCATTATATAGCTGTGAAAACTGTGGTCCAGAGAAACTATTCATTGGATTGAGGCAGCCTAGCCGACAGTAATGGCCTGTGCACTGGAATTCAGTCATGTCTAATACCAATGACTCTCCTCTGTCCCCTTTGTCACACTACCTGCTCCTAAAAAGCTGCTTACAATGTTTGTATACTGGGTCTGTTAAGAGATTACGTAACAACTAAAGGCACAGTGATTATTTCATTTTGAACCCATTGTTTTGAACAATTAGGTTTTCCAAAAACTTGAAAACTCAGAAATAATAGTTGAGTTACACTAATGGTTCGGTTCAAAGAGCTCACTAATAACTTCATTCCCTTCAACCTTCCCATCTCAGGGCCAAGCCTGGGTAGATCCGTCCGTGTCCTCCATGTGAAAAGCAAGTAGCTGTTATTCACATCCTTATTAACCGTTTATTAGGTTTATTGGTCTAGATATCACTATTGTCCAAGAGAAATAGAATGCAAGTCACAAATGCTAGTCATATAATGTAATTTTGAATTTTCTAGTAGCTATATCTTAAGTAAAATTTTAAAAAGGTGGAATTTATTTTAATAGATTTCATTTAACCCAATGTATCTCAAGTTTATTTTAACATATGGTCAGCACAAAAAGTGATTATTCATTTTATTGTGCTGCGTCTTTGTACAGAAGCTCCCTGTTTGGACTGGCCACATTTCAAGTGGTTGAGAGCCATATATGACTAGTGGCTGCCATATTGGAGAGCATAGTTCTTGATACTTCACTTAACTGGCCCAATTCCCCATATTCAGGCCAAACCTCTTCTTTATTAATTCATGTGTCCATCTATCAACTGATTTCTTTATTTATACAATTTCCATAAAAAATTTGAGGGAAGCTGACACCCCTCTAAGTATCTACCTCATCTACCTGTTCTTAGGCCGTGAGAATCTCAAACTTATGAAACCCTGACTTTGACCTCAAGTTGAGACCCTTTCTCTTCGGGCTGTAGCCACATAACCATTGCCCCAGTGATTTTGCATGGCCCTGAGAAAACTGTTAGTTTTCTTCGTCAATTATCTTGTTTTAGTAATCTTCACAAATCATAAGTGGGTGACTCCATAAATTCTAACAAAATAAGCCCACCTATGGGGCGCCTGGGTGGCTCAGTAGGTTAAGTGTCCGAATTTGGCTCAGGTCATGATCTCACAGGTCATGGGTTCAAGCCCTGCATTGGGCTCTGCACTGACAGCTCAGAGCCTGGAGGCTGCTTTGGATTCTGTGTCTCCCTCTCTCTCTGACCCTCCCCTGCTCATGCTGCCTCTCTCTCTCTCTCAGAAATAAACAAAAACATTAAAAAAATTTTTTTAGTAAAAAAAATAAGCTCACCTAAGTAACCAGCACCCAGATCGAGGAATCTTGCTAACACCTCAGAATCCCTTTTCCCCTTCTTCTAGTCCCTGCGCCCCCTCCCAGGTCACCAGAATCATGACTTCTAATTTTGCTTGTTTTTAGCATTACGTATGTGAATTCTTCTAGGGCTTACTCTCTTCTACCTGCTTCTCTCAGTCACATTATATGTGCAAGACTCGTCAATGTTGTTGTATGTAGTTTTAGCGCTTCCTTCTTCATTGATGTAAACTATTCTATTGTAGGACACAATCAGAGCTTATCCCTCTGCTCTACTCTTTTTTTTTTTTAATTTTTTTTTTTTTAATTTCTAGGAGAGAGAGAGAGAGAGAGACAGCATGAGCAGGGGATGGTCAGAGAGAGAGGGAGTCACAGACTGAAACAGGCTCCAGGCTCTGAGCTGGCAGTCAGCACAGAGCCTGACGCGGGGCTCGAACCCACGAACCGTGAGATCATGACCCAAGCGAAAGTCGGCCTCTTAACCGACTAAGCCACCCAGGCGCCCCTCCCTCTGCTCTACTCTTGATAGGTATTGGAAATGTTCCAGTGACTATGTGTCTCTATGTGGGATTGTTCTTGTGACTATGACAAGTCATGCTGCTATGAGCATTTCTTCATGTGCCTTTTGGTAGAAAAAAAACATTGTGTGTGTGTGTGTGTGTGTGTGTGTGTGTGTGTAGAATTGCTGGATCATAGTAGGTGGTGCCTGTGGTAGATAGAATAATGGCCACACCACAATACCGGGTTCTCATTCCTGGAACCTGTACATTTTTCCTATTTTTAAAAAAGGATCTTTACATGTGTGATTAAGTTAAGGACCTTGAGATGGAGAGACTATCCTCTAGGTCCTAACTGCAACCACACGTATCCTTCTCAGAGGGAGGCAGAGGGGGACTTCCCACACGCAGAGGAGAGAGCGGTTGGGAGACAGAAGCAGAGATGCGCACGATGCAACCGCAGGGTGAAGGGTGCGAGCTGTCAGTCACCTGAGGCTGGAAGCAGCAAGGAGCTGATTCTCTTCCAGAGCCTCCAGAGGGAGCACAGCCCTGCTGACAGCCCTCGATTTCAGGCACAGCCCTCGGTTTCAGCCCAGCGGTACTGATTTCTGACTTCCGGCCTTCAGAGCTGTGAGAGAACTCATTTCTGAAATTTAAAAAAAAAAATTATTTATTTATTCTGAGAGAGAAAAAGAGCATGAGAGAGGGAGAGGGAGATGCTCAAGCAGGCTCTGCACTGTTGGCAGAGAGACTGATGTGGGGCTCGAACCCACAAACCATGAGATTATGACCTGAGCCGAAATCAAGTGTCAGGCGCTCTGCCAGCTGGGCCACCCAGATGCTCCTTGTTTCTGTTGTTTTAAACCACACAGTTTGTGATCATTGTTTTTTCAACACACTACTCATGCTAACTAGTTTTCCCAATTGATGATCATTGTTTAAAAGGGGGGGGGGGAGCCATAGTTTTCTAATTGCCAATAATATTAAAATGTGAAGAATAAGCTTTAAAGAGCAAGGCTGAAGAGACAACAGGCTACCATTATCATCACCGTGTTTTTTAAAAAAGAAAAATCAACCAGAGGGCTCAGGAGGAAAACCTACCTTACAAATAATTTGCTGAGCGGCACAGATGAAAATCTTGGTAAACTGTCTACCATCCGCTATAAAATGTCACAAGGAATCGACTCTTAAAAGCAGGCAAACAAGCAAAGCAAAACAAAACCAAAAAATAAAAATAACAAAGACGAGGTAAGAATGGGGTGGCTTAAAGTCAGAAGAATTACAAGATGATGCAGATTGTGGCACGTTAAGTAAAATGGCAAGTGGCTCTGTGGGAACTCTCTGTGCCGTCTTCACAGTTTTCCTGTAAGTATAAAACCATTCTAAGATAAAGCATTCGGTTAAAAAAATCAGGGAGATGGTAATCATTAAATATATCGCTGTATGTGTTAAATGGTGTAGATAACTTTAGACACATATAAAACTTTAAAATGCTATAAAATCATAAAGCAGAATAAAAACATGCAGTTGATTCAGCGAAGCCCAGATCTGATGCTGTAGAAGCAAAACTTGATACTTTTCTGTACAGAAATGCAAACAGGAAGAAAAAAATATGAAACCTCTCACATACAGAAAATGAAGAGCTGGAGCCCGGATTGCCTGCAGTAGCAGAAGGAAACCTTGCCTGTGCTCAGGGACGAGCTATGGATTCAATAAGCTCACTCCCGGCAAAACTAGTTAAGAGGCTTATTTCTAGATTCAGGCTGGAGAAAAATTTTGAGGTATGAGGAGAGAGACAAAATATCTTAGCAGTATTCAGGCTGGATAAAAGAAGACATTTCTAACAAAGACATGATAATCCATTTACCATGAGCCGCCCTCTCAGTAACCTCACATTCCAGAAAATAATGGAATAACACCTGGAGTTTTAGAAGAAATGCTATGGTCCCCAAATTACATAATAAAAAAAAGCCATTCATATACAAATACAAGAGAAAGACATTCTCAGATATTAAAAAGCCCCAAAATAGGCTGTTCACATACCTGTCTTGGAAAAAAATATTTAACTTCTGCAGTCCGTTGAGATGAGGCAAAACCAAGAGCACCAAAAATTGGCAGGTCATCATATGAAAGGGCTGGGCATCATTAATATTTAAAAATGTCTAAGTAGTGTTGTAAAGCTTTTTAAAAAAATTGAATGTAAAAACAAAAGAGAATTATTTTAGGAAAGGTCATATAATGTGTAAAAAGAATTGTATAGGTATTACCTAGGACTTAAAGACCAAAGTGTAAGATCTGGAGTTTAACCATATACATATACATACACTAGTACCGGATAGTATGGCTCCCTTCTGGAAGCCCTGGGAGCTCCCTAGACCAGAACGCACTCATTCCTCCTCTGCCAGCACTCACAGCCCCAGCAGCACGACCTAAGAGACCCTCAGAAATAATCCAAATTATGTTGTGTTCTTTACCTAAGTCACTTGAAAGCAGCTCAACACCTTAAGGTCTCTTCACCTGGATTCTAACCCCCCCCATAGCTCTGTAAATTCCTTAGGCTGATTCAGTCTCCTCATGTTAACTCCACGGAGCCTTCCAGTGTCTGTCAATCCCTATATATTCATTCAGCTCTTTCCCCAGTGATTCTTTGACCTCTTTAAGACCTGATTCTTCCCTGAGGACATTGCTCCCTATCATCCTTCCTAAAGAGTAGCTGTTTTCTGGGGTGCCTGGGTGGCCCAGTTGGTTAAGCATCTGGCTTCAGGTCAGGTCATGATCTCACAGCTTGTGAGTTCGAGCCCCGCGTCAGGCTCTTTGCTGACAGCTCAAATCCTGGAGCCTGCTTCAGAATCTGTGTCTGCCTGTCTCTGCCCCTCCCCCGCTCACATTTGGCTCTGTCAAAAATAAAGAGACATTAAAAAAAAACTTGCAAAAGTATTAAAAAAAAAAAAAAAGAGTAGCTGTTTTCTCTCCCAGACCCGTCAGGGCCACTGGAGTGAGGGTAGATATCCTCTTCTGTACTCATTCTTTAAAGATGCTATCACCCACGGTCACACCCTCCAAAATCAGCCTTGTCATAATCATTGATAACATCAATCTCAATATCCACATAGATCGGTTCAATAGATTTTCTTTAATGTTGGAAATGCTCTATCTCTGCACTATCTAATCTGGTAACTAGTAGACATGTGTGCTATTGAGTGCTTCAAATGTGACAGGTGTAAGAGAGGAACGGAAGTTTTCGTTTTAAATAATTTTTATTAACCATGGGTGCTAGTGGCATTTTGGACAGCACGGACGTCAATGATAATTTCAGTAACCAGTGTTCTCAGTTCTTTGGCATCTATGCTTCCAAGTAGCTTGTCCATCGTACTAACCCTGGTACCTACTTTTGAACTCTAGAACATATCAAGATCAATAATGGCACCTGCTCTCAAAACTTAATATCAAACGTCCCATTTACCAACCACCATTCTCTCTCTTTAAGCTTATTTCCTCTGGTAAACTCAATCCGAGAATAGCACAAATTCACTCCAGTGTAGATCTCCGGTTCCCTTGCCTCTCACCATTTGACTAATCAGACAAAGTACTACTGACTCTGATTAAGTTCAGTTCTCAGCCTATTCCTGCCAGCATCCAGGTGACTAACTGTGGCCAATGGAAAACACACAACCATGGGTTGCTTGGTACTTTAGTTGGCGAACGTTGGCTCATGGTTCATGGGGTCCAGCCCCTCACTGAGCTCTGTGCTGACAGCTCAGAGCCTGGAGCCTGCTTCTGATTCTGTGTCTTCCACTCTCTCTGTCTCTCTCTGCCCCTCCCCCACTCAAGCTCTGTCTCTCTCTGCCTCAAAAATAAAATAAACATTAAAAAAATTTTTTTTAAAAAAAGAATGAAATACGTAAATAAGGAAATAAAAGCTTTCTTTGTCTCCTATTTCCCTTCAGCTATAAGCCCATCTCTCGGTTCTCTTTCATAGCAAAACACCACGAGAGAATGGGCCACACATACCATCTTCCCGTTGTCTTTCCAGTTCTCTCTTGAGTCCGTATTCACCAGGCCTTTGTCCGTCCTGCTGTCACTCAGATAGCTCATGTAAAGGTATGCAGTGACCCCCATGTAGCAAAATGGAACTCTGACTTCCCAGTCCTCCTCATTCTCCGCTATCACCAGCATTAACGTTTTCAGCCAGCGTTCCTTCCAAACACTTTTCCCGTGGCTGCCGCGATTCCTCCCTTTCTGGTTCTCCTGCTGTAAGTACTGCCTCTTAGCCTCCTTGCTGGTCCCTCCTCATCTCTTCAGCCTCTAAACATGGAATTGCTGCAGAGTTCACTCTTCCGGTCTATTTATACTCACTGCAGTAGCACCCAAACCTGATATCACAGCTTTACATGCTATTTACATGCTAGCCAGCTGTTGAGGAATCCCCACGTTGATTTTTCCAGCACAGAATGTTCCCCTGACGTCTAGCCTCATATTTCCGTGGCCCGTATATCTGGTTGCCTGTTCAACATCTGCACGAGGGGACCTAACAGACCGTCCATACCTAATGCACCCACAATGCCCCCCCCCACCCCCCACAGTGTGTACTTTCTCAGTCAACGGCAGTACGTTCCTTCCATTGCCCAGGCCAAAACTCTTAGATTAGTCTTGAATCCTGTCCCTTTCTCCATCCAGTATCCAGACCATCAGCAAATCCTATTTGCTGCTTTGCTTTCAAAGTTCATCTTGAATCTGAGTGCTTCCTACCACTTTCTCAACCGCCATCCTTTATCTAGGTCACCGTACCAATGCCCTGCTGTCACTCCTGTGAAATTTGCTAATAGACATAATTGTACTTATATATATATATATATTTTTTTACTTTTCTTTCCCTTTATTTCATCCGTCCTCCTACCTACCTCCCCTCAGGCAATCGCCAGTTCATTCTCTGTATTTAAAAGTCTGTTTTGGGGGCGCCTGGATGGCTCAGTCAGTTAAGCATCTGACCGGCTCAGGTCATGATCTTCTGGCTTATGAGTTCGAGCCCTATGTCAGGCTCGGTGCTGACAACCAGAGCCTGGAGCCTGCTTCAGTTCCTGTGTCTCCCTCTTTCTCTGCCCCTCCCCGACTCATGCTCTGTCTCTGTCTCTCTCTGTTTCTGAAAAATGAATAAATGTTAAAGATGTGTTTTAATTCTATAAAAGTCTGGGTTGTTTTTTTTTTTTTACTTTTTTCTTTGTTCATTTGACATAATTATACTTTTTAAAAAATTTTATTTATTTATTTTGAGAGAAAGTGCGAGTGGGGGAGTGCCAGACAAAGAGAGAGAGAGAGAGAGAGAGAATCCCCGACAGGCTCCATGCTGTCAGCACAGAGCCTGACATGGGGCTTAATCTCGCAACTGTGAGATCATGACCTGAGCCAAAATCAAGAGTTGGACACTTAATGAGTGAGCCACTGAAACACCCTTGAAATAATTATACTTAAAAAAAAAAATTCTTTTAACGTTTATCTGTTTTGGAGAAATGGAGTATGAGTGGGGGAGCGGCAGACAGAGAAGGAGACACCAAACCCAAGGCAGAGTCCAGGCTCTGAGCTCTCAGCACAGACCCTGATGGGGGACTTGAACTTGTGAACTGTGAGATCATGATGTGAGCCAAAGTCAGACGCTCAACGAACTGAGCCACCCAATTGCCCCCATAAATATACTGGTAAAAACAAAAATCAGCCCCAGTCACTGCTTGCTCCCCTCAAACTCCACAGTGGCTCCTATCTTACTCAGAGCAAAGGTCGCCGGAATGGCCTAGAAGGGTGCACGCCTCTCATCAACTCTGCGACCTCCTATCCTACAAGTAACCCCCTACCTTAACCCCCACCGGCTCCCCTGCTTCCTAGCTGTTCTTCAACAAAAAGCTGTAACCTCAGAAAGCTTTCTCAGAGTGCTCTTCTTTAAGGCACACGCATAGTTTGCTGCCTCTCCTGCTCCTGGTCTTTCCTTAAATGTTGCTTTATCATAGCCCTTCCCTAACCACCTTATAAATCATTTCAGCCACTCTCACCCCTTGACATTCCACATTCCTGTTCTTCTGTGTTATCTTCCTTCATGACACGTATCACCACCTAGGCTACCTCTGTATCTATATCCCTTGTATATCTACATCTGGGGGAGAGAGAGGAATACTTCTGAACACTGTAAATGGGTTTTCATGCTCTATTTCCCGACACTGGCAATCAGTGAATTGAATGGATGAAGGAAAAGAAGAAAGGGAGAGAGAGAGTGGGAGAGAAACAGAAAAGAGAAAAGCAAGCCAGCCAGGCTGAGACATGGGTAACAGTTCGTACGGGAAGGTGGAACAGTAAGCTAAACTTCTTTAATGGTTTTCACTTTCATGGTGGCACGTTATACTTGATTCCGTGACAGCAGTAATATTTTAAAGTTGTTTTTTAAAAATCGTTGTATATCTGACACTAACATAACACTGTTTGTCAACTACAATAAAAAAAAAAAAACTAATAGTGGGGCGCCTAGGTGGCTCAGTTGGTTAAGCATCTGACTTTGGCTCAGGTCATGATCTGTGATTCATGGGTTTGAGCGTCACGTGGAGCTCTGTGCTGAGCCTGCTTCCGATTCTGTGTCTCCCTCTCTCTGCCCCTCCCCTGCTTGTGCTCTCTCTTTCTCTCTCACACTCAAAAATAATAAATAAACATTAAACAATTTTAAAGCATTAATAGTAACCACTAGTAGAATCTTATATAAAATACATATTTTTTCTCTGAAAAATATGAAAGCAGAAGAATTAAAAAAAAGCTCATATATCAAAAGAATTTTAATAAGGTAAACTTTTTTTAAAGCAAAAAATCTCTGATCAAGTAAATCCCATGATCATTATTTAAAGGAGATACACATAAAATTAAGCTCTGAAAATAGGATGGATAGAGGTCTATCAGTCAGATGCCATTTTAAAAAGCAGACTTTATAATATTAATATTGGACAAAATTGAATTTCAAATAAAAGCATTAAACAGGGCAAAGAAAGTTCCTCTATGAAGATAAATGACATGACATCAGCTCTGTGATGAGTTACCAAAGATGAGGGCTTCTGCCTTGCTCTTTTTCTCTCTCCATGTCCAGCTTCCACACACTGTCCCTGATGAAGCATGCGCCATGTTGTGAGATGCTCTGTGGAAAGGCCCAGATGGCAAGGCGCATGAGGAGTCTCAGGTCAATAGCCTACGAGGAACTGATGCCCCCTCTTCGGTCTTTAAGATAACTGCAGCCTTGTGAAAGACCCAGAGCCTGAAGACTAAGTCACACTCAAATGCATAGACCCCGTGAGAGAAAAAATGTTGGTGTTTTAAGCCACACTATTTTGGACTGATTTGTTACACAGCAAAAAATAATACATGGGTCAAAGAGAAATAAAAGACTACTTGAAATCAATAACAATGAGCATGATAGAATGTAAAAATAAACAAAGTATTAAACTCAGAAATCCATTAGTAAACCGAGTAAACCGAAATAGGTAAGGCATTTGCAAGGCTATTTGAGAGAGAGAGAGAGAGAAAATATATGTATACATATAGCGTTAAGAATAAGAAAGGTAACTTACAGTCCCTGGGGGGTCTTAACTAACACTGGAAGTGCCTTCTAACCATTCCTCTCCAACACCAAGAAACAGGAAAGAAAAGTATAGAAACCAGATGCAAGTGTCAAAATAAGTAAGACAAATCTTTTAAGGGCGCCTGGGTGGCTCAGTCAGTTAAGCGGCAGACTCTTCGTTTTGGCACAGGTCATGATCATATGGTTTGTGAGTTTTAGCCCCACATTGGACTTCACGCTGACAGTGCAGAGCCTGCTTGGGATTCTCTCTGTGTCTCTCTGTCCCTGACCCACTGATGCTCTGTCTCAAAATAAACTTAAAAAAAGAAAAAGAAAAAGAAAAAGAAGACAAATCTCTGTGTTATAAAAGGAGAGGAAACAAGATCAAAGCTATGAGTGGCAGCTCAAGCCAAATGGGTCCCAGGGACCACAGACCCGAACCCACAGACCGAATCCCTGAGGCTTCATTGTCTGCCTGCACACAAGAGTCTAAGTTTTCAGGCTGAGGGCTTGGCAGGAAGAAAGTACTGAGCCTCCTAAATAAAATTTGCAATGCAAAAGGCAAAGTAAAATGAAAGTAAAGTATTACCCCACAGGCCAGTCAGTGGGTGTGTCATGGAAACCTGGCATCCACCCAAACAAAAAAAGACTCATAAAAGAGATTCAAACTCTCATCTTCCTTAAAAAAAAAAAAAGTGGGTGTAGGAACAAATTTGTACTCCACAAAACTGGAGGGAAACTCTGAATCAAGAAATTTGCACAAAACTGGTCCAGATAAGGAAACTGTTTGAACCCCAGCAAAGACCAATTCAAATGTCCCCAAGTGACACCTACAGAAGTTAAAGTTCACTGGTCTGCACTAAGAAACAATCTTACTCCCTAGTCTGAGGACTTCACCATCAAAACTTTCAAAAGAACGTCAGGGGCGCCTGGGTGGCTCAGTCGGTTAAGCGTCCGACTTCGGCTCAGGTCTTGATCTCGCGGTTCATGGGTTTGAGCCCCGCGTCGGGCTCTGTGCTAACAGCTCAGAGCCTGGAGCCTGCTTCAGATTCTGTGTCTCCCTCTCTCTCTGCTCCTCCCCTACTCACATACTGTCTCTCTCTGTCTCAAAAATAAATAAACTATAAAAAAATTCAAAAGAACGTCAGCAAACTAGAAGGTTTATGGACAGTATAAATAAAGAAATCTAGACTTCAGAAACTATAGATAAGAGAACGCTCTTACAAAGGCTTATATATATACACATATATACACATATATACACATATATATACATATATATGTATATATATATGCACCCTGATATTTATAGTGGCATTATTTACAATATTTACTATAGCCAAATTGTGGAAGCAACCCACGTGTCCATCCATTAAATGAATGCATAAAGAAGATGGCCCCCCCCCACAGAAATATTATTCAGCCACAAAAAGAATGAAATCTTGGTATTTGCGATGACATGGATGGAGCTAGAGTAGTGTGCTGAGCGAAGTCAGAAAGACAAACACCACATGGTTTTACTCATATGTGGAATTTAAGAAAAAAACACAAATGAGCAAAGGGGGAAAAAAGAGAGACAAACCAAGAGACAGACTCCTAACTACAGAGAACACACTGATGGTTACCGAGGAGGGGTGGGTGGGGGGTGGGTGAAACAGATGATGGGGATTAAAGAGTCCACTCAGTCTTGATGAGCACCGACTAATAGACGGAAGTGTTGAATCACTATGTTGTACACCTGAAACTAATATAATGCTGTACGTTATATTGGAATTTTGAAAATGAAGTTATACATAGCTTTATATATAAAATATTCAGAGAGAAAGGAAGAAATAAAAACTACAAGGTAATTTTTTTATATAAATGGAATTTCTGGAAATGAAGACCATAGATTTTGCAAAAAAAGAAATACTCATATGATGGACTGATCAGAAGATGAGACAACTGAAGAGAATATTATTGGAAATATTGATAATTAGAAATCACCAAGAAGTCAAAAGAGGTAAAGAGATGGAAATTGTTAAAGAGAAGAGACCAAATAATGAGAAGCTTTACAATATACCTAAGAGAATTTCCAGAAAAGAAGAAGAGGCACTAGTGAAGAGATTATATATAACTAAAATACAAGTAACTCAAAGAGGAATATAATTTTAGATGGGAATCCACAGCAGATCCATAGAGGAAAAACCAAATCCAGATTGAAACAAAAATGATAGAGGATAAAAGATCAGACTTAAAATAGCTATCAAAAGAAAAGACTCATTATCTGAACAAGGAAAATTATAGGTTGGACGGCAGTCTTTTCGTCAGTCAAAATAAAAATCAGAAGTAAAAACAAGACATCTTCATAATGATGACTGGAAAATAGTCTCAACTGTTTTATATTCCCACCAGCTGTGTATGTAGGGTTCCAACTTCTCCATATCCTTACCAACACCTAGCCTGCTGTAAAAAAAAAATATTATCAGTATAGCTATCCTCGTAGGTGTGAAGGGGTAGGTCATTGTCATTTTGATTCACAGGACATGATGTGAAATACCTTTTCATGTGCCTGTTGGCTGTTTGCGTATCTTTGGATAAATGTCTATTCAAATTAGTGCCCATTTAATTTTTTTAAAAGGTTTATTCATTTTTCAGAGACAGAGTGTGAGTGAAGGAGGGGCAGAGAGGGACACACAGAATCCGAAGCAGGCTCCAGGCTCTGAACTGTCAGCCCAGAGCCTGACTTGAGGCTCAAACTCACAAACCATGAGATCATGACCTGAGCTGAAGTTGGAAGCTTAACTGACTGAGCCACCCAGGCGTCTGGAAATTATTGCCCATTTTAAACTGAATTATCTTTTCATTATTGGCTTGTTAGAGATCTTCTGTTTTGTATACAAGTCCCTTGTCAGATTTACGACCTGCATGTATTTTCTCCTATTCTGTAGGTTTTTCTTTTTATTTTCTTTACCGTATCATTTGAAGCATGAAATTTTTTAATTCAGGTGAAACACGATGTATCTATTTTTTCTTATACTGCTTGTGCTTTTAGTATTGTATTACAAAATCATGACTAACCCAAAGTCACAAAGATTTACTCCTATATTTTCTAAGAGTTTATAGTTTCAGTTTTTACATTTAGGTGTTTGATCCAGTTTGAGTTAATTTTTGTATATGGTGTTAGAAGTCCAGCTTCAGTCTTTTGCATGTGGATATCCACTTGTTGATATTCACTCCATTTGCTGAAAAGACTATTCTTTCCCCAATTGAGTTGTTTTGTCACTCTCATCAAAAATCAATTGACCACAAAAGGCAAGGCTTTATTTCTGGATTCTCAGTTCTATTCCATTGATCTGTTTATGTGGCATTATACCAGAACGACATTGTCATACTGATGCTTTGTAGTAAGTTTTGAAATTGGGAAGTATGAGTTATCCAACTTTGTTCTTTTTTGAGATTGTTCTGTCTGTTCTCATTCCCTTACATTTCCATGTGAGTGTTAGGATTAGCTTTTAATGTCAGCAAAGGAAAAAAAATGAGCTGGGAATTTGATAGGAATTGCATCAAATCTATAGATCAGTTTGGGGAGTATCGCCATCGTAAGAATATTACATCTCCCAATTAATGAGCATGGGATATTATTCCACTTACGAAGCCTTTCCTTAAGAAAGCACAAGGCTTGGGGTTTTTTGTTGTCTATTCCTAAATATTTTATTATTTTTGATGGTTTTATAAATGAAATTTTCTTAATTTCATTTTTAGATTGTGCAGAGAAATACAATTGATTTTTTGTATTCTGTATCCTACAACATTGTATATTCTAATGGTTTTTAGTGGATTCGCTACAATTCACTAAACAAACAAACAAAAAAAGATCACGTCATTTGCAAATAGAGATAATTTTACTTCTTCTTTTCCAATCTGGAAGATTTTCTTTCTTTTACTTAATTGTTCTGGTTAGAACATCCAATACAATGCTGAAAAAAAGTAGGGAGAGAAAATAGACATCCTTGGCTTGTTCCTGATCTTAGGGGGGAAAGCATTCCATTTTTGACCAGGAAATATAATAGTTAGTTTTGAGTTTTTCATATATAATCTTAGTGATTTTTATCAAATTAAGGAAGTTCCTTTCTATTCCTAGTCTGGATTTTCTCAAATGCTTTTTTCTGCATCTATGGGTTTTTTCCCCCTTTATTCTAATAATATGGTATTATTATGTTAATTGATTTTTGTACATTGAGCCAACCTTACATTCCTGGGATAAATCTCATCCTGTAATAGTGTATGATCTTTTTGATAGATTGCTGGATTCTTAATGAGATTTAGTCAATTTTCTTGAATGAATATTTCCTCATTTGCTATATGTACTAAGACAATTTTCAAGGACTTTAAATTTTTGTGTTTTGTAATTTTCACTAAATTTTTGTTTTACTAGGGAAAAGGTTCACCAGATTCCTTGGTCTGTCATTCTGAAAGATTCTATTTTGTTCCTGTTGTTATGTGGTATTTAGTTGTATGATATACAAAAACATTATGTGTTCTACTTTGTAGATATTTGATTTCTTTACAGTTATTGTGGTTACTATAAATTTTCTGTTCATGTTGTTTGAAACAAATGTGCAAAAATTCTTTAGGGTATAAATATATATACTTAGCAGTTATAGGGTATATGCAGCTTCAGTTTTTTTAATGTTTATTTTTGAGAGAGAGAAAGAGAGAGAGTAAGGTAGGGGCAGAGAGAGGGGGGCAGACAGAAGATCTGAAACAGGCTCTGTGCTGACAACAGAGAGCCGATGTGGGGCTTGAACTTACAAACCGTGAGATCATGACCTGAGCTGAAGTCAGATGCTTAACTGAATGAGCCACCTAGGTGCCCCAGCTTCTATTTTATGGGGGTAAAGTCATATCACCCAGTTGTAAGTGATTGCTGTAGGTGTTCTTAACATTACTCACCTTCCCAACACCGGGGACTGTCAGACCTTAAATTTTGCCAATATGGTAGATATGAAATTGTACTGTGTTACAATATTTGTTTTACATGTTTGAATGCTAATGAGGTTAAGCATTTCTTTATATATTTAATTAACGATTTTACTTCTGTTTTTATATCTACACACACATTTTATTTTTCTCTTGAACAATTTGAATTTATTGATTTGTGTTTTCCATTTTGGAAGTCTTAAGAAATCCCTTTCTACACCAAAGTCACAAATAGATGCTCATATGATTGTTTCTGTAATATAAGCTTTAAAATTTGGCTTTCACATTAAAATCCTTAAGCCATGTAGAATTACGTTTTGGACATGGCATGAGTTAGGGATTCAATTCTTTGTGTTTGTTTGCTGTTGTTTGTTGTGTTTTTCCTTATGGATAATTCATTTTCTCAGTATAATTTATGAAATCATCTTTTTAACCCATTGATCTGTATTATCTGTAATACCAGCTTTGTGTTTTGCAAATTTTCCTATGTACCTAGATCTGTTTCTTGACACTTTGTCATACCCAAGTGGTCTCTTGGCCTATCCTTGAACCAATATGACACTATATAAATTATTATAACTTTGTAATAAAGTCTTTATAATCTACTCATAGGGCAAGTTCCTCCGTTAGATTATTCTTCAAAATTGACTTGGCTATTCAGATGAGATTTTTATAAATTATACAGTCATGTTGACAAGCTTTAAAAAAATATATATTATTCTGTTTGGAATTACATTACTCTCTATATTGAGTTTGGGAAATCAAGTCTTTCTATACATTAATATGTTTTTCTCTCATTTTAAAAACGTAATTTAGTAAAGTTTTTAATTTTTTGGTTTAGCTTTTAGAAATATCTTAAGTTTCTTCCTAAGATTTCACATTTTTGTTATTTTTCTGGGTTTCATTTTTTTTTTTTAATGTTTTATTTATTTCTAGGAGAGAGAGAGAGAGAGAGCGTGATCAGGGGAGGGTCAGAGAGAGAGGGAGTCACAGACCGAAACAGGCTCCAGGATCTGAGCTGGCAGCCAGCACAGAGCCCGACGCGGGGCTCGAACCCACGAACCGCGAGATCATGACCCAAGCGAAAGTCGGACGCTTAACCGACTAAGCCACCCAGGTGCCCCGGGTTTCATTTTTAAGTCCATTTTCTAACTCTTTGTTAAAAAAGAGGTCATTGATTTTTACATATTGATCTTTTATCTATTAATTTTGCTAAACTCCCTTATTGGTTCTACTAATCAGTCTGTTTTGGTTTTCTGGGTAAATAATTATGCCATCGAGACTTAGTTATAGATTCATGATTTTCTTTTCTAATCCTTATGCATTTTCTCTCTCTCTCTCTCCTGTTGACTAAAAATGGTGATAGTGGGCATTCTCTCTTTTTCTTCCTGATTTTAAAGTGAATCTTTTTATCTTTGCATTGTTAACAATGATCTTTGCTGTGAAATATCCATAGTTATTCTTTTTCAATTTAGAAAGCTCCCCTCTATTCTTAGTTTTCCCACTGACCATAAGCAAAGGGTAAAACAGGGGTCCTGAGAAGGTTTTTCTCCTTTAATCTGTCAATGTGGTGAATTATGTAATTACTAGCATTAAACTAATCATACATTCTTGATATAAAACCAGGCCAGTCATGACTTACTAGCATTTTAATATATTTCTGGATTGTCTTTGCTGGTGTTTTGTTTTGTTTACATTCATGAGTGTGATTGGCCTGAATTTTTCATTTCTTGCATGGTCCTTGTGTCTAGATATCATATCAAGTTCATGGCAGCCTCATAAAATTAGTTAGAAAACTGTTCCCTTTGTCCTGTTCTCTGTTGGCATTTATTTTTAATTTTCGACCCTGCACGATTTGTTAAAACTTACCAATATAACTTTCTTAAGAAGACTTAAAATTTTTGAGTCCATTCTTTTAATGATCAGGACAACATTTACATTTTATATTTCTTTTTGATCCTTTATGGAAAGTATATTTTCCCAGAATTTGTTATGCCCAAATTCTGTAACTTTATTTCTATAAAATTGTTCATAATATTTTTTTCTTATTTTTAAACATTCTGTTCCCTATGTAATTGTGAGCTTTTTCATATTACCCTTGTTAATTTGTACTCCCTTTTTTTTCTTGATTACTCTTGCTGGATGTTAGCCAAACTTACTGTACTCTTTGAAGATCTATTCCTTTTCAAAGATCTGATCTCTATCCTGTCTTCGCCACTTCATTAATTTAGGCTCTTATATTTGTTATCTTTTTTATTCTAGATTTTTTGGTGTTTTGTTGTCACTTCCTAAGTTGAGTACCTGGCTCATTAATTTTTAGCCTTTCTTATTTCCTAATACAAGCATTTAAGACTGTCAGTTTCTCAGTTCTACTTTAGTAACATCTTTCAAATTGTTTAACAGCAGGATTTTCATTATCATTCAGTTTTAAGAATTTTTATCTCCCATTGTGAGTTATTTAAGATTTTTCATTTCTAATTACAAGAGGTATTTCAAGTTACTTTGATTCATATTGGAATTCTTATGGGTTCAGAGAAAGCAATCTTTCTCATCACTCATCAAGGATAACCTTGTAGGAAATGCATGTCCTTTGCACTTAAAGAGTTCTGGTCTTCCCCCCCCCCCCGCCACCACCCCCATTGCTGTTTCCCTTGGCTTTTTCTAGGCTGGATAAAATCTTTTTCTGGGGGCACCTGGGCAGCTCAGTCACTTACGCATCTGACTCTAGCTTTCGTTTGGTTCAGGTTACAATCTCATGATTTGTGAGTTTGAGCCCCTCATTGGGCTCTGCACTGACAGTGTGGAACCTGCTTGGCATATTCTCTCTCTCTCTCTCTCTCTCTCTCTGCCCCTCCCCTGTTCATTCTCTCTCTCTCTCTCTCAGAATAAATAAATGAACTTAAAAAATTCTATCTCTTGTTGGACTTCTCTTCTTTCTCAAATACCCATCTCACTCTTGAGAGCGTCTGTAACCACATGTCTTGAGGTCTTGTGTGTCTTTTTCACAACCTCTTATCTTTCCTCTCCTGTCCAGTGTTACCATCACAGTCGAAGGCTATGTCCGAGCCCAGCCTGAGAAACCCTGGGCCAAGTCCTGATGACCTTCAGCCCTAAAGGGTTGTACCTCCTTTTTTTTTTATACTTAGAAACGTTTTTCATCCAGCTGTTCTTTTGTCCATTCTCTGGCTTGGGTCTTGATGAGCTCAGCCTCTCTAACTTCCTTCGTTCTCGTCTGCACATAATTAGAAATGTCCATCTACCCCGCTTTGTGTTTTAACTTATTTTTCAGGGCTACTTGCTAGCCATGTGCTCTCTGTGTCTTCATCTTTAACCTTGGCCCTAGATTTCTATGGTTTGTTCCTTGCAGTCTCCACACGTGCATTCTTTTATTTTTATTCTTTCCCTTTATTTTTTATTCTTTTATTCTGCATGGCAACAAAGTACTAGAATCTTCATTCTTCATTCTAGTTCTTACTATTAGTGTGTACTAAACATCCCTTTAGCACTTTAAAAATATTAACTCAGCTAGTGTTACTATGGCAGGTTATAGGTACTTGGTTATTATCTCCATTTTATAACTATAGTAACTGAGATAGGGAAGGACTGTTCAAGGAGAGATTGCTAGTTAGGCACTGGGATTTGGACCCAAGCAGTCTGATTCTAATAACAGTGCTCACAAATGCTCATCCGTGGTTCCATCGTGAAGCCCTCTTGTGCCACTGAGCCGAATAGCTCTCTCCCTCCCGCTCTGACCTCCCCTTGAAACTTATTTGTCCTGCAACCACAGCACTGAAGGGAGACTGCCTCTTTTATAAGTTAACTTAGTGTATATCTCCTCCACAAGGTCCTATGCTCCCCAAGGGTAGACAACGTTCTTATTCTTTCTCTTCCCAGAAACAACTGTCCCTGTCTGGGGCACAGAGTAACCCTTCAAAAAGTGTTTATTGACTAAAGGAAGAACTTTCATCAAGATGCCTCTCAGAAGACAGCAATAGTACAAGGGAAAGAGCACAGAGCTTTGATTCAGGAAACAAGTTAAAAATCTGACTCTGGTATTTGATAGCCATGGGACCTTGGGCAAGTCACCTTTACCCCCTTATCTTCAATTCTCTTAAGAAAAAATAGAAATAAAGTCATCTAATTCCTGTGCCCTTAGTGTTTGACTTAGCATATGTTTTATGCGAATAATTATATGCTTCCTCTCTTATTCTTCCCTTCCCCTCAACTACAGGTCGGTCCATGAGTCATCGCAACACTCTTCCCTCCCTAATTCTACACAGCTCTGTGCTGTCACTTAGACTCATTTCTTCACTTCTTCCCCCTTGGAACTTCATTATGTGCCATAAGTCCATAAGCATCCCAGGGACAGCTGCTAGTTCTACACTGACCATTTTTGTGCTGGACCATGCTAGTTAGGCTCGGTGAAGAAGTAGGATCTGTTTCTATTTTGGTGGAGGTCAGAGTGGGCCAAAGGAGAAATTTGCGTGAGATTTAGGAGACGACACAAAGCAAGAAGTCCTTATTCTCAGGTCTTCTTTGCGATCACTGTCATGGAAGATTGCGGAGAAGCCCAGCAGGTCCCAACTTGTCCCCACCCCCCTCTGTTTCACATCCAGTCGTTTCCTGGCCACACTGGCCAGGCTGGCAAATGGCAGGCCAGACCAACCCCAGATTCTTGACTCAGATGCAAGTGCTCCCCTTCTCAGTCTCTCTTTAGTGACAGGGTGGGCTCAACTTCTTGGGGTTCCCTGTAAGCTCATTCTGGTCCACACATGCCAACCTCCGGGTAAGTTGGTTAGTGACTCAATCTCTAATATTCCAAATGCCCTTTCCAGATTTTTGCTTCCCCAGCTCCTCTCACATTTAAATGAGGTCTACATATACATGGAGTATCTCTAGCTTATCATGTATTGGGGGAGGGGGTAGGTGAGCGGATGGGGGTGATACCTGGCATAGAATAGGTGACCCCCGAAATATTTGTTTGAGACTTCAGGTCATAGACTACATCTTAGGACTCGATGAAATATCCTTTACGTTACTAAATTAGTATTTGTTCATTTTCAAAATGGTGCATGGAAGAACCAGAAATGATAAACCCTGATGAAGACAAAAAAGGAGAGGCAAACATAGTTAAGAGACTTTTATCTGACCCAATGGAGCCCCACGGAAAAATAGCTAAAAATCCATAGATTCAGATAAAAACACAGGAGAAATGATCATAAAGCTAATGTAGTGTACAATTAAGCCAAGCAACAACATTCTAATGACATTCTTCTGTATTAATGTTTTCTGAATGATGTAGAAATAAAATGTCTGTGGGTGTCATATGTAGATAGATTTCATGTCATAAGGGTTAAATTATGACCCCTTTTTCTTATGTTGTCTTTCTACCAGTGTATAACTTGGAAGGAAGACATCTGTAATAGAATTTGATACACTGACTGAAAATTATAAGTGTTATAAATCTGCAAATTCTATTTTAAGACTTCACTAGTCTTTCTCTCTCTCTCTTTTAACTGCAGTGGTACCCACCCAGACGTTTGATCCCTGAGCAAGTGTGGTGTGTTCAGGAGATACACTTAATTAAATGAGGATTTAACAGGAGCACTGGTGTGTGACTTTTCTTTTTGAAGTACATAGAAAAGGGAAAGCCAAAACCTATGGTAATGTGACATTTAAGTTGCAAATTCAAATTGGAAAAAAAAAATTTAGGAAATGCAAAAGTTATGGTTGTCATAGTAATTCTAGCTAAACCACAGTGCACACAGTGTATTTCCTGAGACTCATTTACACTTCAGGGTCTTTTATATTACCTATTATATCCTATATTTTAATGTTACGTGGTACATGATTCCTACTAACACGCGCACTTATATGAACACAAAACAAGCTCTTTTTTTTCTTTTATAGTTTATTGTCAAGTTGGTTTCCATGTAACACCCAGTGCTCATCCCCACAAGTGCCCTCCTCCATGCCCATCACCCCCCTTCCCCTCTCCCCCACCCCCATCAGCCCTCAATTTATTCTCAATATTCAAGAGTCTCTCATGGTTCGCCTCCCTCCCTCCCTCTCCCCAACTATTTTTCCCCTTCTTCTCCCCCATAGTCCTCTGTTAAGTTTCTTCTGTTCCACTTNGTTCTCAGTATTCAAGAGTCTCTCATGGTTTGCCTCCCTCCCTCTCCCCAACTATTTTCTCCCCTTCCCCTCCCCCATGGTCCTCTCTTAAGTTTCTTCTGTTCCACTTATGAGTGAAAACATATGGTATCCGTCTTTCTCTGCCTGACTTATTTCACTTAGCATAATACCCTTGAGTTCCATCCACATTGCTACACATGGCCAGATTTCATTCTTTCTCATTGCCATGTAGTATTCCATTGTATAGATAAACCATATCTTCTCAATCCTTTCATCAGTTGGTGGACATTTAGGCTCTTTCCCTGATTTGGCTATTGTTGAAAGTGCTGCTGTGAATATTGGGCCCCATGTGCCTCTATGCGTCAGCACCCCTGTATCTCTTGGGTAAATTCCTAGCAGTGCTATTGCTGGGTCATAGGGGAGTTCTGTTGTTAACTTTTTGAGGAACCTCCACACTAAAATAAGTTCTTTTTTTATTTACATATTTTGCTGTACTTCACATCCTAGAAGCTGACTCGGAAGGCCGTTCCTAAATACCTACTTAAGTCTAAAATTCTGGGTATGGTTTATTTACTATGTCTTCCTTATCCAACACTAGACCTTGGTGTTTGGAATAATGCCTTCAACAGTAGATGAAATGATCTCATTTGACTTCATCCGTATTCACATCAAAGCCCTCTGAGTTGGAAGCGGAGCAGTAAGAAATACACAGTTGCTGGATTCTGGGATCCCAGTTGACTCTTTCATCATTTCTACCTACTGCATTACACAGTGCATACTGGGTACTTTAGGGCCCCTTCCAGCCTGGATTTGTTGCCATCTATGATTCTCCCAAGTTACAGACTTCTTTCTCGGAAAACACCCTGTCACCTCCCCAATTCTTGTTCCACTATTCCCCGATGAATACTTTTGAAATCTCATTTATTTTTGCAAGACAAGATAAAATTGAAACATCCCCCGGGGCAACAAATAATAGCATGCATATCATCTCTTTTTTTTCCCCTCTTCCACTAAAAGTTGTGGTTTTCTTAGGGCAAACCTTGACAGAAAAGCCTAGATTTGTATTAATAACTTGAAGGCAAATGATTATAGTGCACATCTTCCAAGCTTCAAAGCATCTCAGCCCAGAAAGTATATAACCCTAAATACACAAGTTTGGGTTCATTCTATCAAACCGATCTAAGTGAGGGAAAGGAATTTTCCATTTCCCTGCTACTTTTAAGCATTGTTCCAATTAAACCCCTCCCCTCTTCTAACAGGAGATAAAGAGCAGGGCCTGTCGCTCTTGGCTCACACCAGCTCCAGCCAGCTGCGGTGGACCTTGGCATCCTGTTCATTCCTATCACTTACCTCAGTGAGTTGTAGACATGTGTTCACTCCTCTCTCCTCCATGTAGAACTCCAGGTCCAGAACTTCCCCTGTTTTGCATAGCATTGCATTCTGGCCACTTCACAAAGCGAAGTGCCACATAGTAGGGGTGCCGATATGTATTTGTGGAATTAGGTTATTAACGATTTAGCGCATGAGAAGCCTCTGTCTCCCCAGCATGGATGCCTCCCCTGAGTTCATGGTAGACACTTAGCAAATTGTTGTGAAGAAAAGGGGAAGGGAAGGGGAAAGAGAGCTCTAGCAGCCCTCTGAGATGAGTAGAAGAGTTCTTTAAGACATCCATGGGAGGAATCCTGCTCCAAAGGAAATCACAGACATTTGCGACCACCAGAGTATTTGCTATTTTAAGAATGTAATGTATTTGGCCCTGGTTTCTGAGACATGGGTGTCTTATACCCAAATATTCATGGAAATGCCTAAATCAGATGTTTGACTGTGCAGTGTTTTGCAAGTCTCAGATCCTGTTTGGCCAGCAACACCTGCTCAAATGCCGGGAAATGCCACTTGTCGCGTCCAGGTGTCTGGCTACGTTGGAGCCATTTTGTTTTCATCTGCCCTGTGTTCTTTCCTAGTGACACATTCCACAAATTGAAAGAGCATGCCAGGCAGAGAATATAATGAGTTATCATTGGCCAGAAAACCTTGGACCAAAAGTCCCCCTTTCAAAGTGAGGGATCTGCAAGCTTTTAAAAATCAAGAGACAAAGAACATATTAAGAAACAGTGTCTGCTTGGTGGAGGGCCAGGGAATCAAGCTAGGAGGTGGAGATAATTGGAGAATTTATTCTTCTTCCTTTCAAAATCCATACATGTGCAGTCTTAGTTTCATTCTAAATTTGTTATAAACATGGTAGATATTTCCTATATTCCTCAGTATTTCTTTGTTCTTCAAAAGAATTAGCCCATTAGGCCATAAAACGTCATTACAAATACCTGGTAATACTGCTGTTTGCTTGCTGAATATCCATTCCCCCCTTTTTTCTACATAAATAATATCATGATTTGGGGGGAGGTGGCAACATGGCCAGCCAAATTAGTGAAGTTCCCAGCATCCTTTGCGTGGTCAGGTGATGCAGTTTTGTCTAGTGAGAGGGAAACAGAACTTTGGGGACAGGCTTGCGTTACCAAATAATAAGCTAGAACAATCCAAGAGAAGGCTTTTATATTTTATCTCTTTTTCTTTCCCCTTCATTCTGCCTGGAATATGAGTATCTGTAGGTGCAGCAACTGTCTTGAATTCATGAGATTTAAAGTCATGTATTTGCTCTACACATTAAGGATGATGACACAAAATGAGGAGAAAGTCTAGAAGATTGATGATCTCTTGGAGCCATTGCTCCAACCCTGGGCTGTTTACTCTTGATTTTCTCTTGCCCTAGAAAAAGAAACACTAATATGATTAAGCCACAGAATTCACACTTGTTGTGTGTAAATGAACCCAAATCCCTACCAACAGAGGTAGGAACTATCTATTTATTTGTTTTTTAAGTGTTTATTTATTTTTGAAGGGGGGAGAGAGAGAGAGAGAGAGAGCAGGGGAGGGTCAGGGAGAGAGAGAGGGAGACACAGAATCTGAAGCAGGCTCCAGGCTCTGAGATGTCAGCACAGAGCCCCACATGGGGCTTGAACCTATGAACTGTGAGATCTTGACCTGAGCTGAAGTCCTACGCTTAACTGACTGAATCACCCACATGCCCCTAAATCCCTATTGTTTTTAGAGAGGAAACAAGGCACAAAGAGATTTAGGAACTTGGCCAAGATCTCTCAGACAGGAAGTGGAGACACTAAGAGAGAAACCTAGGCCAGGGGCTCCTGGACCCTTGCTTTCAGGCATCCTAACCTGAGCTCTCTCTCAGTTTGGTTCCTACAGACCCCCAGGGCCTTTGCACAGTCTTCACACCCTACCCCTAGTCACTCCACTTCCCTGGTTCCAACATAGAGAAAGACGAAAAGGTCACTGCCTGCAACAGTCTTCACAGCATTTAGTCTTAAGATAAAGAAAGCTATTTCAGAAAGATATCACTTGTGATATTTGTCTCTTAGAAACAGATGAAAGCTTTAAACAAAGTCCTAAGCTAACAGGCCGCATCCCCGTCTTGTAGTGGGCTTGGACAAAAGAAACTGCAAGAATGAAAACATCGTTCATTTCCAAGGGCTAAATCACAGTCTGTCATTACAGATGCTGTAGTTCTCAGGCAGTGCCTGGAGACCAGAGGCTTAGTCGTCAATCCCCAACTGTCATGCTCTCAATCTTTTTCTCTCCTAGCGAAGTTGTAAGTGGAGATACATAGGTTCTGCCTCTTGATATAAATTTTTTTTTTAATTTTTAATGTTTCTATTTATTTCTGAGCGAGAGAGAGAGCATGAGTAGGGGAGGGTCAAAGAGAGAGGGAGACACAGAATCTGAAGCAGGCTCCAGGCTCTGAGCTAGCTGTCAGCACAGAGCCCGACGTGGGGCTCAAACCCACAAACCGTGAGGTCATGACCTGAGCCGAAATTGGCCGCTTAACCAACTAAGCCACCCAGGTGCCCCTTGATATAAATTGTTTTAATTGCTAGAGCACCTGGGTAGCTCAGTCAGTTAAGCGTCCGAAGTTTAGTTTCTGCCCCGGTGGTGATCTCACTGTTTGCGAGGTCGAGCCCTGTGTCCAGCTTTACACTGGCAGCACGGAGCTTGCTTGGGATCTTCTCTCCCCCTCTCTCTACCCCTCCCATGCATGCTCTCTGTTTTCTCACTCAAAAATAAATAAACCTAAAAATATTTTTTAAACTGTTTTAATTGCTTATTAAAGTCAGAAATGTACACCTGTCAAAAGCAAGAAGAATGCAGTTTTTCTGTTAGCAGCCATTTCTTCCAAGAAAGCCCACAGCCCATGCAGATAAAACCTTATCAGACAGAATAGGGGAGGGAGACAATGATGTGTTTACAATCTGAGAATAGGCTTAATCTACCCACTGACCGTGAGAAGCATTCCAGACAGTGGTCATTTGGTTCTTTGCATGACAGCCTTTACAATGCAAATTACTCTTGTATTCCAATAGAAACATTTCTGAGCACTAGGATTAAATTACAGGTGATTTTGTCACAAGCACCTAGAGCAGCATTTCCCAAAGGGTCTAATGGTCAAATTTAAGAAACCCTATATTTTGAAGAAATTCACAGTGTACATTAGCATATTAAAGTCTTGGAAGTTTTTTTTTTTTTTTGCAACACAGGGGCAGGTTAACATGATTCAATATATTTAAATACATTTGGGGGAAATACTAACCTACACAGAAACTGGGAACATCACATCTTTCCCTTAGCAGGTTAATGGTTACAATAACACTTTTATAATCCTCCTCCTCACCCCTAAGCATAATGCCGTTAGCTCTGCTGGAATGTTGGATTCATGACAGTCAATCCGCAGTTTCTGAGGATCCCATGTTTGCGAACCTGCCTATTCGCTGAAACTGATCTGTAACCCTCAAATCAGTACTTAGGCACTCCTGTGGTCTTTTGCAGACCTACACAGAGAGGAAAGAAAATTGTCACCCAGTGTGTATGTTATCAGCTGAGGCAGAGCAATGTGAGGCTTTTCCTTCTTGGTTTAGTTCTCATACTAGAAACAAGTATCCTTTTTCTTTTTTTGGCGCAATATACTTAGCACCATACCTTTTGCATTATTATGCTTTTTGTTGATGATCTAGTTGTTTAAAATGGCTCCCAGTTATAGTGTTGGGTGGCTCAGTCGGTTGAGCATCTGACTTCGTCTCGGGTCATGATCTTGCGTCCATGGGTTTGAGCCCATCGTTGCTCTCTGTGCTGACAGCTCAGAGCCTAGAAACTGTTTCGGATTCTGTGTCTCCCTCTCCCTCTGCGCCTCCCCTGCTTGCACTCTGTCTCTCAAAAAGCAAAATAAGACATTAAAAAAAATTTTTTTAATAAAATAAAATGGCTCCCAAGTATAATGCTGTCGAGTGCTCCTAGGGCAAGGAGGCTGTGAAGGCATATTCTCACGTGGAGAAAATATGTGATGTGCTTCACTCAGGCATTAGTAATAGTACTATTGGCCTATATGTAATGTATAAGTATGTAATATACATAATAGTAATAAATCAATAATATATAACCTGATCCTGTATTTCTCCTGTGAGCAGTGGCTTGGTAATTAGGAACTCAGTGTTAATGACAGCTTTATAGAACATATCTACCAAAAACAAGTGGAGTTGTTTGTATCATGTTCCATAGTTAATTTCCTTGAAAGTTTTTCCAGTGCATAAGCATGGAGAATTGATAGGAAAACTTTCCATGCGATGCTCTTTTCTACGGGGCATTTTTATTTAGGAATAGCAGTGATGGAACGAAACTATAATAACATTCATGAGGTACTCATTGTATGCTGGGCACGGTTTTTCTTCGCCTGTATTTACTTCACTGAATCCCTAGGACAACTTGTGCAGAAGAAACACTTCATTGTCTATATTGTGCTTTGAGAAACTAAGCACAAAGAAACCCAACAACCTGACCATAGTCACACAGTTAGAAGCAGAGTTAGGATTTATTTATTTATTTATAAATGTTTATTTATTTTGAGAGAGAGAGAGACAGAGAGAAAGAGCATGAGTCAGGGAAGGGCAGAGAGAGAGAGGGAGAGAGAGAGAGAGAGAGAGAGAGAGAATCAAAAGTAGGCTTTGCGCTGTCAGTGAGGAGCCCTATGTGGGGCTTGACCCCACCAACCACAAGATCATGACCTGAGCCAAAATCAAGAGTTGGCTGCTTAACTGACTAAGCCACCCAGGAGCCCCCAGAGTTAGGATTTAAACCCAGAATGACTTCAGAGCTATGCCTGTAAACATGATATTGTGTATGCGACCTGTATAGAGGGAAGAAGACAACAAGATGCACTTTGATCAAGAACTCAAACAAAACAGGGGTGCCTCGGTGGCTCAGTCAGTTAAGCAGCCAACTCTTGATTTTTGAGCATGACTCAGGTCATGCTCTTGCAGTTCATGAGATTGAGCTCCACGTCAGACTCCTGTGCTAACAGCATGGACCCTACTTGGGATGTTCTCTCTCTCTCTCTCTCTCTCTCTCCCCTCCCCCACTTGCTCATGCACATCCTCTCTCTCAAAATAAATAAACTTAAAAAAGATTCAAAATAATAAAACACATTCTGTTCAAAATGGTCAACACCTGCTTGAGGGGATGAATAATGCTTGGGTTATTTCCACTGAAGGGATTCCGATGGCTGGCCCCCCAAATGCAGGAGGAGGGTATTATGGTTCAAGGCCATGTTCTTTTCATTTGGGGTTCCAATAGTTAAGTGTACTTTAGTACATTTAGTACTTCAGTTTCGGGTGAATTTAGATCCCACCAGCCTGGGAGCGATAGAAGACCCAGTGGATGAAACCCCCCCTGGCAAATTCTTCTTAATCTCTGCTACTGCTTTTCCTTGTTCCCTTCACCTGCACAAGCCTGACAGGAGCCCAGCGGTAGAGCAGGAATGTAAAGGGTAGGAAGGGGAGCAGAATGTGTTCCGTAGTGGGGGCTTGGGGAGACGTGGGCAGTCGTGAAGAAAAAACGAAAACCGTAAGAATGAAAAAGGAATCCATGTAAGTAGAGCTTGTTATGGCCTGTTGAGAAGCTATTTCTCTCCTCGCCCCACCTAATATATTTCTGCTTCTTTCGTCAAAGTTGAACTAAAACCTCTGTACTGATGAGTCTCTAGATCTGTCCTTCTCCCTTCTCCTTGTGCTTCTGTGGGCCGCGTGCACCGCCTCACTGGCCCATACTCGGGGGAAGAGAGAGCTTAGGCATCCCTTCTCCACTCACTCATCGTCCCAGTTTTGCTGGGACTTTATTGGGTTTAGCAGAATTCCACAGCCCAGGAGACCCCTCCATTCCAAGCACACCTGCCCAGTACAGGTGTTTACCTCCTTTTTTAAAACATTTTTTTAAATGTTTTTTATTTATTTCTGAGAGAGAGACAGTGTGAGCAGTGGAGGGTCAGAGAGAGAGGGAGACACAGAATGTGAAGCAGGCTCCAGGCTCTGAGCTGTCAGCACAGAGCCTGACGCAGGGCTCAAACTCAGGAGTGGTGAGATCATGATCTGAGCCAAAGTCGGACACTCAACCGACTGAGCCACCCAGGTGCCCCGACATGACACGGTGATTTTTAACAAAGGCTCTGGAATAGCCTCAGGCCAAAACTTAACTCTGTCACTTAGCCATCTTGGCCAGGTTATTTAAACTCTCTGTGCCATGGTTTCCCCGCTGGCAAAATGGGATTCTAACAATCCTACCCATCCCTCATATGAATGTGAAGGTTAATGTGAGATTATGGCTAGATGATAAAACAATGCCTGAAAATAGCTAGTGTTCAATAAATGTCAGCTCCTGTTGTTCAGTGACAAGTCAACAACCACACTCTAGCACTAAAGTGATGTTCTTATCCTTGAGCCATTCCCACTGAACCCTGATGCATGGACCCTGCTCCGGGCTCCGGGAGTAGAGCAAGCGCTGAGCTTTCATAGAGGAAAAGGGAAAAAGTGAGCATCTCCTTGGGGAGTGAGGCGGTAAGACCAGGCAGAATCTAGTTTCCCTGAAGATCTCCTGAAAGATTATCTCTTTTTGCAACCAGCAGGGTTGTTTTTTTTAATAGAATAGTCTTTTTGTTAATGTTTATTTATTTTGCATGAGAAAGCATGGGCAGGGGAGTGGCAGAGAGAGAGGGAGAGAGTCCCAAGCAAGATCTGCGCTGTCAGTGCAGAGTCCGACATGGGGCTCGATCTCACAGACTGTGAGAGGATGACCTGAGTCGAAATCAAGAGTCAGCGTCTTAACTGACTGAGCCACCCAGGTGCTCCTAAATAGAATAGTCTTTAATAAATAAAGAGTTCTGTTTCTCCCTCCAAGAGTGGTGAAGAAAGTTACAAACTATAAAGTAATGTTAATGCAGGAATACTGTATACAACACTGTCCTGTCCTGTGGAACTTACAGCAGTCACTTTGGTCTGTGCCAGCTCTTAGGGGCTTCAGAATTGTAGGTTGGTTTGAGTTCTCTGTCAGTATTCATCCATTGGGATAAAATGTCCCATGTAAACAAAACACACTTGATAAAAGAGAATCAGCATTGCTCTTTGTGCAAGGAAAAAAGGACTTCTAATTCACATAAATGGAGACCTGTCCGTCATTCTGTCACCAAGATCCATCTCGCTTTGTTGGATTTGGCAACTTAATAAAGCCCTTGTATCTTAAAAAGACTAGGGTCTAATTCAGTAAGACTTTGTTTAGGGTGCCATTTTGAACTTATCATTTCATATCATCATGGGGCAATGGGGTTGGGATCACCATCTCACTTCCCACTGATTTCACTGACAACATTGAGAATCTTACCTCAGAGGAATGGAAGTAAGTATACTTACTGACAACATCTAAATAAGAGAAGATTAGTGGTTTTGCTGGGGGAAATGAAAGTGACTTGACTTTCAAAAAAGCCTTTTGGAAACTGACTGCCTATAACTATGTACAACTGACTCTGGGAGTTATTCCATCTTCCTCCAAAGTAGAGGCAAATTGTGTTAGTCAACATTCTTTTGATGACATGTTATTGACAGCAACCCAGATTTCCTTGAGGGGGGAAAATGAATTTATGGGGAAGTTAGCGTGTTCTCTGCAGAATCTAGGAGACCCTGGGTCCATCTGGTAACTGCAACCAGAAGTGGGAGATAAATAGGAATCCAGCTGTCTCTTTCTCAGTTTCTTATCTCTACTTCTCTTGGGGTGTCTTTGTTTTCCTCTCTACACTGGGCAGCTTTTCACCATCTCCTTCTACACAGCAGAGGGTGCCACGCCTACAGCTACTTTGGTTACATTCACTTGGCCGTGTCTACAGGCAGAAATTAAGGAGTTATCTCTAAGTCTCACCTCCAAGGTACCAGGAGTCCAACTTCCCTGTGGAGCTCCTCTCAGACATCTTCTGGTGGCCCAGTAAGCATGGCCAATGTGGGGACATAGTTTGGAGGGTATGATTGTGTGACACAAGTATGGGTGTCTGGATTTCATTTTTGTAAGGCATGGCGGGACGGAGATATTTAACAGATATCCTCACAAATAAATAGGAAAAGAATTGGGTGGGTTTGTTGTTTTTACATAATAATAGCTATAAAAAAAAGATTAAAAAAAAGATAATGTCTCCTCTGCAAAGAATTCAACTCTTTTATTCCCGTAAAATCACAGTGGGTAAAGAAAATGGCCCCCCTCCAACACTGTCCCAGCCTCAGAGAGGCCTTGGTGTGTGGACAGGTGACACAAAAGCAGACAGATATAAGATCCCTGGGAAAAGAGGAAAACACAACTTACTTGCTCTCTATGGGTGTCCGCTCTGTCCTTTTCAATGGCTAAACCCCAGAGGGTTCTTTTTTTTTTTAAATAAAATTCTTTCTGCAGCTAATGGAAATTTGAGCCCAGACCTAAATATTAGCAAAGATAAAATTTTATCTAGAACTTTGTACTGTTTATTTTTTAAAGCATTAAAATTTATAGCTGAGCTGAAGTTGGTTTAAAGTGCAATAAAACATGGGTGATTCCCTTGGGAATGTACAAAGCAGTTGATAAAGCCCGAAGGCATTTTCCATCTTGATGTGTTGACTTAATGGAGAATTTAAATTTTCGCTCCAGTATTTTTCAAAATGTTATTCTGTATTTCTTGAAATTATGTATCATCTGCTTTCCTCTCAGATTTTTATCCTAAACTAATTCAGGATGGACTGGCTCTTCAGTTTCCTTGGAACTTTCCATTTTGTGAAGCATCTATGATGATTCGCAGTCTCTCATTTGTGTAAATATCATTTATGTAATTTTGGTAATATCATTTATGTAGAAAAAAAAGGTCTATACATGTTAGAGATGTAGATTAAAGTATATTGGGATAAAACCGTGTGATCTTCCTCTAAAAATCCAGCAAAGAAAAACAAGAAAGGAAAAGGTATTCATGAAGTAAATGTGATAAGGTTAAAATACAGAGGTGTGTTGCACTATTTCCTCTGCTTTTGTAGATATTTAACATTTTTAACAATCGTAAAAGGTTTTAATAGTAAAAACCAACATGCTCTAGTTTAGCCATTTTTCTGTCATTAGACATGTCCTCCATGATACTCTCTGTCACGTGTTATTGGGCTTCTGTCTGACAGTCACTAGATGAGGGGCCCATTCCATCCTAGGGTACCGTGTTTTTGCACCGTGTTAGCATTTACTCGGCAGAAGCATCTGGTACCCCACCCTTTTGCTAACAACACTGAAAAAAATTGTCGAAATCAACATTTTCAGAACTACAGAAATTAACCAAAGGCTTGTAACAACCCACGGATAGTTTATGCAAGAAAAACAGCTGCATATTGGTAAGAATGAGAAGCTTCATGACACTTTAACTCGCTCCATTCTCATGCCGCCTGTTGGTGCCACAGCACCCTTGAAAACCAACAGTTCCACAAGCATGTGAAAACCAATGGCCTAGCAGCCTCTGGAGGTGACACAAAGGTGGTGAAAATCCTCCAAAACCCTACTCCCAGAGAATTGTCCTTATTAGCTCTGTTTGACATTTCCCTGGAAAGCTAACACTTGAGTGGCTTGTCTTTATTTGACTTCAGAGTTCTGTGCATTAAAGAACAGAATGGACTTTCTCCTAGTGGTGTTTGCTGAAAATAATAGGCGTCATCTGTTTATGGTTCATGTGCCTGAGGTAGTAATAACAGTTGGGGCAAACAGCAAGCTGACTCAAACAACAGTTAAACAAAAAGCTGAAGAATGAGATGTCTATAAAGAGGTTTGAAAATCTGCCACCTATTCCTGGGAATCTAGAAGACCACATCCACGTATAGGGCTGTACACATGTGCCCAGAGTGGCATGTGTACTGAGGAAAGAGCCGAGAAGGCTCTAAGTGCTCAAATAAATGGTGGCCCTTGGGACTCTTCAGGCAGTAAGTGAAGGGTGAGGCAGAGTGGTCAACTACGTGAGGGTTGAAACACACCCCAGTATACACCTAGAACCGCTGAGCAATGGCTAGGAGACTTATGGGTCGCAGGCATCTATGGAAATCTCTGTCCAAATATTAGCCGACTCTTCAGGCAACCAAACAGAAGTTTTAGCAACCACAGAACACAAAGAGGAGAGACGTTATATAACGATTCCCGAACAGTCACTAAACAGTATCAACAGTGGCAACCATGACAAACCCAGGGCAAGGTTGGAGAATCTTATTTCTGGGATTGCCACACCATATTGTGGGAAGCATCCAGTGTTCAACAACAAATTTTGAGATATGACTGGCCTCAGGAAGGATGGGCAATTTCATTAGTATTTGTTAGATGAAAAGTTTAATAGTAATGAGTAATGAGTAATACAAAATAAAGAAAATTCCATACAGGGTTAGGAAAGCAGTCAAGAGAAACCATCCCTGATGAGGTCCAGAAGTTGGACTTACTAGTCAAAGACTCTAAGTCAGCTGTTATGAATATGTTCAAGCAAAACCACAAAGGAAAAAAAAAAAAAAGAAAGAAAAACAAGAGAATGATATCTCCCCAAATAGAACATCTCAATAAAGAGACAAATTATTTTCTTAAAAGAACCAAATAGAAGTTCTGGAATTTAAAAGTATAATAAGTGAAATGAAAACTATCACTAGAGGGATTCAACAGAAGGTTTGAGCAGAAAAAAAAAAAAAAATCAGTGGCCCTAAGATAAATCAATTGAGATAATCCAGTCAGAATCACAGTAAAGAATGAAGAAAAATGAACTGAGCCTCCAACCAGGGGGAACCCCCTCACAGGCCTAATGGGTATTCTAGGAACAAGGAGAAGAGAGGAAATGAGAAAGAAATTGAGAAGGAACATGGCTGAAAACTCCTCAAATTTGGTGATAAGCACTAATCTACACATCCAGGAATCCGAGCACATTCTAAGAAAGATAAATCTAAATGGATTCACATCTAGGCACATAATCAAACTGTCAAAACTCAAAAAAGACAAAAAGAGAATCTTGAAAGCAGCAAGGAACAATTTATCATGTACAAAGGATCCTCAATAAGATTATGACAATAGTTGGATACATAAATACTGCAATTTCAATAATGAGTAGAACTTTTATGCAGAATATAGACAAGGGAATAGAAGACTAGAACAATGCTATAGACCAAGTAGACCTAATAAATATCTATAGAACACTCCACCCAATAACAGAATACACATTCTTCTCAGATACACATGGAGCACTCTTGGGAGCAGTCCATATGCTGGACCATAAAACAAGCCTCACTAAATTTATAATTTTTTATCTATAAAGTTTTTTTCTCCAGTTACAATGGAAAAAATTAGAAATCAATAATGGAAGGAAATTTGGTACCTTCACAAATATTTGGATATTATATAACACACTCCTGAATTGTCAGTAGGTCAAGGAAATCACAAGGGCAATTAGAAAATACTTTGAGAGGAATTAAAATCAAAACTCAACAAAAGTTATAGGACCCCACTAAAAATATCTGTAAACACTTATATTTAAGAAGAGATACAACCAATCACTTAGTATTCTACCTTAACATTCTACCAAAGAACAGTCTGAAAGCAAATTAAGCAGATGGAAGGAAATAATAGAGATCAGAATGGAAATATATGAAAGAGAAAAATAGAGAAGGTAAACCAAACGTTGGTCTTTAAAAACGGTAAACAAAAATTAATAAAACTGTAGTTAATCTCATCAAGGAAAAAGAATGAAATTCACATTACTAAAACTAAAAATGGAAGAAAGAACATTCCTGCTAACTTTATAGAGATAAAATGGATTGTAAGGGAATACTATTATATTAATCAGTATTATTCAGAGAAACAGTAGATAGATGATAGATACATAGATGATAGATAGATAGATAGATAGATAGATGATAGATAGAGCGAGCAAGCACATGCACAGGCATACCAATGATGTATTTCTGATCCAAATACCAGCAGGTTCAAGATCTAGATCTACCTGATGTTTCAGTTCAAGTCTGATGACAGGAAAGGACCAATGTTCCAATTCAAGGCACATAGATAGGAATTCATTCTTACTCATGGGTCAGCCTTTTTGTTCTATTTAGGTCTTTAACTGGTTAGTGATAAAAAAGATAAAATAAAACTCCCGACAGCAGCCTACTGAATGAGAGAAAATATTTGCAAATCATATATCTGATAAGGGGTTAATATCTAAAATATATAAGAGGACTAAAATATATAAGGAACTCATACAACTCAAAATCAAAATACAAACAATCCAAATAAAAAATGGGCAGAATAACTAAATAGACATTTTTTCCAAAGAAGACAAATGGCCATAAGGTACATGAAAAGGAGTTCAATGTCACTAACCATCAGGGAAATAGAAATCAAAATCACAGCAGAAATAGAACAACTAATCCTAAAATTCAGTGAAACCTCAAGAGCAAAACAATCATGAAAAAGAACAGAACATACAGACCCATGAAATAGAGTAGAGAGAGAGCCCAGAACCAATTCTCACAAATATGGTCAAAAGAGTTTTGATAAAGGTACGATGGCCATTCACTGAAGAAAGGACAGTTCTTTCAACAAGTGACTGGGAAAAGTAGATATCAACATGCAAAAGTTTGAAGTGGACCCCTACCTCACACTATACACAAAAGTTAATTCAAAAGGGATCACAGATCTAAATGTAATTCTAAAACTGTAGGGGCACCTGGGTGGCTCAGTCGGTTAAGCATCCACCTCTTGGTTTCACCTCAGATCATGATCTTGCAGCTTCGTGGGTTCAAGCCCTGCATCGGGCTCTGTGCGGTCAGTGCGGAGCTTGCTTGGGATTCTCTCTCTCCCTCCCTCTCTTCCCCTCCCCCACTCACACCATCTCTATCTCCCTCAAAAAACAAATAAACTTAAAACATTTTTAAAAATTAAAAAATAATACTGTATAACCATTAGAAGAAAACACAGACATAAAGTCTTTGTGGCCTTGAGTTAGGTAATGGTTTCTTAGGTATGACACCACAAGTAAAAGCAGCAAAAGGAGAAAGAGATCATTGGGCATCATCAAAGTTGAAAATTTTTGTGCCTCAGTAGACACTGTCAAGCAAGTGGAAACACAACCCACAAAATGGGGGAAAATTACAAATCATATATTTGATAAGGAGCTATATCCAGAATATATAAAGAATACCTAGAACCCCATGATAAAAAAAAGACCCCAAATCCAACTGAAAATTGGGCAAAGGATGTGAATAGACATCTTCCCCAGGGGAGACATACCAATGGCTGAAAAACACATGAAAGATACAAAATATTATTAGTTATTGGGGAAATGCAAATCAAAACCAAAATAAGATACTGCTTTACATATGAATAACCTTCAATACCTTATGCTAAGTCAAAGAAGCCAGAGAAAAAGGTCCCATATGGTATGATTCCAATTACATGAAATGTCCAATATGCTAAGTCAAAGAAGCCAGAGAAAAAGGTCCCATATGGTATGATTCCAATTACATGAAATGTCCAACATAAGCAAATCCATAGAGACAGAACATAGGCTCCAGGGTCTGGAGAGGCACAGATTGGGGAAGACAGGGAAGGAGCATGAATCATTTGCTTTTGGGGTTGCTGAAAACATGATATAACTAGATGGTGCTGCTTGTATAGCTTTGTGAATATACTAAAACCACTGAACTGTACATTTTACAAGGGTGAATTTGATGGCATGCTTATTATATCTCAATAGATAATTTTTTTTAAAGAAAACATTATTTTGGGCACTTTGAAATTTACAGAAGAAATATGTTATTTAAGTGCATATATTAATTACTTGGGTGACTGGGTAATTCATATGTATGTATGTATATTTCAGTTACCTAAGTCTTGATTGGCTAAGCTTTGGGATGATCTCAGACAAGAATCAACATTTTAAGAGGCAATGAATGAAGGATGCATATGGCATTCTTACTCTCCTCTCAGGCTGCCCTTCAGTGTCAATATCCTGCGAAGGGCACCTTAAGCACCAGCCTTCTCTGCACCCTTAGTACCATCTTCAGAATACCAGTGCATGCCTCTAAAGAAGCTAGCAGAGCAGCGAAAACGCTACATGGTAGAGACTAAACCACTGGAACAAGACACATCAAGAGTATGGGCTCCAGTTCTACAGTCTCCTTTGCATCAGAACCTGGAGAACTCTGTTCAGCTCCTGTTATCCAATTATCTGACTGAGTTTTCCGGGTACCGTGTGGTACAAGTCTGGGGTTTTTGCCCCTAAACTCAACAGGATAGAAATGATAGTGTGAAGGGAAAATAGAACACCCAGATTAAAATGGGAGAAGAGACTAGAGGAAAAACATTTCAGGAAGTTCACAGCCATAGTTTTTATGAATTTTGTGGAAATAACAGAAGAGCCAAGCTACAGCCATGGAGCTGGAAGAGCTTTTCTAGACCATCTCTTTCTCCTCAAATCATGGGACAATGTGCTTCACTTAAAAATGAGCAAGAGAAAAAATATCCTGGACAAATTCCTTAAAAAGTTACTATTAAAAAATAAATGAAGAAAACATCTTTTTAGACAAAGCACACTAGTGCATAGGTCTACTAAACTAGTAAAAACTGCAACCTAGTTAAGAGAGTAGATCTTAAAAGTTCTTATCACATACAAAAAATTGTAACTATATGTGGTGATAGACATTAACTAGTGGTAATCATTTTGCAATATAATATACAAAATCATTCTGTACACCTACAACTAATGCAATGTATGTCAAAGATATCATAATAAAAATATCACTTTCCAAAAAACCCCTGTGCCTAAAATTTCAAAACCAGAGAGAAAGAGAAATATAAATTTGAGAAAACAACATAAATCAGAAGTGGAAAACACTCAGAAACGAGGTGATTACAGAAAAATAGGGATTTGGAAAGGAAGCTGGCAGAGTTAAAGAAATAGAGATAAAAGGAAAAATTGCTTAAATACATATTAAATTAGAAAGAATACAAGAAAATCATATAATAAGAAATATATAATACAAGAAAATAATATAACAAATAAAGTATACATTTTCTTCAAAAAGAAAAAAATTAAGGGATTAAAAATAAAGATTCACAAAAAAGTGGTAGAGAAGAGAGACAAAGAAGAACCAACTTAATTATAACAGCAACCTCCAAAGAGGATCTCTCAGGCAATAGGATGGAATTAGCGCTTAACATTATAGTTCAAGAAAACTTAATTGAAGTGAAAGATGACTTCAAACTACATATTAAGGGGACATTCTGCATGACAGAGGAAAGACTAACCTGAAGTTTCAAACACCAGTACATAACTTGAATAAAACTACTGGACTTTAAAGACAAAATAAATCCTTTGGGCATCCAGTAAAACCAAAGTACTATTTATAATAGAAAGGAAATATACATATTATCATAAAATTTTCAAGAACAACTCTTTATATTAGCAGATTAAAGAGTAATGTATTTAAGGGGCGGCTGGGTGGCCCAGTTGGTTAAGCGTCCGACTTCAGCTCAGGTCATGATCTCACGGTTCGCGGGTTTGAGCCCTGCGTCGGGCTCTGCGCTGACAGCTCAGAGCCTGCTTTGAATTCTGTGTCTCCCTCTCTTTCTGCCCCTTTCCTGCTTGCACTCTGTCTCTCTATTTCTCAAAACTAAATAAAGATTAAAATTTTTTTAAAGAGTAACATATTTAAGATACTTAAGGAAAGATTTAAGCCATAGCTTTTTATATCCAGTCAAGCTGACTTTCATGTGTAATGACACAGACCAACAATTAAGAACAGTAGGAACTCCAGGAATATTATTCCACGATACTGTCCTACAAAACCTTCTAGAGAACAAACTTCAGAAGAAAGGACCACTGACCTAAATAACTCTCTGCTCTGTGTGTAGGAAGTAAGCGATTCACAATTCAGGCAAGTCCAGCAGGAGAGTAAGGTTCTCCTGTTGCTTTAATTCAGAACCTCTCCCCCATTCTCCCTCACCATTCTCCATTCTTGCAGTGAATTGGAAAGGAGCCGGGATTGGTTTACAAAGTTACATTCCTCCCTTATTTTTTATTCATTGTCATAAATTCATTACTTTAAAAAAAGCAAAATGGGGCTTCAAAGTAAACATGTGCAGGCACCGGCATGTTAAATTGCCATCTTCCATGAGAAATAAAGTAATTCTGAAACAAATATAAAGTATACAGTGAAAGTTGGCAAGATTTAAGAAGATGAATGTGAATTATTGGCCATTCATTAAATTAAATTAAATTAAATTAAATTAAACAACCCTCTCTCTCCACTGGGCATGGCATCCTTCTGCCCAATAAACAACTTTGCAGCCTAGACTTCATACTTGAGTATGTGGAACCTTGAGAGCTTCTGGTTGAATATGCCCCTCAAGGGGAAAAACGAAATCTGTATGAGAAATAAGAACATCCGCTTAGAAAGAATATCCAAAATTAAGAAAATTTCTCATCTTGCAAAGTCTGTGGGAACTCTTACGGAACTCACGTCTAGAGAGATGCGTTGAATGTCAGGGTGCCCTATGTGCTGATGCATTTCAGGCTTCATTTGTATTTCTTGAGAATTCTCATTTCTATGGACAGTGAGCCAGGGAAATACACACAGCACTGATTGATTTTTCCAGAAAAGAATGTACAATATCGTGTAAGCACATTTCTTGTTTTTCTTCTCCTGAACGGAATGGTTCTGCGAAAGCCACAATGAGCCAAAGAGAATTCAGGGAGTTGCTTTTTAATTTCCCTATGTGAGCCTCAGGGTCTCATTAGAATAGAGAGTGTCCTTGAAGCCTCCCACCTGTGTTCTTTGACATCTAAGCCATTTCTTTCCATATTTCCAGTGATATCTTTTTCCACTGAAAATTTAACAGATAAGCTTTCTCCAGTGAATTGCCACGTAGCTCACTGAGATCAATATTGAAAACTACAAAAACAGTATTACATCTTGAACTTAATATGCCCAAATCAGAATTCTTGATTTCTACCCCTTTCAAACCTGTTCCCCAGCCTCCCCCCTCCCTCCCCAGTCTTCTCCATTTTGGTAAATGTCACTGCAAACCCTCTAATGCTTTAGCTAAAATCCCAGGAGACGTCCTGATTCTTCCCTTCCTCTCACCTCCACCATCCAACCTGTCATTGACTCTTATTGGCTCCAATTCCCAAACATCCCTGTCATCCATCTACGTCTCCTCATGCCCACAGCTGCTATCTATAATAGAGTTCAAGCCACTATTTTCTCTGACGTGAACCACTGCAATAGCCTCCTAATCAGTCTTCTCAATTCTACAATTGCACCACTTCAGTACCCTCTCCCATGTTTCTAGATGGGTCTCAGCAGCCCATACCATTTTTTCTGCACAAACCACGAACCCATCTCCCCAGAAGAGTTCCATATGTGTAAAATAAAACCCAGTCCACTCACAGAGCCCCATTTCCTGAGACCCCTGCCCCTGGCCTCCTCTCCTGCAATTGCCCCTTACTCACTAGATGGCAGTGAGGAATTCTTTCTATTCCTCTAATTTGCCAAGTTCACTCCCACTTTAGGTCACTGCATCCCTGAAACATTCTGGTCATTCAA
This sequence comes from Hyaena hyaena, assembly GCF_003009895.1. Taxonomy (NCBI): domain Eukaryota; kingdom Metazoa; phylum Chordata; class Mammalia; order Carnivora; family Hyaenidae; genus Hyaena; species Hyaena hyaena. The sequence continues at coordinate 177,973 of NW_024081453.1, read as the reverse complement.
GTCTCAGCTTAAAACTCACTGCCTCAAAGAATAAATATAGTTAAGATGTCATTACTACCCAAAGCACTCTACACATTCAATGCAATTCCAATCAAAATTGCACCAGCATACTTCTCAAAACTAGAACAAACTATCCAAAAATTTGTATGGAACCACAAAAGACCCCGAATAGCCAAAGTAATACTGAAAAATAAAACCAAAACGGGAGGTATCACCACCCCAGACTTTAGCCTCTACTACAAAGCTGTCATCATCAAGACAGTATGGTATTGGCACAAAAACAGACACATAGACCAATGGAACAGAATTGAGAACTCAGAAGTGGACCCAAAAGTATACAGCCAACTGATCTTTGACAAGGCAGGAAAGAATATCCAATGGAAAAAAGACAGCCTTTTTAACAGATGGTGTTGGGAGAACTGGACAGCAACATGCAGAAGAATGAAACTAGATCATTTTCTCACACCATGCACAAAAATAAACTCAAAATGGATAAAGGACCTGAACGTGAGACAGGAAACTATCAACACCCTAAAGGAGAAAGCAGGAAACAACCTCCTTGACCTCCACCGCAGCAACTTCTTACTTGACACATCCCCAAAAGCAAGGGAATCAAGAGCAAAAATAAACGATTGGGACCTCATCAAGATTAAAAGCTTCTGCACAGCCAAGGAAACAACCCAGAAAATTAATAGGCAACCAACGGAATGGGAAAAAATAGTTGCAAATGACATATCAGATAAAGGGTTAATATCCAGAATCTATAAGGAACTCACCAAACTCCACATCTGAAAAACAAACAACCCAGTGAAGAAGTGGGCAGAAGACATGAATAGACACTTCTCCAAAGAGGACATCCAGATGGCCAACAGACACATGAAACGATGCTCAGCATCCCTCCTCATCAGGGAAATACAAATCAAAACCACACTGAGATACCACCTCACGCCAGTCAGAGTGGCTAAAATGAGCAAATTAGAGAACTCCAGATGCTGGCGAGGATGTGGAGAAACGGGCACCCTCCTATACTGTTGGTGGGAATGTAAACTGGTGCAGCCCCTCTGGAAAACAGTGTGGAGGTTCCTCAGGAAACTAACAATAGAACTCCCCTATGACCCAGCAATAGCACTGCTAGGAATTTACCCAAGGGATACAGAAATGCTGATGCATAGGAGCCCATGTACCCCAATGTTCATAGCAGCACTCTCAACAATAGCTAAAACATGGAAAGAGCCTAAGTGTCCATCAACGGATGAATGGATCAAGAAGATGTGGTTTATCTATACCATGGAATACTCCATGGCAATGAGAAACAATGAAATCTGGCCATGTGTCGCAACATGGATGGACCTTGAGGGTGTTATGCTGAGCGAAATAAGTCAGGCAAAGAAGGACAAATATCATATGTTTGCACGTATAGGAGGATTAGGAGGAACTTAACTGAGGAACAAGGGGGAGAAGAAGGGCGGAAATGGTGGGGGAAAGGGAGAGAGGCAAACCATGAGAGACTCTTGAAGCTGACAAAAACTGAGGACTGATGGATGTTGGGGGGAGGAGGGATGGGCATGGAGGAGAGCACTTGTGGGGATGAGCACTGGGTGTTATGTGGAAACTAATTTGACAATAAACTATTTGTAAAAAAAAAAAAAACTCACTGCCTCAGAGTATCGTTAGTGGTGGCTAATCTCCTACCTTTCCCATCGTCTTGTATTTTAATTACAATATATATCTCTATTTAAAATTTTCATATATTGTTATGAAAATATATGTTACTTCATATATTGAAGTGTAAGCGCTGTAGAAGATTGCTTTGTTTTGTTCCTCACTTCATCCCCAGATCCTGGAATGCTACCTGGCACATTGTAGGAACTCAATAAATATTTGTTTAAGGGTTAAATATAATTCAGGTTTGCTTTTACTGAGAAGTACATAGGTTTCTTAGACATTGGTCAGCTCTTTTCCACAAACATTTTTTTCAGCACCTTGTTAAGTGCTCGGTGTGATGCCAGGAGCCAGAGGCATAAAGCCTAAAATCTTACCTTGCATACTTTGTGCGCAGGGTTGGCCAACTAGGGGCCTTTGGGAGATTATGATTGATATTGAAAGCTCAATTTGTTAATATGCGACTCTTGATTTCAGCTCAGGTTATGATCTCAAGGTTGGTGTGATCAAGCCCCGCACTGGGCTTTGTGCTGACAGTGCAGAGACTGCTTGGGATTCTCTCTCCCTCTCCCTCTCTCTCTGACCCTCCCCTGCTTATGTGTGCTCTCTTGTGCTCACTCTCTCTCTCTCTCAAATAAATAAATAAACATTAAAAAAAAGAAAAGAAAATAGACTCAGTACAAACCTTCCCTAAACTGATAGTGAGCCCACCAAGACAGGAAAGTAGCTGTGGCTGAAAGAAAGTCACACTCCCTAGGGAGTTCACTATTGTGGCATTGACCCTAGCAGAGAGTCTGACTCCAGGATAGCTTCCTGCTGTCTGAAACCAGAACCTTGAAGTATCTGTGGAATGGGCTATGTCAGGCAAATGTCTATAGCAGGTTGCAGGCTGTAATATGGAAACAAGGCACCTCACCGAGTATTTATGCTGCAAGTATGAACACCTACAGTGTCCAGATACTCCATTAGGCACAAGAGATACAGACCTAGCTAAGGCATAAGTCTGGTAAAGGTGAATTATGGTTTATTTATTGAGCCTAGTGCTTTGCCTCTTAATTCTGCTTCAAGAGTCTTTGAAGACTAATTTCAAAGTACTTTCACAATAGCTTCATAAGTTATTATTCATTTAATCTTTACTTAATCTTTTAAAATTTTAATTCTAGTATAGTTAACATACAGTGTTATATTAGTTTCAGATGTACACTATAGTGATTCAGCAGTTTCATATATTATTCAGTGCTCATCAAGGTAAGTAAACTCTTAATTCCCTTCATTTATTTCACCCATCCCCCCACTCACCTCCCTTCTGATAGCCATCAGTTTGTTTTCTATAGTGAAGAGGACGTTTTTTGGTTTCTCGCTCTCTCTCTTTTTTCCCTCTCTGTTGTGTTTCTTAAATTTCACATATGAGTGAAATCATGAGGTATTTGTTTTTCTCTGACTGGCTTATTTTCTTAGCATTGGACTCTCTGCTCCATCCATGTTGTTGCAAACGGCAAGACTTCATTCTTTTATAATATTCTATTATATATACAGCACATCTTCTTTATCTGTTCTTCAACTGATAGACACTTGGACTGCTTCCATATCTTGGCTATTGTAAATAATGCTGCAATAAATATAGGGGTACATGCATCCCTTTGAATTAGTGTTTTTGAATTCTTTGGATAAACACCAAGTAGTGTGATTTCTGGATTGTAGGGTAGTTCTAGTTTTAATTTTGTGAGGAACCTCCATACTGTTTTCCACAGTGGCTGCTCCAGTTTGCATTCCCACCAGCAGTGCAAGAAGGTTCCTTTTCTCCACGTCCTGACCAACACTTGCTGCTTCTTGAGTTTTTGATTTTAGCCATTCTGACAGGTGTGAGGTGACATCTCATTGTGGTTTTAATTTGCATTTCCCTGATGATCAGTGATGTTGAGCATCTTTTCATGTGCCTATTGGCCATCTGTCTGTCTTCTTTGGAGAAATGTCTGTTCACGTCTTCTGCCCATTTTTTTAGTTGGATCATATTTTTTTTTGGGTGTTGAGTTGTATAAATTCTTAATATATTTTGAATACTGACCCTTTATCAGATAGGCCATTTGCAAATATCTTCTCCCATTCTGTATGTTGTCTTTTCATTATGTTGGTTATTTCCTTTGCTGTGTGGAAGCTTTTTATTTGATGTAGTCCCATAAGTTTATTTGTACCTTTGTTTCCCTTGTCTTGGGAGACATATCTAGAAAGACGTGATTATGGCCGATGTCAGAGAAATTACTGTCTATGCTCTCTTCTAGGATTTTTATGGTTTCAGATCTCACATTTAAGTCCTTAATCCATTTTGAGTTTATTTTTGTGTATAGTGTAAGATAGTGGTCCAGTTTAATACTTGTGCATGTAGCTGTCCAGTTTTTCCAGCACCATTTCTTGAAGAGACTTTTTCCCATTGCATATTCTTGCCTCCTTTGTTGAATATTGATTGAGTAAATAATGTGGGTTTGTTTCTGGTCTTTCTATCCTGTTCCACTGACTTCTGTGTCTGGTTTTGTACTTGTACCGTACTGTTTCGATCACTACAGCTTTGTATTATATCTTGAAATCTGGGATTGCGATATTTCCAGTTTTATTTTTCTTTCCCAGATGGCTTTGGCTCTTGAGGGTCTTTTGTGGTTTCGCACAATTTCTTTTCCAGTTCTGTGAAGAGTGCTGTTGGCATTTTGATAAGGATTGCATTAAACCTGTAGATTGCTTTGGGTATTTACGTAATCTTTACAGTACCTCTGTGAAATTGTTATTATTATCATTTCCATTGAAAACACTCAGAGCACTGATATACTGAGAGGTGAAGTAACCAGTCCAAGGTGACAAGACTCGTAAGTGTGTGCATGCGGTGGATGGTCTTGTTTAAGACCACCAGCATCTGCATCTGACTCAGTGTCCCAGCTCGCCTCCAAAAATCCCAGTCCTGAACCTCCCCCAGATATGCTCTTCCTCCTCTTGAAATTGACCTCTTTGACCTGGTATCCTTCTAATTTTTTCCTCTGCATGTTGCTCCGGATAACATCTCAACCCTTTCTTGCCAAGAGTCTGAACTATCTCTCGGATTTGTATACAGCAATGTTCCCCCATTCCCGGCTCTGAGTTTCACTGACAGCAACTGTCCATGGGCTCTGAAGCCCCTCCAACTGGGCTGGTTGCTTTCGAGTCAGTCACTCAACAAAATCTGGGATGCTGTGTCCCCACAACACATCTTGGAAAATGTATTCGTGTAGAGAATAAAGTCAGCTCTACGACCATGGACGTGTATTTTGAACCTCTGCAAATACATTGTAATATATATGCAAGGCTATTATCTTCTCCAGGAAGTTAATTTGCCAAAGGGACCCCTCTCTCAGGACAATGGAGGTGAGCACAACTCTGCAAATAGCACTCTTTAAAATGTGGGCCAGTTGGGGGGAAATTGCAATGGTCCTTTCCAGAGTTTTAACCCTCTTCTACCCCAGTGACCTCCAGTCTTTCTTTCTTTCTTTTTTTTAAATAGTTTATTGTCAAGTTAGTTTCCATATAACACCCAGTGCTCATCCCCACAGGTGCCCTCCTCCATGCCCATCACCCTCCTTCCCTTCCCCCCAACCCCTATCAGCCCTCAGTTTGTTCTAATGAGGCATCTCTGTAAACGCATGGGTGGGTGGGTGTGTGTTTCCTTTTTACATCTAAAGGAAATGGCTACGTACAGTTGTATTAGTTATAAATAGGAAAGGCAGTCGACAAGTGATTAAGAGCATCCACAATGAGTCGTAAATATTCAATTTCTCATGAAGCATTTGCTTCTCTGCAGTGTTGTTTCCTGGCTAATGTGCATAAAACCCCACGTCTTACCAGCTTATGAGCCATAGGTTAAGACCACAGTCACAGTTGATCCCTAGGTCCTTTTGGATTAAAACCTCCCATCTTCCAAGGGACAAGCACCCAGAGTCCCCCCCCCCCCCGCTTCTCCCTTTATTCTGTTTAGCTGATGGTCTCAAAGAGATGGGTGTGGTTCACTGTCCTTATGATCCAGCCCTGCTCTTGCCTCTGCTCTGATCTGTTTTCTAATGATGTGGCTTGGAGGGCTTCCTGGACTCCCCAGGGGCTACTTGGGTGGAATCGCCGACCTAACTTTTGTCCCAGGGCCCTTGCACTATATCCTCTCACTACTGTTGCCACCTGAAGCCCTGCCCGGCTGTGTATCTCCATCACCAAATGTCACCTGCCACAGTTCTTCACATTGCCCAAGCCTTGTTGGGCTGCCCACGTGGTATCCCTGATCTGTTTTTCACATCTCTTCCTCACGTCTCCAGCTGATGGGGGAGACTCTTCACTGCCTCCTGTGACACTGTTTGGAAAGTTAAGGGTGTGTCTGTGTGTGAACAGGTGGGATCTTTCATAACAGTCACTTGGGCACCCTGATGTTGAGTTCCGGTTGTTTTACTTTGCATCCTTCTCATACCCTAGACCCTCAGGCCCCCCAAAGCGCTGGGTCAAGGTAGTTCAAATATAACATTGTTCCATACCTTGCATCAGTACTGTCTGTAGTCGATGCTCTATTGCTGAGTTTGGTGTGGCCTGTAATCTGCCACACCTGTCTGTGCCCAAATGCTAATCACAAAGGATTTCCACATATGTTCCTGTGCTCCAAGGACGTATCATGGCATTTAACATTACGTCACTCTTCTTTGTCAGCTTGTGACTGGGCAAGTTGGAAATGCGTGGGGAAGAAACATGGTTTTGATAGCAGGGCAAAGTAAGGCTGGATATGGAGTAGGATAGCCAGAGCTGGGAGGCTAGACAGGGAGGGAGCTCAGTGCTCACCCCAGCCGGCCAGTGAGGATATTGGAAGAAACAATTAGGCTGGAAATTAGAGCCAATGTAAAACTGAAGGGCTGGGCCACAGTAGGTCAAAGCCTCGGAAGGCCAAGGGAAAATATGGCATATGTGCAGAGCAAACTGGAGGTCCAAAGCCAACTCACATGGTTGCCATGGAGGATATTTTATAGAAGTCAAGAAAATCTTCACACAATGGGAGTAGCAACAGCAGCAACAGGGAAGGGCCTGGGCACTGAGGCAGACAGCTTTCTCCGACTGAGCTGTCTCTATTCTCTTGCTCATTAAAAGCTAATCTCAAGGAAACCTGGCCTGAAGACCTGAGGGGAATGATATCAGCACATAGCAAAGGGCAGGAAAAGGAAGTTATTTAAGAGGTAATTCCTTTAGAATAACCATGACTGGAAGCAAGATCTGTGTGTGTGTGTGTGTGTGTGTGTGTGTGTGTGTGTGTGTGTGTGTGTTACAGAAACTCTACAAGCTCCTGAGCAGGTTAGGTTCAGGGAATTTCTAAATCCAGGAGCTTCCTAGGCTCTTCTTGACTTCACTTCTCTGTACATCCAAAGGGACCATATACCTGCAAACACTGTCACTAACTGTTGTTGGTAGACAGAGTAGATATCATTTTTCTCCAGCTTGCCTCCATAAAATTCCAAAATTGAAAATCCCTAAACAGGCCTCTTAATGAGCAAAAGCAGAGTGTGGATGGACAAAAGACTTGTATGGAAAATGAGTGATTTGGGTACTTGAGTCTTGCTCTCCTTTCTAAAGCCACCATTGTCCAGCCTCTGTGTGTCAATTCAATTTAACAAACATTTCCTGAGTGCTCATATTGAACTAGGTGCTGTGCTAAGCAGCCGGAGAGAGAAAGAAAAATAAAAGTCAATCCCTACTTTCAGGGGCGCCTGGGTGGCTTAGTCGGTTAAGCGTCCGACTTTCGCTTGGGTCATGATCTCACGGATTGTGGGTTCAAGCCCCGCGTCGGGCTCTGTGCTGACTGCCAGCTCCGAGCCTGTAGCCTGTTTCAGTCTGTGACTCCCTCTCTCTCTGACCCTCCCATGCTCACGCTGTCTCTCTTTCTCTCTCCTAAAAATAAATAAAACATCAAAAAAAAAAAAGTCAATCCCTACTTTCAATGAGCTTCCAGTCTAGTAGGGGATTCAGTCAAGTAATTACAAATAACTATGTCTTCTGCATTACAAGTACCCCAATAGGATGCAAGAGTCTTGAAGGATGGTTTGGTTTGCGAATATGAAAAAGGCCTAGAGAAAACATTTGAAACAATGCATCAGAAATGCATGGAGCAGAGACTTTGGGGTAAGGATGGATGACTGAGTAGTAGTACATGCAATTAGTTTCACTCCTTCCTAAAGCCTTCTAAAATTGCACAGAAGAGATTTTAAAGGCATAAATTCCCAAGAACAAAAGAGAATGGAGGAAGAGACATCATTCACAGAGCTTTGGAAAATGGAAGGCAGATAAGTGTAGCTAAGAATGCTAAATCCCAAATTGGGGGCACCTGGATGGCTCAGCCAGTTAAGCGTCTGACTTTGGCTCAGGTCATGATCACACGGTTCGTGGGTTCGAGTCCCACGTTGGGCTCTGTGCTGACAGCTAGCTCAGAGCCTGGAGCCTATTCATATTCTGTGTCTCCCTCTCTCTCTGCCTCTTCCCTGCTCATGCTGTCTCTCTCTCTCAGAAATAAATAAAACATTAAAAAATTTAAAAAATCCTAAGTTGGCAGTGAGGAAGCCAAAAAGAGAACTGGTTAATTCCATGGGACCTACCAAAGGCTCTGGAACTGATTGCCCCAAGTACCTCTGGAACTAGGCATGGTTGTTAGTACAAAAAGCCAAAGAAAAGCTTGTTTAAGAAGAGAGAGCCTCTAATCTCTTTTACCCACTCTATACAGTCAAGTACTACCCTTCTCCAGAGGGGTAGAAACTCTTCCAGAGTTTCTAACTGGAAGATACCAAGCATAGTTGAGGATAAAGGTATGGTAGGGTAACAGAAATAAATGATTATTGATACCTTGAATGTTGAAAAACCTAACCCTCCTCTCTGTCCTATCACACAGGTTGAGTTGATAGAATCAACTGCATAATGCTAGAGCTTTTCTTTGAAATCTGCCTGGCCCAAAGGAGAGACCTGGAGATAATGATAAGTTATCTATATAACTATATCCCCAAACAGGGAGGTCCACACTCTACCAGCCTCACATCTGTGCTGAAAGAATCCAGCCAGTTTGATAGTGCCTCATTCTGAAAATATGAGCACTCCCAGCTCTATGCCCAAGAGAGATGAAAACATGCCTCACAAATACTTGTACATGGATGTCCATGGCAACATTATTCATAATAGCCAAAAAGTGGAAACAATCCAGATATCCATCAACTAATAAATGGATAAATAAAATATGGTATATCCATTCACTGGAATATTATTCAGCCACAAACGAGGATGTAGTAGTGATACATGTTACAACATGAATGAATCTGGGAAACATTACGAAGAGTGAGAGAAGCCAGTCACCAAAGGTGACATATTGTATAATTCCACTTATAGGAAACGTCTAGAACAGGTAAATTCCTAGAAACAGGAAGGAGACTTATGGTTTCCAGGGACTGGAGGGAGGTGAGACTGGGGAGTGGATTGCTGATGGGTGAAAGGGTTTCTTTCTTGGGGAATATAAATGTTCTATTATTTGATAGTGATGATGATTGCACAACTCTGAATATACTAAAGCTACTTAAACACATATTATGGCACGTGAATTATATCTCAATAAACCTGTTATAAATATAAATGCATGGACTCCATGCATATGCACAAAACCAAAATTTGCCAGACATCTGAGAGAGGGTCTAACATAGGACTTCACTTTAGATATATAATGCAAGCCACTTATGTATTGTAAAATTTTCTAGTAGCCACAATAAGTAAAAATTAATTTTAATAATATATTTTACGTATCTCACGATATCTCTAATATTATTTCAACATGTAAGAAGTATAAAAATATTAATGAGCTATTGGTCATCCTTTCTTGCATTTTAACTTCTCAAAGTCCAGACAATTTACATGTACAGCACGTTGCAGTTTGGACCGGCCTCCTTTCCATTACTCAATAGTCCATACATGTCATAGCTACCACAGTAGAGAGTGTGAGTTCACCATGAATGATACAGACTTAAATGAACAAACAAAATCAGAACAAACATCCTAAGAAAAAACTACAGGCAGAAAAAAAGGTTTAGAAATAAACCAACATTAAGCTCAGGGAGGTTAAGGGATTTGGATTCATCAAGCAAAAAATACTATTAAAAAAGACAGAAAGAGGACAAAACAAAGATCATTGGAAATTTACATTATGACAGCAGAAATCAAGTAGAAATGCTTAAAGATAAAATTAAGGACAACTGCCTTCTGGTGCAGCAGAAGAACAGAGCCAGAACGTTAGAAAAAGTGAGAAAATTAGAAAACTCATCATGGAGAGGGGAGAAAATAATCAGAGGAATAATTCAAAAATATTTCGCAGAACTGTAGAACTAGAGTGTCTAACTGGAAGGCAATAATTAATATATATAAGTATACAATACATAAATATGTGCACATATGTGCAAATATATATAAAATATATTTAAAATTTTTTAAACTGATTTAATTTCCTGTGGCCTTAATGAAGTCTTAATATGATCAGAATCTTTGTGGAATGATTTATCATCACAAGTTTTATTTCAAAATATTTGGTCCAAATGGCATGTTCATTTTACAAATTTTAGCAAATTCATATATAAGGAGGGAAATTTTAATGCAAATGCTCTCCAATGAAATATTGGAATATTTTTCCTTAATTAGTTCCTGTATCTGTACATAAAAATGGCTTGTTGCCAAAATGAAATAAGGGTTATCATTGATTCTGTATCCATATCTTTACTTCTATAAATATAAGCACTGAGAAACCATGGGCACATAACTATATGCGATAGACATGTTTGTTTTTTTTTTCTTTTAAAAAGCAATGTCACATTATTCTTTAAACTCCTTGCTAGTCGTAAACCAAAACTTACACAATGTTCTATCATCTAAAGTGGTTTTTTTTTTGGTTTTTAAATGATGTATCAGCTAACAATTTCTTGACTCTTTTAATTTTGTGGAATGTAGAAAACTGAAAGCCTGAATTACAAACAAAAATCGTAAGTTAGACATTTGCATCATTCACTTTCTATATTTCAGGAAATGCAGTTTTTCCAGACTTAGAAATTATTATTATTTTTTAAATGTTTTATTTATTTCTAGGAGAGAGAGAGAGACAGCGTGAGCAGGGGAGGGTCAGAGAGAGAGGGAGTCACAGACTGAAACAGGTTCCAGGCTCGGAGCTGGCAGTCAGCACAGAGCCCGACGCGGGGCTCGAACCCACGAACCGCGAGATCATGACCTAAGCGAAAGTCGGACGCTTAACCAACTAAGCCACCCAGGCGCCCCAGAAAAGTATTATTAATCATACCTGTTACTCCTCAAATTAAAGCCATCTTGTTTAACTATGGAAGAATTAAGAAAAATCAAAGCATTATGACTTTACATACTTTTGCAATTGCATGATTTTTTGATAAAATAACTTATATTTAATCATGAGCTTTAAATATACCTCCATCAAAACCCTGGAGCTACAGATTTTGCTTATTCAGGTTGTGCGAATTCTCTGCCATGTAACTTATTTAAGAAGGCTGACTTTTATTCTCTACCTGTCAGCCATACAAGACCAATTTTCCATCAGAAAAAAAGAGTGATTCTATTTCTTATTTGCAGTAAGGATTGTGTTAGGTACTCCAGGGAATTTTTTTTAACACACAAAGAATAATAGACCACATCTTGCAAAATACATTGCTAAAATTATTCAAGATTAAATGGTTATAGATCTAATGTAATTAATACATCTATAATAAGTTTTTAAGATAATAAATCAATATCCTATTACTCATTTTCTACTTAGTGACAGTATAAAATATTGCTAAAATTGTGTTATTGATGATGGAAGAAGTATGATAAAAAGGCATAGAACTTAATAAATATGTTTTGATGTTGCTTTTAGGAGTAATCAAATAAGAATCAAATTTTAAAGATTAGAAATAAAACCATTTATTTGTTAGGCACCATAATTAAACTTACATACTTAATAAAACAGCATATATATGCTATAATTTGATGATCAGCTAGCATGTACTTTTTAGCAGGAAATAGAAATGCTAGTATTTTGGGGAGTAGAATAAGATAAAATAAAGATTTACTGTATTTGGAGTAAACATCTCAAAACATACAATAACAATTACTACTGAAGTAACACTTTGGAATTTTAAAGAAGTTACCTAAAACTTTTTGTTCCAGTTTTACCTACTGTATCTTGAAAATTTGGATAATACTGAGAAATATTTATTATACTAAAAAGACTTAGTAACACCATTCTTTACTAGTTTAGCTATTGGAAGGTGCTCTTTGTTTTGTTTTGTTTTGTTTTTAATAGTTTATTGTCAAGTTGATTTCCATATAACACCCAGTGCTCATCCCAACAAGTGCTCTCCTCCAAGCCCATCACCCCCCTTCACCTCTCCCCCACCCCCTCAGCCCTCAGTTTGTTCTCAGCATTCAAGAGTCTCTCATGGTTTGCCTCCCTCTCTCTCCCCAACTATTTTTTGCCTTCTTCTCCCCATGGTCCTTCGTTAAGTTCCTCCTAATCCTCCTATACGTGCAAACATATGGTATTTGTCCTTCTCTGCCTGACTTATTTCACTCAGCATAACACCCTCAAGGTCCATCCATGTTGCTACACATGGCCAGATTTCATTGTTTCTCATTGCCATGTAGTATTCCATGGTATAGATGAACCACATCTTCCTGATCCATTCATCAGCTGATGGACACTTAAGTGCTCTTTGTTTTCAGCTAATTACATGTTATAAGGATAAGTATGGAGAATAGCTGAAATAAATTTGATTTTAATGTATTTTAAGCTGTTTTCAATGTTCAGTACTTTCTACCACTTTGCTCTTATGGGTCCTTCTCTCGGAGCCAAACAGTCTTAATGGGTCAGGGACTTGGGATTGCCCTCCCCTATCACCTATCTTAATTCTGATTATGCCAACATGGTCAAACATACCTGCCTTCCAAGCTTCACCTTAAATGATGCCTTGATTTGTAGTTAACTGAGCCTCCTTCTTTACTTGGCACTCTTGAGGTTTGTACCCCAGGGAACTTTTGTGGATGGATGGGGGGAAAAATGCTTTTGTTTTGTCAAATGGGAGAAGAGTTATTGTGAACGCAGACTAAATTTCAGCCCTGAAATTTTAGGAAGTGGAAGACCTAAACTTGGAAATCTAAATCTGTGCAGGCACAGCATTTGGGTGCCCCGGTTTGAAGCCTATAAATTTCAGTCCCGTTTTCCTTTGCAGTGTCTAATTTCAGATAGCAGTTCTCTGTGTAGGCTTTGCTGTTTGTATGACGTGTGATGCACGGGGTCCCTCACTTAACTTATGTAAGGTTTCCTCTAAGAAATCCCTCTTCCAGAGGACCTCTTGAAGGCTTGACCCCAGAAATGGCAGGGAGCAGCTCTGGCTTTCAGACTTGGTCAAATCAGCTTTCGGAGGCTTGGTAGTCGTCCCTGCTGAGGTACAGGAAAGGGTAGGGCCTCTCAAACTCCGTCGGTGGCAGTCACTTCCTGATTAGTGCACGAGCTGAAAAATCACCCATTGTGAAGTGCCAGGATCACACTTCCTGTGTGACACAATTAGCAAGCTCTCCAGGGAGGTCACGGTGACGTCCTAGCCCCATATTGATCGCTATTCTGAGCACTTCGTTTACATCCTCAGAACACACTATTTTTAAAAAATGTTAGTATAAGTGGTTTTAATTATTTTGCAACCTTAATTATAATTTTCAAACAAGCAGAAGTTTGTTAATAGAAGATATTCTTTCTTTCTTTTTTTTTTGTCTTCAGCTTTAAAAAGAAATATTTAGCATTGTTTCCATTCGTTTGTTCAATACATATTTAGGCACTGATGGTAAGGGATGTGGATGAAAAGCTGAAAAGAAGATAGGATTGTGAAGTATAGAGATGGAGAATGGAGTGATAGCTGCAGGGTAACAGGGATGGGGGTGGAGGGGTGCATGCCCTATAAAAGGGTAGCACAAGGGAGTTCCTCCGTGGTAATAGGACCATTCTGCATCCAAAGGCAGTTATAAAACAAAGGTCAGCAACTTCTTTCTGCCAAGGGCCAGATAGTAAACATTTTAAGAAGGTTATATTTAGGAAAATAATATTCGCCACGGAAATTTGTTTACTCTAAAAAATCTGAAGAGCTTTATTGCTATGGACAGAACCTTTAGCTCTGAATCAGCCATACTAGGATGGACTAGAGGCCCTAGTAACAAAACAAAGCAATGTATAAGTCTATGAGAAATGTAGGGAGGAGGAAGAGGAGAGAGAGAAGAAAGAGTCCAGCAGAAGTGAGCTCTGAATAGACTGCTACAATTGGAAGAGGAATGCTTTACATTAGGGATGGCAAACTACGGCCCATGGGGCAGTCTGGCCCACTGCTTGCTTTTGTAAATAAAGCTTTATTGGAACACAGGCATATCTATTCATCTGTGTATAGCCAATGGCTATATTAGCACCATAACAGCAGACTTAAGTAGTTGTAACTAAGATAACATGGTCCACAAAGCCTACAATGTGATCTTGTCCTTTAAGAAAAAATTTGCCGACCCTTGTTTTACATTGACCTTGGACTCTGTGGCTTTCTGCTATTATATGCATTATATGTGCTTATATGCCCTCTGAGATATCACGAGCATAACATGGGAGGTATATTGAGTTCATTTATTTAACAGAGTTTACTGCAGATGTTAACAAAGTTTTATATAAATTCTATCTGAAATAAAGAATGTAAAAACGAATCAATATGATGCAATTGAAGAAAATTAATTTGCAAAAGAGTGAATGTAGCCAAAAGCCATGTAAAATATAAAGACTTTCATATGCTCATAAAATGAAATACATTCTTTCTATACTTATGGAATAGAGGCCATTGACATAAGTGAAACTGTATATCACTTTCTGACTTTTATATTTCTGTATTATTTTGATTTTGTGCAGTTTGTTATTTGATGATCAGAGAAAAAAAAATCTCCTGAGAAAATAAACAACATGAAATATTGCCAGTCTTGGGGAGGAGGGTGACTCAAAGGAGGTGAGCAAGGAAGCAGGCAGCATAATAAGGTAATGCTAAATTCCAAATTTCATGTATTGGGGGGCGGTGGTAGCTAGCCATGTTGGAATGGAAGGAAAAGGGAAGAGTGGGAGGAGATTCTAGGTTATCAGGCTGGAGGAAGAGAAGACTCATTAGTTGACTTTACAGAACCAATGAAAATCAAGAAAAATAAATTTCAAGACCTAAGATATGAGATTTTAAAATATTTTGATGTATAAGATAATTGCCATACAATATCAGACCTGAGTGAAATTTGGCACCTTATTCAATCATCAATTTCTAAAATAAAAGGATGGCAGCTTATTCATTTCTGTTTTCTTTTGTTTTAATGAACAGAGTTGGCTTTCAAGAAAATAGATATATCTGATTTAAATAGTGAATTATTCTTTTGACTAACTTACTCTCTTCAATACTTTTCTAAGCAGAGTTTCTTGAAATGTCCCCAACCAATTATGGCTAACGTCAAGAGAATTATTTCTTAAACCACTATGACTTTTATGTGTGTAGCATTCATTTTCATTACCAATCTTTGCTTTTCTAGTTTTTTTTTTTTAAGTTTGAGTCACAGGGCTCAAACTCATGACCCTGAGACTAAAACCTGAGCTGAGATCAAGAGTCAGAACACTAAACCACCTGAGCCATCCAGGCACACCCTGCATTGTTTCTATTAGAAAGGTTGTTCTAGTTTTTTATTGATTCATGAAGTTGACATTGAGTTCAAAATTAGTTACTAAATTAGTGCCCTATGTCAACGTTTCAGTTAGTTACATTAATGGTAAGCATCACCAATGGGAAGTTCACCACATTTCAACTGTAGATTTGGTCAAGCACGTGTTTCTATGACAATAGATTAAGAGAGCAAAAGTACTGATCTGAACTGCAATATGTAGAGAAAGAGACTAGTGTTTAAGAAAAAAAATAGTTATTTTAATCCAGATACATTTCTTGATATTAAATAATGATAATTTGTAGAATTTATTTTCAGCCGCATTCCAATAGAGCTTCAAAATTGGTAAGCTGTGAGCTTTAAAAGCCATGTTAACCATTTAGAATTTCTTATAATTTAAAGAGAGATGGGCTGAAGTTTAATGTAATGCTATATATGAAGAAACATAGTCGAAGAGAAAGAAAATTAAATGGCCAAGAAGTCAGAATATCTCTTCTAGGTACACCTTAGGGCAAAGCATTTGATTTTCTGAAACTCAGCTTCCTTATTTGAAAACACCTGAAGGATACATTACTCATTCTTCCTCAGCTGTGTGAGGGGCAAGATAATAATGTATGTGGAAGCATTATACAAATATCAAGCTTTCTTGATTACCTACATTAATCATGCTAAGAGATATTCAAAATAGAATCATACCTTGGGAAATTCCATACCTGGTTTCTTTTTTTTTTTTTAATTTTTTTTATGTTTTATTTATTTCTAAGAGAGAGAGAGAGAGAGACAACGTGAGCAGGGGAGGGTCAGAGAGAGAGGGAGTGACAGACTCCGAAACAGGCTCCAGGCTCTGAGCTGGCAGTCAGCACAGAGCCCGACGCAGGGCTTGAACCCACGAACTGCGAGATCATGACCTAAGCGAAAGTCGGACGCTTAACCGACTAAGCCACCCAGGTGCCCCTCCATACCTGTTTTCTAAAATAAAGAATAATAAAATTTCAGAGCTAGAAGCCATCTCAGATATCGTATAGTGTTTTCGCTTAACTGTTTGAAAAATTTCCCTCATTCTTTGCTTCCAAGTCACCACCCTATCTTCATTTTCTTCCTACTGTTCGAGCACTCCTTCTCAGGCTCCTTGCCTGCATCCTCTAGGATCAGGCTTTTTAATATTGGAGTTCCTCCCGATGCATCCCTTGCGCCTCTTTTCTTACGTTACACTCTTTCCCAAGCCCTCTCACCTACTTCCACAGTTTCTATCTCCATCTGCATGTCAGTATTTTCTCAGAAAATATGTCAAGTCTACACCTTCCCCAGCACCAACTAGCCACTTGCCTACCTCACACCTCTACTGGACATTTCAAACAGTTCAATAAAACCTTCTCAAAACTGACCTCATTGTCTCCTATCCCATTTCCCCCCCAGGATTCAACCCTCTTCAGACATGCTTATCTTAGTGCATTTCAAGCCCGGGTTACCAGTGGTACAAATCAGAACCTTGGGCATTATGTTTGTCATTTCTTTCTCCATTACTTCCCATACCCAGGAATGCACGATAGAATTTGCCTTTAAAAACTATCTTGAATCTATTTCCTTCTCTCCATCTCTACCCAGTTCCACATGTCTCTTTTGCCTGAACTACTTTAAGAGCCATCCAACTCTTCTATGGCTCCACTCTTAACCTGTCTTCCAACTGTGTCCAAAGTGATGTTCGTAATCTATAATGATTCTCATGTCAAATCCCTAATTAAAATCCTCCCATGGCCCCTTTGGCTAAAGACAAAAATCTGCTCTGGTATATTCTACATAATCTGTCCTATCTACCTGACCAGTGCCATATTATTTCCTTCTCTCTCTAACATCCTGCATGTCAGCCATCTGGCGTTCTTTTGAAATGCCACTCTCTGTCCTGCCTTTGGGCCTATGAATATCTTTTTTCTGTGCCTGGTTCAATTGTGTCCCACCAATTTGCCCAGAAAACTCTTATTTAGCCTGCAGATTTAGACCGAATGTAATTTCCTTAAGGAAGACTTCCTGAAGCTACTGATTAGGTCATATTCTCTTTTACGTGCTCTGTTTGCCCTTCAGAGTACCCCTCACAGGCTATATTATATGTTTAGTGGTTGTATATATAAATGCATGATTTTTGTTGTTTTCTATCTGTAGTTACTGGACTGGGAATACTGTGCAGTGCCATATCTGCTCTGTTATGTCCAGTGGAAGCCTAATGCTTGGTACTCCAGAATTACTTCTTGAACGAACGAAAGAGCACTTAGTTCATAATGAATCTAAACTTCTCTGGCCATCTTCTTGACTGACAATCATTCCATCTCTGGCTAAACAATATCAACATGGCAGGACATTGCACTTTTGAACATTAATAATTAGAGTGTTTTTAAGGGAATAAAACCTATCTCCCCAATTTCTACCAGATAATTATAGTTCTTCCCAGCAAGATAGGGATAAACAAGCTTATTCTTTTCTCCTTACCACTCTTCCTGAGATAGTTGACAAATCTTTTTAATGTGAATTATTTTTTAGATTAGATCTCCAGTTTGTAAAACCATTCCTTTTCTGACATGCTTCTGGGGCCCCCTCTACCTCTGATTGGCCTCATCTCTGGAGTGGTTAAGAGCATGGACTCCTGTGTCAGGCTCATGGTTTAATCTTGGTGCTGCCCTTCACTAACTAAAGAAACTTTAGCAAGTGTCACAACTTCTCTGTGTTTCCATGTCTTCGCTTGTAAAGTGGAAGTAGTAATAGTATTTACCTCTCAGGACTGGCAGGAGCAATGAATTCATTACTTTATGCAACGCTCTTCGAATATAGTGCTTGGCAGATAATATACACTCTTCAGACACAGAACAGTAATAATAGCTAACACTGTAGAGCATCAGTTATGCTCGTTATATAGCTGACCCAGTCACGGTTCAGTTGGAGAAGGAGATACAGCTGCAGGATGTGGAAATTAATATAAGAATTACATGATTGTAGGAGGAGCCAGGAAATGAAGATCAAAAGGAACTGTTGCAAATTAGAGGAGTCATCACATCAATATAAGAGGCCAAGGTCACCTGACTGCCAGAGGAGTGTCATAAAGAGGGAGCTGTAGAAACACCTATGGGAAGATAGTTGCAAATGACATATC
The DNA here is from genome assembly GCF_003009895.1 of Hyaena hyaena. NCBI lineage: Eukaryota > Metazoa > Chordata > Mammalia > Carnivora > Hyaenidae > Hyaena > Hyaena hyaena. Next base: position 159,396 of record NW_024081453.1, on the reverse strand, counting down.
AGATAAAGGGTTAATATCCAGAATCTATAAGGAACTCACCAAACTCCACATCTGAAAAACAAACAACCCAGTGAAGAAATGGGCAGAAGACATGAATAGACACTTCTCCAAAGAGGACATCCAGATGGCCAACAGACACATGAAACAATGCTCAGCATCCCTCCTCATCAGGGAAATACAAATCAAAACCACACTGAGATACCACCTCACGCCAGTCAGAGTGGCTAAAATGAGCAAATCAGAGAACTCTAGATGCTGGCGAGGATGTGGAGAAACGGGCACCCTCCTACACTGTTGGTGGGAATGTAAACTGGTACAGCCCCTCTGGAAAACAGTGTGGAGGTTCCTCAGGAAACTAACAATAGAACTCCCCTATGACCCAGCAATAGCACTGCTAGGAATTTACCCAAGGGATACAGAAATGCTGAGGCATAGGAGCACATGTACCCCAATGTTCATAGCAGCACTCTCCACAATAGCTAAAACATGGAAAGAGCCTAAGTGTCCATCAACGGATGAATGGATCAAGAAGATGTGGTTTATCTATACCATGGAATACTACATGGCAATGAGAAACAATGAAATCTGGCCATGTGTAGCAACATGGATGGACCTTGAGGGTGTTATGCTGAGCAAAATAAGTCAGGCAAAGAAGGACAAATATCATATGTTTGCACGTATAGGAGGATTAGGAGGAACTTAACTGAGGAACAAGGGGGAGAAGAAGGGCGGAAATGGTGGGGGAAAGGGAGAGAGGCAAACCATGAGAGACTCTTGAAGCTGACAAAAACTGAGGACTGATGGATGTGGGGGGGAGGGGGCGATGGGCATGGAGGAGGGCACTTGTGGGGATGAGCACTGAGTGTTATGTGGAAACTAATTTGACAATAAACTATTTGTAAAAAAAAAAAAAAAAAAGAAAGAAACACCTATGGGAATAGATGGTTGGATCAGAAATTTCAGCCTCCAGTGATGGGCTGGGGCCTCTCTTGCTCAGCAGGGTCAGGAAGAAGAGCCAGATACAGAGCAGTAAACAAGGACAGCCAGTCACCTCTATGTCTGCCACCACATCTAACACCACAGCCTTCAAAGAGCAATGGCCGCTCCTTGACTTGCACCATCCAAATCTCCTGGAAGACTTTTTTTTTTTTTTTTGGCAACTCGAACTCAGGACCATACAGTGAAGCAAATGCTGGAAAAATGAGTTCCATCGTACCCTATTTGACAGGAACTAGTGCCGCATAGCACCCGGGATTGCTCTAGTTTTACAACTCTGCTCTTAAATCTGCTACCAACAGTAGACCCCATGTAGGATGCAAAGGCAGGGCGTCAGGTAGAACTCCTAGGGCCACCAAAATCTGCGTGACATTTGGAGTCAGTCATGATGTAGTTGGTTCACACTGAACCCTCTAACATTGAAAATACATGGCTTTCTTCACATGAACTGCCACTGAAACAGAGCTCCAAGACCCGCTATTTATATGTTTGAGTTTTTTTTCTTTCGTAATTTACCCTCATCCAAATTTCAGCATGTACATGGGGAATTATGGTTCTACCCATCCCACTGAAGTCATTTTGTAACTTGATTCTGAGACGTAAATATTAGCCAGCCCTCCTCTCTTTGTTTCATATACAAACGGATACACATGTATAGCAGGATTGGAGAATGGAAGAAAAGTGGCTCTGCTTTGAACAGATCTCTTGTAGCAATTTCTTCAACCAGCGTTGCCTGGAACATTAATTCACAAGATGCTTAGGCCAAATAGTAGATGTAATATTTTCCTCTTCATACCTCACTAAATAACTTAGGGAAGCAGTGGGTTTAAGAATCTACAGATTGCTTTGCTTCTGATTATCCCCAGAGACTATTCAGTTAATATACATTTTAAAGCTCTCCACTTACCTGCTTTTCCTTGTTCTAAGGAACTGAGACTTTGGACACCAAAGCAAGCGTGTCATAACTCTGGCACTTTCATAAGCAATCAGGCATCATATTTGGTTTCTCGCTCTGACCAAACACATAGACACCTATCTCTGATTCAGTTTACCAACCAGAACATCTTGCTTGGGACCCATCTGATCTATATATCTCTATCTATCTATCTATCTATCTACACACACACATATGAATATAGAAGAAATGGGGCTAGAATTTGTCCCTTCCTCCTCAGAATAACCTTAAACTTGTAGGTAAAGTGGGTCATCTCCTCCTCCCAGGACCAGCTTTGTATACTAAGGATCTAGAGGAGTGGCAGTGTTGGCCAAATAAAAAAGAAAGAAAACAGCATCATAATATTGTAGTATGTAAAACTAAGTGACCACTTATGTGGCTGTATTCTGAATAAAAAGGTCTATTCCTTTGGCCTGCTTTCTCCACTCTGGACAAAGGAGAGGTGGTGACTCTCAGTATCTCTCTAAATCCTATTTACTCTCTGCTTTGACCATTGCCCACTTATTTACTTCCTTGGATTTCGGATTTCGAGGCTCCTTAAGTGAAAAAATCTATATAAAGTTGTTGGCATAGTTTGCAGAAGAGAATAAGTGCTCCGTAAAGAGGAGCTATTATCATGACTGATTATTTTAATCTTCCTAATTACCTTTAAGCATCTTAAGGACAGGGACTGAGGCTTATGCTTCTTTGTATTCTCCTAACAATTAGCATGGATTCTGGCTCATAGTTGTGCCCTAATAGATATTTATTGAAAAAAATGAAGTTGCTTCCTTCACAATTTGCATTTGCCTGTCTGTGCCCTTATATTGCTTAAATCCCATTTGGCTTGAGAAACAATTGCCATTTGAAACAAACATTTATTATCCTCAATCCAAGTTCCCCTGAAAAAAACAACCCAAAGTATGCAGAAGAAGTGTTTGAAAACCCTCTTAGTCATGGCTATCACGTTGAAAGAGCACTTCCAAGACTCAGCCAGACAGCTGCTTAGAAGACCATCTTTTTGTCTTCTAAGATGTCTGCATCTGCAGACATTGCATTGTCTGCATTGCCACATCAACTGGAAGTTATTGCCTTGATGGAGTTTCAATGAATCCTGCAAGTTTCAGGTTCAACTTCAGCATTTTCCGAAGATGGCTGGCCCTGCTCCAGGCTTCTTCTCCTTGCTGTTGAGTGAGGGATTCATCCTACATGACACCTGATAGCAGGGAAGATCACTATGGAACTCTGGAGCCCAGAGCACATCTACCGCAGTCTAACGCTGTGGTCAAGCAGGAAGTATAGAAAGTGGAATGGCAGAATAGAGGTTTGAAGGAGACTAGGGGTGTCTCTTCAAGATAGCACTGCCCCAGTAGAACTTTTTATGACAATAGAAATGCTCTCTATCTGTGCTGCCCAGCAGGGTAGCCATTATGCACGTGTGACAATTGAGCCTTTGAGATGTGACTATCCCAATGGAGGAATTGAATTTAAAAAAATTTTTTTTAATGTTTATTTAATTTTGAGAGAGAGACAGAGAGAGCGTCAACAGGGGAGGGGCAGAGAGAGAGAGGGAGACACAGAATCCAAAGCAGGCTCCAGGCTCTGAGCTGTTAGCATAGAGCCCGAAGCAGGGCTCAAACCCACACACGGAGAGATCATGACCTGAGCTGAAATCGGCCACCCAACTGACTGAGCCACCCAGGCACTCCTGAACTTTTAATTTTACTTAGCATTAACTGACTTCAATTTAAATTTCAATAGCCACATGAGGCTATGGCTACCAATTTGGACAGTGCAACCCTGAGCGGGAGGATATGGTCCTTGAAGGGATACATGTTGATGCTCTTCCGCAAAGCCTTCAGTTTCTAAATGTGAAAAATGAAAGGGATGAAACTAACCTGTCACATCACAAGAGTTTTGAAGATCAAAGGGGAGACCAAATGGGAAAGTAAGCTCCTTTGATAAAAATGGTGATAAAAATAATTACACAATAATCTCTATTATTGATAGATAGCCAGCAGCTAGATAGATAAAAGATGTACATAGGAAGAGGGGCGAAAAGGTGACTGCAATTTCACAAATTCTGAGTTCTTGCTTCCTGCAAGCCTTCTTTTATAGGGGGGAATTCAAGTTCTTCCAAAGTGGCCCGTCTCAGCATGTTCCAAGAGAAGGGAGTTGGCTTGGAAGCTGGAAATTCCCTGAAATTAGAAAGCCCAGGTAGTGTGTTATATCATTAAATGAGGTCTGATTGCCCATTTCTGGGAATAAAGGACACTTTTGAAACCCCACACAACTATGTTATGTGAATGAGGAAGGGAAGGTGTGGTGTGCACGGAGCCTGCACTGGGGGTGGCACGTGAGATACAGGTGACAGAGCATGAATGGGGGAAATCTGGTGTGGAGCCAAATGGCAGAATGGGATTGGGGTGGGGATGTGAGAGGCACGTGCCCATATGGGAAAACTAGAATACATGGGAATGAAACAGGAAATCTCACACCAGGAAAGGTAAGTGCACTTTGATTTCAGTGAGTACCTATTACGGGCTTGGGCTACATGAGTCAGAAAACAAAGACCCATGTCCTGTGCACACCCCCACAATCTAGTAAGGGCAGTTCAAACAATCTATGGCATTTTATCTAGAGCAGCTGCCCAGTATGGTGGTCAGTAGGCACATGTGACTGCTGTGCACGTGAAATGTGGCTGCTCTGAATTGAGATGTGCCATGAGTATAAAATGTATACCAGATTTCAAAGACTTAGTACAAAAAATAATACAGAATACATCATTAATGGTCTCCAAGATTGATTCCATGTTGAAATAATATTTTCAGTATATTGAATTAGGTAAAATATGCCATAAAATGTCATCCATTACTTTCTAATAATTTTTAAATATTTTAAAATGTTTATTTATATTTGAGAGAGAGAGAGAGAGCAGAGGAGGGGCTGAGAGAGATGGAGATAGAATCTGAAGCAGGCTCCAGGCTCTGAGCTGACAGCCCAGTGTGCAGTTTGAACCCTTGAGCCATGAGATCATGACCTGAGCTGAAGTCGGATGCTTAACCAACTGAGCCACCTAGGTGCCCCTCTTTTTCCTTTTTCTTTTCTTTTCTTTTCTTTTCGTTTCTTTTCTTTTCTTTTCTTTTCTTTTCTTTTCTTTCTTTCTTTCTTTCTTTTTTTTTTTTTTACCATTTTTAACATAGCTACTAGAAAATTTACAATTATATATGTAGCTCACATTACATTTCTAATGAGTCATACTGATTTGGAGTCAACCCAGCAGAGACTGGTATGAGGTTAACCTGAACTCTTCCCGTGAATACGGGCACCAGTATGCCTCTGAGAAGACAGACAAACCCTTAAAAATGTCTGCCACAAGGGTTGACAAGTATTGCTTGTCTGAGAAATAAGTTTAATGATTGCCCTCAAAATACCCACTTTTCTTAAAAGAGTAGATTGTTGCTACAAGAAAACACTAGATACCCCTCAGCAGCAACAGACGTTTGTCTTTCCACCTTGACTAGATTCCCTAGAGTCTCTGAAATGGAATCTTCCCTAATGTCCCTTCCACTAAGACTGGAAAATTTCTTTGATCCACTAAAACATGTGTGTATTATATGACATATATAATACCTACAATATTATATATATCATGTATACCTGAAATAGATACATTAACACACACAACTCACACAAGCTGCATAACCTTATATTGTAGACCATCAGTAAGAAAAGTACTTAAACCTTAGAAAACATCTTCTACTTTATGTCTTTCTTCCTTGTTTGTCGCTCTAAGAATCTATGTACAGTTCTTGTCTTGCATTCGAAGGTTCAAACTCCAGCAAAATGTGCTGTGACTGGAGATCATTAGATAAAAGGAAGGGTTTCTAGAACAGTTGGTTTCTGCAGAGAGCTTTGTGTGTTCACTTTTGTGTGACAGCATTCTGTGTTCATGTACACCTCTAAACTGACTGCAGACAACTACTAACAAAGACGGTCTTGCAGGAGATGATGATCCAAGCATTCTCACCACCTTAACTCATTTGTGCTCATGGAATATATATTCTTCCTTTATCAGGAGCTACTAATATAACTTTTTCTCTTTAACCGTGGGATTCTTGAGGTCTAAATAAGTAGTTCAACAATGAGTTAATCATTTTGGGACACAGCATTTTATCTCTACATGTTCACATACTTGTGTGTCATGTCCAAAGATGAATACATCCATTTAGGGAAAGCATCCACCAAACCACTTGCATTTGCAAAGAGATTCTGCATCCACACTCCTAACTTATGTCGACATGAATTGGACATGGACTGTGTATCGGGTAGGGCTTTATCTAGAAATGCATCTTCTAAATTCTAATGACGTGCAAAGAAATATTTCCAGTTTTTCATCTCTAGAGGCAAGAATTCTCAAACTCCAATGCTATAAATATTCTTATTCCCAATAACCCATTAATGTTGACTGCTTAATGTTTTCCAGGCCAGGGTCTAAACATTTCCAAAAAGAGAACCACCATAGATATTACAATTACTTCCTTCTGTGAATTGAATTGTGACACCCCCACCCCCCATTTTATATACTGAAGTCCGAACACCCTGTTTGGTGTTTGGTATTCGAAGATTGGGCCTTTGAAGTGTAATTAGAGTTAAGTGAGGGCATGAGAGTGGTGTCTTCCTGATGGCAGTAGTGTCCTTTTAAAGAAAGATAGGAGAGAGCTTGCTCTCCACACACTCACAAAGGAGAGATCATGGAAGCAAAGAGCAAGATGGCAGCCAACTCAAAGCTAAGAAGAGTTCTCACCAGGAACTGCATCTGTTGGAACCCTGATCTTAGACTTTGTGGTCTCAAAAATGGAGAGAAAATTCAATTTTTGTTGTTTAAGTCACCTAGTCCATAGTATTTCGTTATGATGGCCTACATTGACTTGTGTCTACCCCCTCCTGCTGCCCCCTCTCTACTTGTCTCTAAGAGTGGGTAACTACCATCAGTATCTCCTTCTTCACTGTGTCAGAGATAGATTCCCATTACAAAGCTAACAACCAAATGAATTCAAAGAATATTCAACCAAATGGCTCCTTATAGCCCTCAAGATGCTTGTCACCCTTTTTCCTGAAATCGAACTGTTAAATAAACAATAAAGCCATAAAACGAAGGTATTACCTTACTCTTTATGCTGGAACACATTACCAAAAACTTAGTAGCTTAAAACGACACAGATTTCTTTTCTGACAGAAGTCCAGTGTTAGTCTTATAAAACTAAAATCACGGGGGCTCCTGAATGGCTCAGTTGGGTAAGCATCCGACTCTTGATTTCAGCTCAGGTCATGATCTCGCAGTTCATGAGTTCAAGCCCTGCGTCAGGCTCTGTGCTGCTGGTGAAGAGCCTGCTTGGGATTCTCTCTCACTCCCTCTCTCTCTGCCCCTCCCCTGCATGCTCTCTCTCTCTCAAAATAAATAAACTAAAAAAAAAAACAAAAAAAAACTAAAATCACGGTGCCAGCAGTGTTGGGTCCTTCTGGAAGTTCCATGGGAGAATCTATTCCTTGCCTCTCCAGTTTCTAGAGGCTGCCATAGCGTCACTTGTCATTCCTGGGCTTGCAGCCACATCACCCTACTCTGATTCTTCTATCATCCCATCTATTCTATGGTCACACCCCCTCTGCCTGCCTCTATAAGGATACCTGAGATTACCTGAATCGTCCAGGATAATCTTCCCATCTTAAGATCCTTAATCACACATGCAAAATTCCTTTTGCCATAGGAGGTGGTATCTTTATTCAGACTCCCACAAATACCACCAGAAAAAGCTCACCTATTTAACTGGTGTTACACACAATTTCTAACTTCCCATTTAGTATTAGCCTTGTTGATTCATTTCTCCATGTGCTACTGAGAAGGTGGCAATTTGATAGAATTTGCAACTCGTGACATATGAACAGTTTCCAGAGCGAACGATATTTTTCCGGGAGTAAATCTCATTTCCTCGCATACTACGGAGTTTGATTTTTCAGCAGCAAGGCAAGGTGGCAAAAGCTGTCTTTCTTCCTCTCGTGAAAAGCATCCAATTATCCTCATTTGTGGGTGAAATGACTTTCTGTTAATAAAAAAGCACGAATTATTTTAATAAATTGGATGATTTTGCAAGTTGAGAAATGTCATGCCATGTGAAATGTTTCAGATACTCTTTGACTCGGGCAAAATGTAGTGGGTGACTAGGAAAGGAGCCCGAGATTGGCAGTATACAAAGTGTGCACACGGAGTTAAACACAATAGGAAAGCAATAAATACTTCTTTGGTGTAAAATGGGGGGGGGGGGGTAGATTTGGAATTTTTCTAATGAGTCTGACCCACTCATTTTATAGATCAACTAAGGCCCAGAAAGTTGGTGTAAGATCACAGAGCTAAAAAGACTCCTTATGTATTTTTAAAAATGTTTTATTATTTATTTCTGAGAGACAGAGACAGACACAGTGTGAGCAGGGGAGGGTCAGAGAAAGAGAGAGATACAGAATCTAAAGCTTGCTCCAGGCTCTGAGCTAGCTGTCAGCACAGAGCCCAATGCAGGGCTCAAACCCACGAACCGTGAGATCATGACCTGAGCTGAAGTCGGACGCTTAACCAACTGAGCCACCCAGGCGCCCCTCCTTATGTATTTTTTTAACCTTTGGAGGTATGACGGGTGTTTGGGTGTGGAAGGGAACACACTGTTTGCTGTTTAGATCAGAGATTTTGCCTGTAACACCCCCTCTGGCTGTGCATGCCATATACACACTCTGTCTTACATCCGCTTATATACCACCCTTCCTCAGGAGCACCTGTGTCCTACAGAGGAAACAGGACCAGGCAGCAGACAGACCAAGGGGAGTAGATGGTCAGGCAGCCTGGCTGAGTCTACTGCAAGACCCCGCCAGCGAGTGAGAGCAAATGAGGACTTTACAAAGCGGCCTCTTCCTTTTAAAGACAAGATCAGAGTGGCCTCTGCATGTGGTGGGCCAAGGTGACGTCACTAGTTTGCAGCCACACTAACAGAAGCAGAGCCACAGACGGTTTCCCAAGCCTGTGCTCTACAGATGCCATATGCATTTCTCGGGGCTCATGGTTTACTAATAAATGAGGCTCTCTAAAGCAGAATCACAGAAATTGTGTGATTTCCTGTAGGTTGACATTAAAGTATTAATATTAAAAAAGTTACAAGATTCTCTCAAGATAACTGCAGGATTTGTAAACATAATTATATGTATATTATATTTAAGATCCAGAATATAATATTGTACATGCAATATACAATAATATAACAATACAGTAAGTCTTTAACATATATGAAGCATTTGTTGGCTTGAGCCAGTGTAGTCTGGGAAAGAGTCACACATTTTAAATTACATGATGATAATCTCCTCGTCATACCATCACTGTCTCTGTGACAGTGTGTATAACTTTGGGTATTGTCAACATTTCACTATGTGCCATGAGAGGCCATGGTTAAAACCAGGGCCATATGATTTTTGAAAATACTATTTCTATAACACACAGAAAAAAGTCTTATAGAGAAGTACATCAAACTGTTTAGATGTGACCTCTAAGAAGGGAAATGGGGGGTGCCTGGGTGGCTCAGTCAGTTAAGCATCAGACTTTGACACAGGTCATGATCTCATGGCTCATGGGTTCAAGCCCTGCATCAGGATCTTTGCTGACAGAGCCTGGATCCTGCTTCAGATCCTGTGTTTCAATATGTCTCTGCCCCTCCCTGCTCTCTCTCTCTCTCTTTCTCAAAAATAAATAAGCATTAAAATATTTTTTTAAAAAGAGAAAATGGGATCAGGGTAGGGGGAGTGCATACCTGTTGGTTTCTCTCTTCATATTCCTTGACCTTCTTTTCTACAGTGAGTATAATCCTATATCCCATGTATAAATTTAAAAAACAATTCAAGTTGTCTTAGCAGAAACCAGCCTGTTTCATGCATAGTCAAAAGTCTGACAGATCTGAAGTCTCCTTAGGAAGGAATCATTCAGGAGATTCATATGCTGAGTACACCAAGGAAGGAAATAAAAGGTCACCATGGCACCACACAAAGTCAAAGGCAAGGCATAAAACGTACCATTTTCTTTGTTGAAAGATTCAATATGTAACAAGCTGAAGTTTATTTCTACTTTTACTAAATCCAGCCTCTCAAATAAAGAAATGAAAAGATCTAAAAACACAACAATCCATGAACAGCGTGGTGTAAACAAATCTATGGGAGGATTTGGAAGTCCTGAGCTCTACTGCCAGCGCTCCTGTTTAGTAGCCACGAGCCGTGTGTTGGAAAGCTGTTCTAGAACACAGAGAATGCTATAGGGAGAGCTAGAAAGAGTCTCTCAGCTCATTGGCAGGTGGAAATATCACAACCCAATTGTCAGGCCTATAATCACCACAGTCAACTGACATTGGACAGTTTCCAGATGATAAACATTCAAACTAATAGGAAAAGCATGGGGTCGGGGGAGAGGGGTGGGAAAACAGGGTGAGATGAAGATGTGGGTGAGGGACATCTAAGCTCAGCTAAGCTTTGTGAATTTAGGCAAAACCAAACCTCCCCTGCTTTCCTCTCAGGGGGGAAATGAGTTCTGTTAGGGGGGAATGAGTAGGATCAAGTGGGTAAATCACCCTGCAAATTCTGAAGTGTTCTATGAATATGTTAAAAATTACCATTAACCTCATTTCCCTCTTGCTGTAATTGCAATTGTTTTCAATTGTATTATTCTCTATAGAGCTTTGTATCCTAGTCACATGCCTTTCTGGAACAAGATAAGATCATTTTTTTCTGGAGATACCATTTTTTTTAAATCCCCAAACCCTGCCTCCACCTATAACAAGCTGTTATCTGGTGAAATAGGAGAAGACAGTGGGGAAAAGAGCACAGTTTGGGACCTGAAAGGTGTTGGGTTCAAATCCTAGTGTTGTCACCTCTAGGCAGCTTCCCCAAACCACCGTGCCTGTGGGAGAGTGGCACCATAAAGACTAAATGATACAGGGGTGCCTGGGTGGCTCAGCTGGTTGAGCATCTGACTTGATTTCAGCTCAGGTCATGATCCTGGGGTTGTAGGCTTGAGCCCCGCATTGGGCTCTATGCTGAACTTGGAACCTGCTTGAGATTCTCTCTCTTTCTCCCTCTGTTCTTCTCCCCTGCTCACGTGCTCTCTCTCAAAAATAAAAATAAAAACCTTTAAAAATAAATAAATGATAAATGAGATGATGAGTGTATATGCAGTAGGTACACAGGAAAGGTTTGTTTCCATCCCTTCTCAAGAATTTGATCTCACCCCCCCCCCAAAAAAAAAGCATAGATGGCTCAGGAAATGTCCCAGACAATCACAGAAAAACAAAGCACATGTTCTGACAGTGGCTTCACAGCATGGGCTTTGCATCCCAGAGCAGCCGTTCAACATGCAGGATCCGAGCTCAAGAGTGACGAGCAGGCTGCACAGCAAAGGAAACAACCCACAAAACTAATAGGCAACCAACGGAATGGGAAGATGGTTGCAAATAACATATCAGATAAAGGGCTAATATCCAAAATCTATAAGGAACTCACCAAACTCCACATCTGAAAAACAAACAACCCAGTGAAGAAATGGGCAGAAGACATGAACAGACACTTCTCCAAAGAGGACATCCAGATGGCCAACAGACACATGAAACGATGCTCAGCATCCCTCCTCCTCAGGGAAATACAAATCAAAACCACACTGAGATACCACCTCACGCCAGTCAGAGTGGCTAAAATGAGCCAATCAGAGAACTCTAGATGCTGGCGAGGATGTGGAGAAACGGGCACCCTCCTACACTGTTGGTGGGAATGTAAACTGGTGCAGCCCCTCTGGAAAACAGTGTGGAGGTTCCTCAGGAAACTAACAATAGAACTCCCCTATGACCCAGCAATAGCACTGCTAGGAATTTACCCAAGGGATACAGAAATGCTGATGCATAGGAGCCCATGTACCCCAATGTTCATAGCAGCACTCTCCACAATAGCCAAAACATGGAAAGAGCCTAAGTGTCCATCAATGGACAAATGGATCAAGAAGATGTGGTTTATCTATACCATGGAATACTCCATGGCAATGAGAAAGAATGAAATCTGGCCATGTGTAGCAACATGGATGGACCTTGAGGGTGTTATGCTGAGTGAAATAAGTCAGGCGGAGAAAGACAAATATCATATGTTTGCACATATAGGAGGATTAGGAGGAACTTAACGGAGGACCGTGGGGGAGAAGAAGGGGGGAAATGGTGGGTGAGAGGGAGGGAGGCAAACCATGAGAGACTCTTGAATGCTAAGAAACAAACTGAGGACTGATGGATGTGGGGGGGAGGGAGGAGATGGGCATGGAGGAGGGCACTTGTTGGGATGAGCACTGGGTATTATATGGAAACCACTTTGACAATAAACTATTTGTAAAAAAAAAAAAAAAAAAAAAAAAAAAGAGTGACGAGCAGGAACCGCTATGGGGCCTGGCACTTCAGCTTCCAAAGCTCTTTTCCCATTTGGACACAGCACTCTATCTTCTTGAGTTTAATTATGCACAATTTTGGCTCTCTGCTAAAATGCAATAAGCAAATATTGGCTTCATTCTTATAGAAGAACAAAGCTATGCCTCTCTGTGGGAACTAAAAAAGAGCTAAAAAGGAGAAATAATTTTAAAAAGAGGGGGAATCGGGAGCTGGTCCCTTTCCCTACCCCAAACCATATTAGACAAGATTTAGTAGTATAGTCTATAATATTTTTATGTATATATATATGTATATGTATATGTATTATTGTTTATTTTTGAGAGAGTAAAAGAGAGCATGAGCAGGGGGAAGGGCAGAAAGAGAGGGAGACACAGAATCCAAAGCAGGATCCACGCTGTTAGCACAGAGCCCGACATGGGCCTCAAACCCACGAACCGCGAGATCATGACCTGAGCTGAAGACGGACGCTCAACCAACTGAGCCACCCAGGCGCCCTTAACCTATAATATTATAATAACGTTGTATAGTGACAGGTGGTGATGACATAGTGAGCACTGCATAATAAACAGAATCGCACGTTCACTTCGATGCACACCTGAAATTAATACACATTGTCAACTATACTTCAATAAAATCAAAAATTAAAAAACAAAAAGCGCCTGAATGAGACCAGTAGGCATTGCCAGCCAGTATACTTCCTCTCATCTCTCAGCATCTTGTAGAAGGAAATATGGTTCAAGGTGGTCTGGCAAGTATGAGGAAGTCCAGGAAATGGGGTCAGGGGACCTGGGCTGTGGACATTCAACACCTTCTGCGACTCTGGACCATAAGTTCTCAACTCACCGTAACAGTGGACGGGTCTCCCAATGTGTAGATTCAAAGATACACAGGTCGTGTTCTCACCACCCCCTTTTAAAATTCTTGTTTTGAAGGTGCTTTCTCATCTCTTGCCTTGATTATACCCAAGGCAATCTTATACTGTGGTTGAAGATTTGGCTGGGGCAGGATTTACCATCTGGGAGCCTTGGAAGATTAGGTAATTCCTCTCAGCCTTGACTTTATCACCTCTAATAAAACAAAAATAATACTACAGAGTTCACAGAGGTACTGTAAAGTTTAATAAGTTAATTAATATAAAGCCCTACATAGTGCATGGCAAATGGGAAACAAACATGAGCTATTATTTACCATGAATGTTAGTTCTCCAAAATATCCCTTGGAATTTCTCTTAGGACTGTCTTCCTACACTCACAGCCTGACTTACCTGTTTCAGAATTCAAAGCAACTTTTTTGTTTCTACCCTTAAAATGAAATATTTTTAAAATGTGTATTTGTCCGGTTGGGTTTCAGGCAATGTGTCTGCTATTGTGTCATGTTTGTCACCTTACTTGCTGAATTTTGACAAACTAGGACAGTGTGCCATGAGCTATAGAGCTATAGAGATGATCAGTTCTATAGTATTTCAAACTTGTAGTTCTAATCTTGTTTTTTTTCAATGACATTACAGGCATGAGGTGAAGAAAGGTGGCCATTTTTCTTCCGTAAAACAGGATCGCTTGCCTTAATGGTCAACGACTTTAGCTTTTCAGCTCTAGAATATCTGGCCTTTCTGTTGCCTTAATAGACTTCAGCTAGGTGGGTTCTCTGGACCCTAAGCCATGTGAAGTTGGCTTTGTCCTGATTGGGGTGAGCATCTCTTTGGGCTTCACCCAAAGAAATAACCAAACACAGGGTGCCTGGGTGGCTCAGTCGGTTAAACATCCGACTTCAGCTCAGGTCATGATCTCATGGTTCCTGGGTTTGAGCCCCGTGTCGGGCTCTGTGCTGACAGCTAGCTTAGAGCCTGGATCCTGCTTCAGATTCTGTATCTCCTTCTTTCTCTGACCCTCCCCTGCTCTCTCTCTCTCTCTCTCTCTCTCAGAGATAAATAAAAACATTAAAAATTTTTAAAAAAGAAATAACCAAATAGGAAGGTAGCCTATGTTTCTCACAATTCTACATTACTTATTTGGGGGTTGGGGGTGATTGGGGGTAGAGGATAAACTATTTGGTTTATCTTTCTTTGTGAGAAAATGCAGAGAAGGAAAGAGTAGATGCATAGTTTCTCTATTCGTTGACCAAAGGCTCTGATCCCAAACAGAGAAGGATGTGCTCCAAGGTCCACTCTGTCACCAGACTACTAATGTTTGGAAAAACTGAGCCTGTCCCAGCCCCTGTGCTTAGCCCCCACTTCCTCCGTGAAGCCTTCCTTGTCCCACCCTCCATTTAGTCCTTCTTTACCGCCTTTAGTAGTTGGTCAATGTTCTTTACCAACCTTAGGAAATAGTATGCTCCTTGGGTGACAAGGAGCTTGTCTCTCTCCATTGTGACAAGCATAGTCCAGAATATACAGGAAGTGCTCAAAACCGATCTACTCTGACATCACAGCCAATTATCCCAAACTGTGCACTTTGTCAGCACCCCCCCCGCGCCCCGCAGTGGTGTCTCAGGTATTGTGCCGACTGTAAACACCACGAGGTGGGGGGGGGACTGGCTCATTCAACACCACACCCTCATAATCTGGAACAGTGCTTGATACAGCAGACGTGCAATAAATAGTTGCTAATTCTCTTCTATTTGAAGCGAATTCTCAATATCACCTTCGCTCAAATCTTCACTTCCCCATTCCGAAACACAGCATCGAGGTGCACCGCTATTTTTTTCCTCTCTTCTTTGCCTCTGGACTCCCAAACACTGCAGACACCTACCGGAAGGGTAAGAACTCAAGCCAGGACTTTGGGTCAGGAGTGATCAGACTATAAGGTCAAATTCTGCCTGCCACCACCTTTTCATAAATAAAGTTTTACAGAGGCACGGTCATGCCTGTTAGTTTATGTAGTGTCTGTTGCTATTCTCCGGCCACAGCGACAGAACGGAGTATTTGCAGCCATATGGCCTATAAAACCAAAATGTTTACTGTCTGGCACATTGTAGAACAAGCATGCCAACCCCTGCTTCAGTTGAAACCACAGAACCTTTGAGTTGTTTAGCAGGTTTGAAAAGGATATGGAAGAGAAGCTCTGAAAATTCACAGGTACAGAAAATAATAATATTTCATGATAATTTTATAATAATGGGAACCTTTTTGGTATATAATGCCACATATGCATATCTATGTGTGTAAACACCTATTTATAAAATTCACTTACATATATAATCTCATTTGATTCAATTAGCATCTGGATGGGGTAGACAGAGCAAGTTTATTCCCATTGTATGCAAGATGAAATTGATTATGTGTTCTAGGGCTTTTTAAAATTGATGCTCGGTTGGGTCTTCCTATGATATCCAGCGACAACAACAAAATACTAATAGCAATAGTGCCTTACAGCCTTAGTCAGTCCTTCTTTACCATGCAGCTGGGACTTGAAGATCTCCATCCAATGTTGCCCCATCCATTGCCCCCGCTGGGGCACCCTGATCTTGTTACATAGTTTGGGTTTACTTCATTTACATCTTTGTGGGCCCCATGGTTTGAGGCAGCACTGCTTGTGATCCAGAAACTACTTGCAGAATGAACAAAGGGTCGTGAAGTCCCATGTTTCCCCTGGAAACATCTCCGTCTCCATTCCTCCCAGTGGGAGAGTGAGGATTGGCATTCCTTTCATGTTCTTCTGAAGGTACCCCAACCCAGTATTTAGTACAGAAGACGTAGGGCTTTTGGTGGCTTCAGAGCCTCCTGCAGGTCATACAGAAGGTGTCATGCACCCATCTCTGCATGTGTACTGCATGTGAACAAAGTGAGGACAGATCTTATCACAGTGTCTCCCTTGGTAAATTCTGAAAGTCTGAATGATCCCACTTCAGGACATGTCAGCCCCCTATCTAGCTAATGGCTTCTAGTGGTATCCTAACCAGGAAATGGGCTGTTTACTAGAATACGTGTGTGTGTGTGTGTGTGTGTGTATAAAGAATTAATCCAGTGAATAGGAGCCATGCCATTTCAGTAGGTCTTCCGTAATAGACCATTTAATCAGGTAGAAGGAAAGAAGGTGGGAGGTGACATCTGGATAAAAAACAGTTTAAAGTAAGCCCAGCTGATATGGTTAACAGAGACACAGGACTTTTGAAAGCAAAGGGATAAGAAGAGTTCAAAGTAGTGCTTCTCCCACCTCATGATGCATCAGAATCCCCGAAAAGACTGTCAAGTAACAGATCGCTGAGTCCCATCCAGAGATTCTGACTTAAGTGCTGATGCTGTTGGTCCAGCTACCGTACTTTGAGGCCCCCACACTGTAGACAAGAATCTAGATTCCAGGCCAGTGTTTCTCCTACTTTAACATGCCTATGAGTTTCTCCAGTGGCTTGTGAATGCAGATTCTGATTCAGCAATTCTGGCCGGCCGGGGACCCGGCCTTCCTAACAAGCACCCAGGTGTGGCTGACTTGGCCAGCCTGGCCCAGGTGGATTTGATATTGTATAGGGCGAGGGATTCCTACCTGTTCCCTAGGACATGTGATCTCTTTTGCAGGGTGGAATTACACTGCAGGTGGAAGTTTCTGTAAAGCAATAGCCTGCTTCAAGACTGTTTGCAGCAAGTCTTTTTCCCCCCAAATTAAATACCTTTCTTTCCTTTCTTTCCTTTCTTCCTCTTCTTCCTGCCTTCTTCCTTTCCTCTTTTAAACTCCAGTTTACTCTCTCATCATTCCCCCATCAGCCGCGAATTTGTTACTAAGCTGAGGAGAGCTTGGCATGTGAAGACAGATCTGAAAGTCTGTCAGGGACCTCGGATTCTGAGTTGGGCCCTGTTCTGAAAAAGCTGTGGGGTGTTCAGGGCACAGATTATTTCTTGGCCTCAGCTTCCTCTGTTTCAAGACGATGGGGCTACGCTAAAGGATCTTTCAGGTCTCTTGAAGCTCTCAAAGCTTCAAACTATGTTAAATGCAGTCAAAAGCACACCAAAAGCAATTATATATGTGCTGCCACCTTTGGGCGGAAAATATAACTTTAACTGTACTGGACACAGCTTTGAAACCAAAGACATTTATGGAAATACTCCTGATCTCAAGTCCTTACACCAATTAATAGTCATTCCATGTGATTACAATTCATCCTGGCCTTTCTTTAATGTGGACTTTTAGGAATAAACCAATATAAATTTGATTTTGATATCATTTGCCTTTACATATAGTAAAACTTTTCACCTTGATTAATGTTCTGTGGATTTTTTTCTCATGTTACAAACTTTCCATAGTTTCATAAGGCTTGAAGTACACCAGTTTAGAATGCATTCTAATTAAGTTATTGATTAGCAAGTCATTGACCAAGCCCAAAAATCCACTGTAGAGAAACAGAACAAAAATTTTGACATTGGAATAAAATTAATGTGGATTTAAGGGGTTTTTTTTGGTCATTCTGCTTTCTAGCTGTGCTCTTTGGCAAGTTGTTTAACTTTTCTGTGCCTTCCCTTTGGCGTTGAGAGATTAAACAATAATGTAAAGTCCTTTAGCAAGGTTGCTGACACTTGGTAAGTAGTCAATATACAGGAGATGTTAGCGAATTGTGGTCGATGACAGTCTGTGATGTTGAAGTTAAAATGCACTTTGAAGCCAGAAGATTGATTTCAATCTCTACCTGTTCCACTTATCAGTTTTGTGACCTTACATAGTTCATTAAACCTTTCTGAGCCTGTTTTCTTCTCTGTAGAATGGGAATAAAGACCTACGGGTGTTAGTTGAGGTTTGCATAATATTGCTATGGTCTGAATTGTATTGCCCTGCCTAAAATTTGTATGTTAAAGGCGTGCCTGGATGGCTTAGTCGTTTGAGCTTCCGACTTCAGCTCAGGTCATGATCTCACAGTTCATGAGTTCGAGCTTTAGATCAGGCTCTGTGCTGACAGCTCAGAGCCTGGAGCCTGCTTCGCATTCTGTGTCTCCCTGTCTGTCTGCTCCTCCCCCACTCATACTCTGTCTCTTAAAAATTAATAAACGTTAAAAATAAAATAAAATTTGTATGCTAAAACCCTAACCCCCAATGTGTATTTGGAGATAGGGTCTTTAGGAAGTAATTAAAGTTAAATGAGGTCATAAAAGCGAGGCCCTGATCTGATAAGATTAGTGTCCATATAAGAAAAGACACTAGAAAGCACTCATACTCTGTCTCTTTCCTTTCCTCTGACCTCTCTCCCTTATGCATATGAGCCAAGGAAAAGTGTGTAAGCAGAGAGAAGGCAATCATCTGCAACCAAGGAGGAGAACTCTCACTAAACATCAACCCTGCTGGTGCCTTAATCTTCAG
The DNA here is from genome assembly GCF_003009895.1 of Hyaena hyaena. Classification (NCBI taxonomy): domain Eukaryota; kingdom Metazoa; phylum Chordata; class Mammalia; order Carnivora; family Hyaenidae; genus Hyaena; species Hyaena hyaena. The sequence continues at coordinate 140,689 of NW_024081453.1, read as the reverse complement.
GCTAATACAGGTATCATAATTAAATGAGCATCTAACCCCACCATGTCTTTGAAAATTTTCCTGTCCCCTTTTTTATTCTCCCCTACTCCCATCTAAAGAATGTTAAAATTATTATTATTAGCAATTTAACTCAATTCTGGACGAACTTAGAATTAACCCACAGTAATTACCTTGCCACCAGAAACATACTTTCGCCTGCAAACTTTCTTCCATGTGCTAAGGTGACATGTAGTTAGATCTGTTGTTCTGGTGTTCCCCATTTGGAAACAATTGTGACAGAATAACAGATCTGTGCGAGGCAAATGAGGTTGGGCATGTCACTGCAGCTACCCACAGATGGGTGGGAAATACACAAGTGGCAGAACTCATAATTGGCACCCATACTTAGACATAGAAGCGTTCGATCGCTGTGAGTAATAAACTCTCCTTTATTTCTGACCCTGGAGTCTCGTGTCTCATTCGTACAACTGGAGTAGGCTCACTCAGCTTGCAAGCACATAGGAACACAAGCCTTTCACAGTTCTCAACTCTTGTTTCATCCCTACACACTTAGATCCTGCTTATCTTGTAAAGTATATTTCAAATGCATCTCCTTTATAAAGACATCGTGGTTAGTGTTTGTTTCTATCTATAAAATAGGGATGATAACAGTATCTACTTATTTGGGTTGTTGTTCAGGTTAAGGGAGGTGATATATGTAAACTATAAATACTATGAGTTACTTTCTACTTTGTATGCTTTTAATTGATTTACATATATTACTTTTTCTTTCAACCTGTAGCTTCACTGGGAATAAGAACTTCAGTGGAGTAATCTTAATGGTCCTCAAATGTCTGGCATGAAGAAAGCATCAACTTTTTAAGTAATTAATTTACTTTAAAAGCACATGTTGATCACTTTTGTCTCAAGCACTGTTCTAGATGTGAGTGATACATCGGGAAATAGCAACACTAAATATAAGAGGGGGCACAGAATACTAACCTTAAATTTATTTGTTTGTCTCTTTTTGGGAAGATAAAAAGCAGGGTTTGAGGATTCAGCTTTGGAAAAAAAGCACTTGCTTATATAATTTGAGCCAAAATGGGAAATTGCTGTATAAGGCAAAGCTCATGATCATTACATTTAATGCTTAACTTTCTGAAAACGATCTTATTTTCTTCGCTGTTGGGTGTGGGTGAAAAAGTGGGTTATGTAATGTTTACGTTGTTTTGTTTTGTTTTGTTTTTAAACTCCACTGGGTAGATTTAGATGACCCCCAGCTTCCTAATCTGTTTGAAAATTCTGGGCATCTGCAATTTTCCTTATCCAAGCCCGTCCCCCATACACTGTCTTCAGCTCTCTACACGGGGAGCATGAAATCAACTTTCTCCAGAAAACAAGTCTCCTGGTTCAGTTTGGTTGGTGGACTCCACCCCTCACCAGATTTTGGCGCATGATATTGGGAGGAAAGGTCTCAGCATTGTAAGTATAGGAAGGGTGGGGGCATCCCAATGACTTCACCCTTCCACCGAATGAATAGGTCTCTCCCAGATAACAGCCACTCTGAAACATGCCAGCCGGAAGGGAAGGGCCAATTTCTGAAAATCAGCAGCCCCACTACCCATTCATTGAATGAGGGGCCTCAGTGCCTGAGAAAATGATTTTGCTAAATCATGGCTGCAGTTGCTCTAACGCTATGCGAAATACATTGTCACCTCCCTGAGAGGTATCTTGAAAGGCAGAAACATAGTCATAATTATAATCGTATTTGCAACAACAAAAATGAGCATAGATATATGTCAAGGGAGATACTTTTTTGGTCTTCCTTGAACTGCTCCGTGTTGGGGAGAAAACAGCAATCCTCAGATACTGCCTTTGCTTCTCCTTGCTGGGGTCCTATTGCCAATTTAATTTCCTCTCTGTGTTTATTTTTTTTTTTTACCAACTCAATGAGCACAAAACATAAGCAACAGTAAGCATAACGTTGTGTAAATGCAAAGTAGTCTAACAGCTCTCTAGGGAGCCACTCTCCTTCCATATCACATGATCCAAAGGAAAGAGAAGGTGGCCTGAGTGTTGGAATCCTCATTTGTTTTTGCATCCTGTGAAGTGTCCTCACAGAAATGTCCAAGACTGGAGGAGGGCACTTGTGGGGATGAGCACTGGGTGTTATATGGAATCCAACTTGACAATAAACTATTTGTAAAAAAAAATTAAAAATAAAAAAATAAACATTAAAAAGAAAAAAAAAAGAAATTTCCAAGACTGCCTTTCCAAGTGAAGTCAACTTTTCAAACAAGCCCGGCAGATAAACAGACTCAAAAATTATTATCTAAGCCAAATGGAAACGCACATACTGAATTTCAAGGAAAGATAGTGTATCGGTGTTATTGCACGTCTGGTTCTAGACTTCAGACAGACGTTGGGGTCAGAAGTTGTCACCCTTAAATTCAATAGCTTTAAAATTGAATTAAATTCAATAGCTTTAAAGCAACTGAAGAAGGTAGACTGCAGGGCTCCAATGAGCATTTGAAAAGAGGTGCACTTTCTACTTCAATGTACAGTTGGGCACATCTGATTAGTCAGTAGTGAGAAGCATCCCACAGTCACCAGTTCTGCTTGTTTTCCAAAAATAAAGGAATATCTTTCTATGAACAAAAAGAATGTGCTCTAGTGAAACACTTTTTTGTTGGCAGAGATCCGCAAATGGATGCAGAAATAATACAGGCAGCACAGGGGTGCATTCTAATGTAAAATAAGTTTTATGTTATTAAAATCATCCATTTATCTAGCTACATAATGAATATTCATTGATTCCATACCCTTTCTGGTACTTAGAATTAGTTGTTGAAGAAGTTGCTTTTGAAGGAATACAGTCTCTTCGGAACCTAGAAGTGTCAGGATCAAAATGGCGGCTCTCTGAAGGAGGCTCCCCAGGCAGTGAAGGCGCTTAAGAGTAGAGAATGAGAAGGCCACCTGTGCGTCTCTTTGGGTCCTACTCCACCCCAGAGGACACTTATGGTGTCCTCCAGGCTCATAAGAAGAGACCAAATTTGAGTTCAACATCTTTCCACCTCAAAGGATCCTCTCCTTACCTAACGTTTATTCCTGCACCCCCTTGTTTTGGGACCAAAGCGCTTCTTATCCATTGGATATAACTGGAAAAATGCACAATTCCTTGATTGTTGCTGGGGTTTTACTTTCAATGCAAATCAATTCGTTGATAGACAAGTGAGAAAGACTTCTTTAGCTCCTTGTCAGATCTTCCTGTGAGGGCACTAGCATTTCTGAAGCCAAAGCACTGTGCTTTACCACCAGACCACCCGCATGATGTTGCCTCCTGGGCTCCACCTCTCTGAATTTCCATTTTCCTGTCTATTTAAACATACCTGTCCTCTCTATGACGTCAAGAATGAAATAATGAGTGGGAGAGTGCTTCGGAAGCTGTCAAGTGTGGTGCAGTCCTAGGCATGAGAACAGGGGTGACGATTACGAATGACAGGGGGCTCCGGGCACTCTGCCCCAACAGGGCTCCGCACCCTCTGACAAGGTGTGTTTGTCTCTCCGACTCCTCATCCCATGAGAACTTAAGCTCCAGGAAAGCCAGTTCTTTATGTTATGTTGCTGCTCTATCAGCAGGTACCCAGGGAGTATTCATTTAATAAATGAATATAGCGAATTAATGGTTCATACATACTTCCGAATTGTTTTCCTGCTTGCTTATTATTTAATAAAAACAGCCCAAGGAGTTCCATTTGCCAAAATCTTTACCAAAATTTAGCGGGAACTCTTTATGCTAACTCTTAAGAGTGTGCTTTTGAAAAATTATTGTTTGTTATACTATGTTTTAGTTGGAATTGGGACATTATATGATACCTTCTAAACTTCAAAAAGCCAGAAATGGTGTACAAAGATAAATCTCGCGCTCTCGTTCTGTGGGTGAGAAAACTTGCCTCTGGTGTGGTCATGGTGGCATCCACAGGCTGGCAATTGGATGCTTTGCCTCTAGGTGGCACTACTTCCCTCTTCTCTCAGGGAACAGGCTGGATGCCTGAGTGTCCCCTGCCATTCTGTCTCTTGCTGGAGGAGGAAGGCTTTCTCTGTTGAGCCACTTAAGTGGGTATTGTCATGTCATTCTCTAGTGGCTTCTGTCAGAGCTCCAAGAATAAGGGAAGAAGAAATAAGTGGGGATTGGGGTTACAGAGATGGAAATGCACCTAGTGAGGGGAGAGACATTAAGGCAGGAAGTACTTGTGTAGTCCTGGAAACCAACAGAGCTGTTGTGCATTCATTTAGGAAAAATCGTGCACCTACTGTGTGCGTAACTCTGGGGACACAAAGGCGATTGCCACCACATGGGTGTTTTGGTAGAAAGATTCTATTGTGAAAGGAACAGAATGAAGTAAAGATGGGAATTTACTTTGGTTTGATTGTCTCACCTCCAAGTATTTTGCAGCTCTAACCAGGTCCTGAAGGTATAACTATCATACGTGAGTAATATTTTATTGCTCATGTCAGCCTTATAGAGAGAATCTCCAACTGAATATCTCCACCACGGTTAAGGTGTCCAAAGCCAAATGCCCTCCCCAATCTGCCCTTCTTCCTTTATGTTCTGTCTCCATAATTCCCCCAGTGGTCAGACCTAGGGACCTGAAAGTCAGCCCAGCCTGGCTCTCACTCAGCCGTCAGTCACAGTGTCCAACCAGTCACTGAATTCTGTCGTTTCTGCTTTTGCTCTTCCCCACGACCTCTGCCCTTCTCCTCCTTCTCCCTTCCTTCTCTGCTTCAGTGTGGAAAAGGGACTCCTAACTCTCATCTCCCTGCCTTCGGATTTTTTTTCTCAATGCATTCTCCACAATGTTGTCAGGGCAAGCGTTCCAAAATGCTTATGTCATAATATCACTTCTCTGTTCAAAGCCCACTAATGGTTCACCCTGAATTTCAGGTTAACTTTCAAAGGCACTAATTTAGCAAGCAGGGCCTTTCATGATCTGGCCCCTGACTGCCTATCATATCTTAGCTCTATCTCTTCCCTTATATTCCTGCCGCCACCTACCAGAACAGAGACATGCTGCTTGCTCTTTGACCCGTCTGAATTGAGATAGTTTGGTTCTCTGAACAAAGCCTGCTATTTTATATTGCTTGGACTCAGCACATGCAGTTCCTCTACCCCAAATATTCTCTGATCCCTATGGGTAATTAAAGATCACTTGCCCTTGCAAGTCCAATCAGGCTGGTCTTGGAGGAGCCTTCTTGGACAAACGGTTTTATGGAGATGCCTTTCCTCTGGTCCTTGGTAGTACCATGTTTTTCTGGGTCCTGGGACTGATCACATCATCCTGGTCTATTCCCCACACTGGACTTCAGGGAATAGTTCCTGAAGTAAGTTCCTTCAGGGAATGGACCGTGTTTCAGTCAGCTTTCAATCCCTAGGCCTGGCACAATGTTAGGAACAGAGGGAGTCCTCATTAAATATTTGTGGAACTAATAAATTTTAAAATGAACCAATGCACACTGAACAGAAGTTTTCTATTTTAGGAGGTTAACATTAAAGTGTAAGGAGCATTGATTTCGTCAATGTACTATGATTATTTACATGCTGGGTGGAAGGTAAACAGGTGCCCGTCATGCTATTTTTATAACTTCTTATGATTCTTAAGATTTCAAAATAGGGGCACCTGGGTGACTCAGTCGGTTAAGCTGAGTCACCAACTTCAGCTCAGGTCATGATCTTGCGCTTTGTGGGTTCGAGCCCCACGTCAGGCTCTGTGCTGACAGCTCAGATCCTGAAGCCTGCTTCGGATTCTGTGTCTCCCTCTCTCTCTACTCCTCCCCCCGCTTGTGCTCTGTCTCTCTCTCTCTCTCTCTGTCTCTCTGTCTCTGAAGGATAAACAAATATTCAAAAAAATTTAACTATTCAAAATAAAAAATGATTTTTTAAAAAATCTAAGGAAAAGAACAAGTTCATGTAGCATTTAATTTCCCATGAATTACTCAAAAATCAACATGCTTTTAAAAAATTAAAATTAGTTGTTCTCCTAAAGAAGAATGGATAGCATCTTCTGGGAGTCTCTTAGGAAAACTCAGAAGGCGTTTTGCTCATTGTTACCCATTCCTTCCCTCCTCCTACCTGCCAGAAGCTTCAGTATGATTTTTTTTGGTACAGAGACAGCTTATGAAACAAAAAGACTTTTCTCTCTTGTCGTCCAAGGACAAGAACCAGGTTTAAAAAATATGTGCACTTTACAAACTGAGCCAGCCTATGTACCGTGTAAGCCAATGACAGCAACGTTAGCTTTGATGCTGCCCAGAGGAGGGGGCCATATGCCCATTTCCTGCTTAGCCCCCAGACTCCTGTCCCGAGGCTACATTGGGGCTCCTGGCCCAACTTTGCTCTTGGATGATAGAAGGGTTTCATTGGGATCAAAGAGGAGACAGCGTGGTTCTCTTAGGCTGGAAGCCAAGGTCAGATGACGTTTTCATGTGACTGTGGGCTCGACTGCATCGCCGCCATGTGAGTCACGTCGGGCTGCTACAACAGATACCACAGTCTGGGTGGTTTGGACTACAACCATTTATTTCTCACTGTTCTGGCCATTGGGACACCCACAATCAAGGTGCCTGAGGATTCAGAGTCTCCTGCTTCCAGATTTGCAGAAGGCTGCCTCCTTGCTGCATCCACACGGGGCGGGCCAGATCATCACGCTCATGTCTCCTTACAAGAGCACAAATCCCATCTTGAGGGCTCCACCCTCACGATGCAGTGACCTCCCCAAGGCCTCGCCGCTAAATACCATTGCACTGGGGATTAGAACTTCAGCGTGGGAATTTAGGGGGGTGGGGAACACAAGCATTTGGCCCACAGCAAGGATCTTTCTTTCTTCTGTAATGACATGTGATAACTGCGCGCAGAGAAACACAATGCAGAGCAAAGGAGAAGACAACCTTGAGACTGAGAACATTATGACAACCATTTAAGGGATGTGTGCTCTTCCAGGAACATTTTACCCGGCTTCCCTGGCTAAGTCCTTCAGCATCTTTAGGTTATTAACATCATCCAGAGGCTCTTCAGGGTTTCCAGTTCCCACATGGCACATAGACACTGGGCACAGGCCTTTCCACATTGACCCATGCTCCGCTAGATCCATGCATTGTCCCTTCTTTTTTTTTAAGTTTATTTATTTATTCTGAGAGAGAGAGGTGAGGGGCAGAGAGAGAGGGAGAGAGAGAGAATCCCAAGCAGGCTCCGCACTGTCAGCGCAGAGCCTGAAGCAGGGCTTGACTCATGAACCCGTGAGATTAGGACCTGAGTGGAAATCAAGAGTCGGTCACTTAACCACCTGAGCCATGCCGGCACCCCCATTTTCTCTTCTTATAGGCTCTATGACATATATGAATTGTAGTCACTAGCTCATCGGTCTGTCTTCTGTTTGGCTGTGATTACACTTCTGTTTTCTTTACTGTTTGTTTCTTTTTGAGAGAGAGAGAGAGAGACAAAGACAGAGCACGAGCATGGGAGGGGCAGAGAAAGAGGGAGACACAGAATCTGAACAGCTTCCAGGCTCTGAGCTGTCAGCACAGAGCCCGATGCAGGGCTCGAACCCACAAACCACAAGATTATGACCCGAGCCAAAGTCGGTCACTTAGGTGACTGAGCCACCCAGGCGCCCTTGTGATTACCCTTCTTGAGTACAGGGTGTACATATTGTATTGCCAGTGCTCTCTAGCACCTAAACACCTGTTGAGAAAACAAAGTGTTGTGGCTGCAGGGGAGATTCAGGGACCAGGCTCTTCTAAACCAACCCTTCTACCTGTGACCCTGAACTTTCCCATCGATTTTATATTTTCCACTGAACTAAAGTGCCCCATTTTTGTTGGCAATATGAAATCCAACGTGTGCATTAAATCAGTGGAATCTTTAGCGAAAACAAAACGAAAACAGAAATCATAATAACCTCAGGAGGTCTTGGTAATTCTGTGTTATTTCCCAGGAAGAACAAGAACACTTACCTGTTGGCAATATGCAACGAGTTCCCTGCCAACCAGCCTACTTTCCTGATGGCCTTGGACGATTATTAAGCATTTTTGCACCCGGGATCGTTCTACAGTTCAATAAGGAGTAGATAACCTCTGGTACTCTTTGGAATTCATGATTTCCCAATCTGAGCACAGCCCTGCATCACTAGGATGTTCTTTATCTCCCTCTTGAAGATAAAAGCTGCTTCCGTGATATGCACCTGCACAGAGCAGATGTTTCAGTTGGCTTTACGTAAACAAGCAATTCTCCCAAATCAAGACTTGTTCCCACCAGTGCAGTTCATGAATCTAGCAGGTAATGAACGAATGTTTACTGAGGCTCAGGCACTATTCCAAGCATTGAGAATACAGCCATGCACACAACAGAGAACCAGCCTTCAAGAAGCTCACGCAGTTCAAGGAGTATGATTATTCTGGATGATAAACAGACAAATAAAATGATGAGAAATATCCAAGGTAATAGAGAAAGGATTTCCTGCCCAAAGGAAATAACAGTTGAGGCTTTGCTTTATTGAGTGACTGGCTCGAGGCCAGAGAAAGCACTAGTTGTAAGGATTATTATTGGAAAGAATTTGTTGTAATTAGGTAAACCAAGTGCTATTAACTCAGAGCTACAGGGATATGGAAATAGAGAACGTTCTTTGAAATGGCATTGGCGGCTCCAGGATTTTTGCCTGTGGGCTGCAATGGGATTTAACATAAAACTGTATTATTTGGCACAAAAGGAATTTTCCTCTTTCCCGTTTGTCTCCAAGGAGCAATATGAGTTATTTAATATATGTAATGAAGTAAAAACTTGACTAGTTGAAAGAAAATTAGGGCGCATTTGTTTCTCTGTGTCAGCCTGACTAAAGTAACTCATTAGTGGTCAAGCCCAACATAGAACCAGTTATACAAGTGGGAGAATTTGCCACAGAGTCCAAAGACAGAGCCACGTGTCTACTGTCAAGCCCCTCTACCTCCTGGGACCATCTGCACAATTTTTGCCTCATCTTCACACTACCTGTGAGAGTATTATCACTTACATGATATTCTTCTTTAAGCCAACCCATGTTTCTACTGAAATTTGACTTGAAGCAAATTTGATGTCACCATGGATGGAAAACAAACATCATGGCCACAAATAGAACACTGTCATAAGTAAATCAATAGGATATATCAAGCAATACCATTACATTCTAGCTAGAGAGGGTTGTCTGTGGAAGGCTCTGATTTTTGAGGTCTTCTCTGATGTTGTTAAAATGAGACATTGGTAACTGTTAGATGGGCTTCAGAAAGATTCTAGCGTAAGACTGAGGGATCTTCCTTGAGGTCATTAGAAGGAGTGCCTGAGAACTCAAAAGGGAATAATTGTCATCCCTCTGTGATTCAATGCTATTATCACGTCCATGCGTTAGCTAAAACAATATCTTGTCTTATGAATGGAAGACTCTTTTACTTTGGGAAATGCTGAGCTAGTTGGCCTTGAGAGGGCCTGCTTACACAATCTCAGAGACACAGCCTCCAGTCAAAGGCAGGGAGCCAGGCACCTAGGTGGCTCAGTTGGTTAAGGCTCCCACTCCTGATTTCAGCTCAGACCCGGATCTCATGGTTTGTGAGTTTGACTCCCGCATCAGTCTCCATGCTGACAGTGCAGAGCCTGCTTGGGATTCTCTCTCTCTCTCTCTCTCAAAACAAAACAAAACAAAAAAACATTAAAACAAGGGAGGGTGAAGAGATGCCATTGGAAGCCACCAAAAGTTATTCCTGCTTCCATAGGCCTAGCCAAAATTTCACGTCCCATTTTCTGTCCCCTACCCTGTGGAAAATCAACCAACTTCAGCCTGGAAAATTCTCTTTAACAATCCAGATAGATAGAGGAAAAATGAAAGAAGAAAAAAGGGGAGGGGGGGAGATCAGTGACAGAGTAGGGTCTGAGCGATCCAGGGCAGGTGGAGGAGACTCTTCGCTCCTCTGCTGGGCGCTGCGTTCACAGGTATTTGAAAACATCTCTTGTGAGGGCAATATGATGAAACCTGACGGAAAATTTCACTTTGCAGGCAGATGTTTGGAATTCTATAAACAGCGTCCCCTACCCCCATCGACTTCCGCACCAGTTTAATCCCAGCAACTACTGCTTGTTTTCCTATACACGCCTTGAGTCCCATATTTATTCTCAGGCACGTACAACTCTATCATGGGGCCAGGACACCCCCAGGACAGCCAGTCTGAAGATGGGGAGAAGCACTGAACAGGCCCTGAATTCTTAAGCTGAGCAGGCAAGTTAGGACTATTCTTTTTTGTTACATTTATAGACTCTCAATCTGTGTTTTTGTTGACTGCCCCCATCAGTCTAAAGATCTCCTTTTTACTTTGTTCAAGCAGGGAATTAGTCATGATTTAATCTCAGTTTAGAAAAAATTAATGGGCCTTTTAATCTATTTTAATTGTTTCTGGAAGACCATTTAGTTCTGGGTGCTCAAATATTACGGTTTGCCTAACTCATTTCATTAAGACAATACACCGAATCTCTAGGATTTCAGAAGGAGACCTCCCTCTTGTGGCAAGAGCAGTTTTTGCAGCTGATTCTAGAGCATCGGAGTTCTTAGGTGTTACAGAGCTAGGTCTCAGAAGCCTCTTCGTTCTACAGATGAGGTGACCAAAACCCAGGGAAGACAAGGGATGTGTCAGTCTTTATATCTGGTTGGTGACTGAGACAGGTCCAGTATCCAGGTCTCCTGTCTCCCAGTCAGGAGTTTTTTTCTCTCTATTTTAGAAGTTTAAAGAATACCCTCACTGGTGTGATTTTCTTTGTCTCCCAAGGCCTCACTTTCTGCTGCCTCTGGACAGAGCTGGTGGAGACGCAGTTCTCGATTTGGGTGGGTGACATTCCCCTCTATGTGAAAGCCATTTCTTGGTGACCTCTCTGTATAAGGCAACCAACCGTGTCTCGGGGGTGAGCTACAAGCTACGCCCTTACACCTGACAGTGGTCGGGGCCATAAGACAAGGACTCTCTTTGTCTCTTTGGGGACAGTTACCACTGTGACCCCTTGACTGCAGCTTCTTGTGTAATTGTTTTTCCTCGGTTTTGGGCTTATTGTGCCAATGGGGAGGGCCAAACGCAGCACTAAGGGATACAGAAGGACATACCTCCACCATGCAGCTTCCCATAAGGGATGAGAGTTGGAAGCACCAGAAATAGGAAAGAACTCTCTAGGGCCTTGCTACACAAAATGTGTCCTTGGATCAGAGCATCTATGTCACCTGGGAGCCCCCCAGAACTACAGAATCATTGTGATTTACTAGATCTGGGGCCAAAATTCTGCATTTCTCACAAGCTCTCAGGTGATGTTGACGCTGCAGGCTCATAAACCACACACTGATAAGCAAGGGCTAGAGTAAATTAAGTTACCCATCCGCTTGTAAAATATAAGTCACAGCTCTGTTTGTTTTGGGACTAGGTACAAGTTGAAAGTCGCTTATCAAGGTGAAGAGAATGACAGCGTCCTGGATCCCATACGCTAGTGAAGAGTACACCCCCATAGCTGAGTAAGCTGTGCTCCACGCCACGTGGATTTTAGTAACCAGTGAGGAGAGGGAAAGACGTTAATTCTCGGATCCCCCGATACAATTCTTATACTGCCAATGATCTTTATCTCTGAGTCTATCATACAACCTCAAATCTACAAATCAGAGTTTCTACTTAGAATAAGCTCCAAGTCTGGCAGATCTACACATTTAGCCACTATAGTCTCTTGTGAATCCCTTGTTAGGCTTCCACAAACCAAGAGATCTGTTCCTAACAGGCCTTCCCAGTAAATGCCTCCATTGGTCTTTGCCTGCATTGATCATGAGGCAAAGAAAAACCAAGAAGTGAGGACATGGAAGAAGAAGAAAGCAGCATCGGAGAGCCTTAAGAGATGCCCAATGGGGACAGAGGAAGCCAAACAGTCCAAAAAATACCCAGACAGCACACAATGCTTCTAGTGACATCTGAGATAACTGCCATCTGTAGTTGTTCACAATTACTTTCCTTTAATTGATTGGTAGCATATCGATCGATGTTTCTCATACTTACGATATTTTGAATATATTAATTATGGGTCAGAGCCTTGAGTTGTCTATTATAACTAGTAGAAATGAGGAAACTTTTGGGAAAGCATTCCGAGTCTAGTTCTGGGTTGGTTTTGGAAATAATCACTTGGAGCAAAGCAAATACCAAGTCTTCTTGTCCCCACTGGTAGCATTCAGGCTGAACCACATTCTAGGGAAGCCGCCATGACTCTCTTGATCAGATGCCCTGGGAAGAGCCTCTGGGATGGAGATTTCCAGGGAGCTGGTTTACTGGGAAGGACCTGCAAGGGAGTTGGAAAGCACTGGGAAGCAGAGGCCCTTCCAAGCATTCAGTAGAGGGAGAATCAACCTGCAATGAAGTTATACCAGAGGTACAGTTGACTGCATGGGGAGCGCCCAAGCAGGGATGGCCCTTTGGAGATGTCCCAGATTGAAGCAAAGAGGCCATGCATTTTTGCCTGTGCAGAGATTGGATATGGACTGCCCTGGGGAGGGGTGCAGTCCTGGGTGGGGCAGCTTCCGCGGGTTGGGCAATTCCCTGGAAGGAATCAGGTGTGAAGTCTAGTAGCCAACAGTGTTGGAAAGGACACTCAGAGAATGAGCACATCGGTCCTGAAGGCGTGGAGTGGGGATCACCTGAGCAGCCCATTACGGCATCCACTCCGGTGATCGACCGCACAATTTCCTCTTCTCATCCCTCAACTCCCCTGATGTCTGGGGGTAGCTGACTTTCAGCTTTTGAGATATTGGCCTGACAAAGTAGAATCATCGGGAGCAACTTTTCAAAATTCCTAGACCCGATTCCAAGTCCTCTGGTTGAATCGATTGCAATGTGCAGACAGAGTTGAGACCTCTCGGCCTAACAGATTAGACAGTTATTCTTAAATCTGAGGGGCGATAATGTCCCTTAACACGTACGTGCGGTGGCTCAGGATTACATTTGGCTGGCATGGCTGTGGGCTGAGAACTCCAGCCACCACTGCTCCAAAGGGATTAATTAGAGATGTCTAAGGTGTTTAGGGGAAAGAAAGAGCCAACGTAAACAGAAACGCTACCACCCCAGTCCGGCTGCCATCTCCCGGCACTTCGCAGATGAGTTTTGTTGGCTAGGTTTTAAACGTTTGAAGCTTATAGTTTGTTTCTTTTTCTTTCTGTAGCTCGGAGTTTGTTTCTCTTTCTTCTTATTTTTGGTTCAATGTCTGCCTTTGGGTCCTTGGATAAAGGAGACTTTTATCCACATAGCTCTTGTAATCCTACCAGTTTTGGCTGAAGTACAGTGGTAGTTAGCCTTTCATAGCAGAACAAACTGCATCTGGATCGCGTTCAAATCATATTTCCCCAAACCTAACAGTTATGTGCTATAAAAATAAAATTCCATCAATGTATGCCCTCCTCTAAGATACTAACTTTATAAAGTTAGTGTTCTTAGGATGTGCTTTCATGTGGTGTGTTTTATGGGTATATATACACACACACACACACACAAATATAGAAAGACACACTGCTTATGTATATATATATTTATATATGTTTTATGAAAATTTTCAATATATATTCTATATATATTTATTTTATGAAAAATTCTAAACACAAATAGAAATTTTCAAATAGAAGCGTAAAGAGTAGATACATTTGACTTTTCCTCATTTATCACCTACCTTCAACAATTATCAATATGTGGCCAATGTGTTTTCATCAATACCTACATTTTCTGTCACCACAATTCTGGCATCCCCCCCTCCCCGCCCCAAGCAAAATACCTAGATTCTTTTGAGGCAAATCCCAGGCATTTGGCTCCACTCATAAATCCTTCAAAAGAGACATGCTTTTTAATCCCTGTCAATATTATTTTTATCAGCACACCTCCTGGGATTGATGGAAGCCATCAGTCTATCCCAGTCTTTCAGAAATGAAAGACTACAGAATTATTCATTCAACAGACAGATATTGGGCACCTAACACATGTGTGTTACTTAGGATAGCAAATACAATTGGATATGCTATTTGTCTTCAGGAGTTTTAAGTTCAGTGTGTGTGTGTGTGTGTGTGTGTGTGTATAAATGGGTGGGTGGGTAGGTAGATGTGTAGGTGGGTGGGTGGGTAGGCAGGTATGTAGGTGGATGGGTGGATAGGTAAGTAGATGGTAGGTGGGTAAATAGCTGGAGGGAGGGGCAGAAAAAGAAAAACATCGAACTGGCTACAATGCAGCTTATTGCCAGCAAAGGAGACAACGTTTTGGGAAAGGCTTTTTGCCAAAACCGATTCCTTGAGTGAATTTTGAAAATTCATCACTAAATGATGATGTGGAGGCTGACAGAAGTTCCAGGCAGTGGGAAGAACCCTATAAAACTTCCAGCCTCAGCAGCATGCTGAATGCCTGTCTGCCCATCTGTTGAAATTGCTCTAGCCAGTCCTCTCTCCTCAGGGGCCATTTGGCATCGCTCTGACACTTGGCCACGGTCAACCGCTCTTACTCCAGACAGAACCTCCATAATGAAGCTAGTCTCTGAGAGAAGGCAGGTCTGCTCCTCGATGACTACAGACAGTGTGTACTCGCATCTATATCTTAGTGCCCCTAGCCCACCCAGAAAAATTCTCAGGATGTACTGCATGGAAGGGAATGTATGTGGATCTGGGCAAGTCAGAAAGTGTAATCTACAGACGGTGACTCTGCACCATAATCCCTACATAATATCACCCAATGGTTCGACTGGATTTGAGTATTTGTGGTGTAGCATGACAACGTAGATAAATGTTGGCTGGCATGCTAACAAAATCAATTAAATAGACACTCTAAATTTTGAGTTATACTTTTCTTGCATGTGCTCCAACGAAAAATTGTTCAAATTCTTGCAGGCAGAAATCAGAATACTACCTGATGGCATGTAGTTAGAGGTATTTTGGCATAAGTATTTCATAGACTATGATATGAATACAAATATCTTTTACTGCTAATTCCTGTTGCGAAACTCTTATGTGAAGCAACATGCTAAATCCCTTTCTAGAAATTATTTTATTAATCTTCACAACAGACTTACGAGGGAGATCCTAGAATTATACCCATTTGACAGATAAAAGATATAGACAGAAAAGGTTTAAGGAATTTACCCAAGGTCATACAAGCAGTAAATACGGTGTTAAAACCTAGGCGGTGTGATTTCAGAATCCAGAGTGTTAACACCTTCATTGTAAACTTCTTGACATTTTATGATTTCCATGTATTTTCAGGCCATGCCATAGGCCATTATGAGACTGTGAAGTTTCCTATGTGAAAATCATTTGACTATGATAACTTATGATGGAAACAATGTGCCTTTGCACATATGTCAATACAGTATTATCTATAATATACCCCCAAATTGGAAATGGCTTGGATTGTCCACAGTAATTTGGTAATGTATATGTATATATATCGTGTATAGTACATCCATATGATACACTTTTTTGTAGCTGTGAAAAGATATATTTTAAAAATAAACAGGGAATTAGAATATATTTGAAATACACAAGTGAAAATGAATTAAAATAACCAAAATGTTAAATTAGGTAAAACTGCATGTGTATGTATATATATGTGTATGTATATATGTATGTGTATAAGATACAAAGATAATTTGATATATATTAGATATCTACCTGTGTCTATATATCACATATATCTATCTGCATCTGTGTATCTATTGAGAGAGAGAGAAGAGAGAAAGAGGAAGAGATTAAAACATATATGCCAAGGTAGTGATTAGAGGTTAGTGGTGTTTTGGGGTGGGCGGGTTATGGAATATTTAAGTTTACTGTTTTCTACGATACACTCATACCGATCCAGTCAGAAAAAGGACTTTTTATTTGTGAGTTAGTCTGCCTCTACCTTTGAGGTATTTAGAATTTTGGTTGGAGAATGTGTCATAAATACAGGAGAATCATGCATTTTTTACAAACTGTACTTGCGTTCCAACGTTACTTCTATTCCATTTTATGTTTATGTTGGAAGAGTCAAAGAAATCTCTGGATTTAAATGCCGTGATCAGCATTTCTAGCCTTGCCCTAATCTTGGCCTATTTCTAAATGATCATAACAGAAAAGAATGATATAGTTTCACTTACATCACCTGGCTTCAAGCTCCTGAAGGTCCTTTCGTCATTGATATTTATCTGACATTGCAAGCAAAATGGTCATTTAGTCCATATTTGGAGGAGGAGACATTAAAAGAAAAGTTGATTAGGGGCACCTGGGTGGCTCAGTTGTTAAGCGTCCGACTTTGGCTCAGGTCACAGTCTCCAGGTCCACGAGTTTAAGCCCTGCGTTGTCCAGCTCTATGCTGACAGCTAAGAGCCTGGAGCCTGCTTCAGATTCTGTGTCTCCCTCTCTCTCTGCCCCTCTCCCATTCACACTCTGTCTCTCTCCCTCTCTATCTCTCAAAAATAAGTAAACATTAAGAAAAATATAAATAAAATAAAAGATGATTAGAGACTGCAAAATACTCTGTCCTCAATGATGTGCTGTAGTGCAGTGTTACCCAGTTTCCTTCAATTCTGCATGGAGTCATACTTCCTGCATGCATACTGCATCCTCAGACCTGTCTTCTTTAAATAATGCAGTGAAGAAATTAAATAATTAAAGCTGCAGACAAGGAGTGTTAAAGACTTTACACAACAAAGGAGGGAAGAGTACGAAGAAAGAAATTCGCATTCTTAGAGAAAACACTGGAAACTTTCAATGCATCTGCTATTTGAAGAGAAGACACACATGAATGAGACCCAAAGGAATCTGGGAAATGGCCATTTTTTTGTTAGGCAGGAAACTGGTGATTTTTGTTGATTGTTTTATCTGAGTAAGGCCTCTGGCATTATTGATTAGATTGCAGAGTTTCAAGTAAATTTTAAATTACTTTTTGGACCATTAAGTGTCCTTGAACTCACTGGAAACATACCCTTGTTCTCTGGTTCCTATAGAAGCCAAAAGCTGGATTTGGGAGATATTGTTGGCAGACTGGCAACCTTTATGGGGAAGCGTAATGGTATTCCATTTTCCTACCCAAGCCTGGTTTTCTCCATACATTGAGGACTAGATTATTTTTAATAGATTTTAAATGTCTCCGAGAACAGACCATTTTCCCCTAATCTGATCAAGAGTCCAGATCCTCACACTTTGGTCAGTCCCTTACACATAAGGGAAGACACAAAGTCATTGGGATTCCAATTGGCTGAAGGAGGATTATTACTTTTCAACTTGAAGAGATGGAAAGCTTTGGTTAAAGGTAGAAAAAAAATTCTTTAATTTTTTTTAATGTTTATTTTTGAGAGTGAGAAGAGAGAAAGAGAGAGCATGAGCTGGGGAGGGGCAAAGAGAGAGGCAGACAGAACCTGTAGCTGCCTACAAGCTCTGAGCTGTCAGCACAGAGCCCAATTCTGGGGCTTGAACTCACAGTGAGATCGTGACCTGAGCTGAAGCTGGACGCTTAACCGACTGAGTCACCCAGGCACTTCAAGTTATTAAAAAATTGTTAAAATCCCTGATATATGTCACTGAAAAGTGTACCAATGATCAGAATCCAATAATACTTGTATTCTATTTAAACTCACCCCCCAAATTTTAAAATTTATCTCAAGCTCTATTTTCTCCGTGAAATTACCTAGACCATTCTGGTAGCGTCTTCCTCATTCCTTTAATGCTTCTCTTTTAGTGTCAGCATTTAGCATTGACAATCAAGCAGATTAAACAATAATCTAACAATTCAAGAATTTTACGGAATGGCTGAAAGCTTTGTGAAATTGTGGCTTCTATATTAGTCATTGATCATAGCACCTAACCCAGTGTTCAAAAAACCAAAATTCTACAGAGTAAATTTAAAGATTTCATTGGCTTTATTCATTGGTTTACAAATCAGGCAGTCTGTTAGACAGAAAAAAGCTCTGAAGAGCTGTACAAAATGGGAGACATCTATTGGTAAAAGAGAGCAGGGACCAGGAAGTATAATAGACAAAATGTGGGTTGGTTTTTGCAAAGTTGCTTTCTTTTAGGGACCTGCAGGGGTATATTAGGCAGATGGCCTAACTAATGCTGATCAAGTGATTCCTGATTGCCTGGTTTAAGATGTCATTTCTGGGAGGCCTGAAACTGTAATTGGGTTAAGTCTCAGTTTATTGATGTGGGGCTTAGCATAAGTGACTTCATTTTGGGCATGTTGTATTGACTGTCTGTCTAACAGATGGATAGAAGTATGGATGAAAGGATGGATGGATGAATGATGGACAGATGGAAGCTTCAATACTGGTAGTCAGGGCAGTAGACTTGGGGAATGCTATCGGAGCTGAGATAAGAAATAACTTACCATATTTATTGGGCCACCTCACTTGTTTAAATTATATGCCTGCCTGTTTCCTGTAAAGTTTGAGATTACAAACCAAACCATACTTTGATTTTTGAAGTACGGGAGACCGAATGGATCTTAAGTCATCCGAAGGGAAAAATACTAAAACACACACAACATATATTCATGAAGATACTCTGCAGCATTATTTACAACAAGGAAAAATTGGAAACAATTTAAATGTCTTACAATGGAGTTCAGTAAATTATGCATCAACCCAATGGAGTATCATCATTAAAATGCTAATAACAAGGACCGGAGAGATATATTTATAGAATGTAGTATGTGAAAAATGCAGAATGTGGGTATGTGTGATGTTTCTAACTTAATAAAGATATGGTTTTCAGACCAATACGAGGAGGGAGTACATAAATATGAAAATAGCTATGTTTCAGCAATGGAAACATTACTATAGTCTCCTTTTTCCCAGCTGTCCTAAGTGTTTTTCTATTATTATTATTTATTAAGATCACAGTGATGGAGGGTAACATAGGGATGGGGAGACAAATTGGTAGGAAACTTGGAACAAGGGATATATGGGAAGAAAATGGGAATAATGTGGGGTGAAGAAATGAAATTTGCCATGGGGAGACTCAGTTCATGTGCATCACCCGTGATGAATTTCCCTTGTGGCATCTATTACCTGTGCATCTACTTTTGCATGAATCTTTCTTTGTGATTCTCAAAGTTCTACTAGTAATTATGTGTGTTGGCTCGTGTGTGTGTGTGTGTGTGTGTGTGTGTGTGTGTGTGGTACGAGAACACGATGTTTGAAGTAGCTTTACTGAGGTATAATTGGTATAAGGAGAGGGAGGGTCCAATTTTACAAATCCACCTTTGGCCAGCAAGTGATGGATACTTGTACTGCTTCGAAGACAAGCATGTCACTGCGAGCCTTAAGAGGATCCCTCACGAGGGTGTCTCATACAAAGAATCACCAACAAGACTTCACAATTGCTTCTCCTAAAACTAGGGAAATTTCATACTAATGAGCACATCACAATTCATCACAGCGGCAGGTTGTAGGATCTGGATAGTTAGCGAGGGAGAGGACCTCTGAATTCAGTCAGGAAAGGAGCAAAGCCTTTTTTAGACCTGATGAATCACACGTCTGCATTCTTCCCAGAAACGTAGGGGGCAGTGTTGTTTTGGGTCTGTCTCTGGATGGAGCCGAGAAATGACTGGACTTCGAGGTGAAGAGAGTTCAAGGGAGCAGGGAGAGGAAAATGCGGCTTCAGGATAGCCTCAGGAAACCCTGAAGGAAGGAGGCCTTTGGCTTTGGATTCTCCAGTCTCTCTTCCTCAACCAACGACACAAGACTTTTCCACAGCGAGTGACTGGTCAATGCACAGGGACAGAAGTATGTTTCGGAGGGCTTACCTTTGTACAGACTTTGCTGTAACTCTGGGAAGGTGGACTTGGCCCAAAGACAGGATTCAGCCCACGTGCTCCCGCTGACAGGCTGGGTGCAGCTGGGAGAGCCTTCCAACAACACCTGCTTTCCATACCTGTGGTGACTGTGATGGCTGCCAGGTGCTAAAATGATGGCGATGTCCCTCCCCTCCCCCCTTCCCCAGTCACTTGGCGGTCGCTGTGGGGAGTAAATATGATAATAACTTGAAGGTACTTCGAAAAGCCTACACAAAAGCTGTGTCAGTCATGCTCTATCCATAACAGTCATTGTGCTCACAGTCTAGGTCATTATTAACCCGACCGATGTGATGGGTTACTTTCACCCTGACTCTACAGATTGGCCCATTTCCTCTTTTCCTTTGATCCAGATGTTTTCAGGGAATTTTACTTTGAATGTGGAGAAAGGAAAAGGCTTGTTCCTGTCTAGACTCCATTTGGCGGAGAGTTTATCATTAAACATATAGAGGGCATGACTAACATAGGAAAATTGCAGCACTTGAGGCCCTGTGTAAGTAAAGGGCTATCCGATAATAGAATATTGATTAGATAATTTGCTTCAGAGTCATTAGTTTCCACACATAACTGAACCACTTCTGAAACTTCACATCTCTCAAACCATGAGACTCCATCGGCTAAACCCAGAGCCTCCAACCCACCCCACACACACTTGACTAGAAAAGGTATTTTCCAAAGTGTCCAGGGTATTAAATGCAAAATCGATTCCATATGGATCCAGATCTTTCATTTAGCCAATGATGTGGCCTTGAATATTTCACTGACCTTTAGGTGGTCAGCCTTTTCCCTGTAGGTTTTAACTTTTCTTCTCCATCTAGCACCCAGCATCTGGCTCTTTTGAGTCTAGAAGTCTTAACTGCCACCATCCCTTAAGATTTTTTTTCCTAGTAATGCTTAGCCTGGTTTTATAGAATGTCACTAAGTTTTACATTGCTGACATTTTCTGCAAAATTCTTTTCATTTTTCATTTTGCTACCAAAATGTCAACATGCAAATATCCTATGAATTTGCCAAGTTGTATCTGTATGGACACACCCACACATACACACACACACTCATGTGACAAAAACTAGAATAAGAAATGATTAATGATATCGAATATATTACCTGTTCTTTCTGCACAGGATTCAGTCCATGCTCACCTGTCACAGTTCAATTTACGACGGGATCTCCAAACTGTGCTCTGATTATTTTTTTAAATAAATAAACAGGAGAGTCACCTGAGTGGCTCAGTTAAGCATCTGACTTCACCTCGGGTCATGATCTCACCTTTTATGAGCTCAAGCCCCATGTCAGGCTCTGTGCCGACAGCTCAGAGCCTGGAGCCTGCTTCAGATTCTGTGTCTCCTCCTCTCTCTGATCCTCCCCTGCTCACACTCTCTCAAAAATGAATAAACATGAAAAAATAAATAAGAGGCACCCTGGGAAGCTCAGTCGGTTAAGCGTCCAACTTCAAGTCAGTCATGATCTCTCGGTTCGTGAGTTCGAGCACCACATCTGTGCTGACAGCTCAGAGCCTGGAGACTGCTTCAGATTCTGTGGCTCTTTCTCTCTCTGCCCCTCCCCCACTCAAGCTCTGTCTATGTCTCTCAAAACTAAATAAATGTCAAAAAAAATTAAATAAACAAAAGTACAGCAGTACAGAGAAAGAGATTTTCCTTACCCAAACCCTAACTATGATGCATAGTGTTTTGATAACCTTGGTCTCATCTTTCCTCACAGAAGGCAATATTTAGCATTTACATGGCGAATTTATAGTATAGTCTTAGTATGTCTGTGAAACAGGCTCTCACTGTTCAGATTTGGGGAAATTTGGAGAAGCCTACCCCGGGGTCTCCAGTGATTTAGTGGACTCTTAGTTCTGGATTTTCCTGGGGAAGCCAACTAAGTCATAGGACTTAAAAGAGTCGCACTTGCCAGAGTTCAAATGAGAGTCAGCTTTTTCTTTATGCAGAAACTGGCTTTGAGCTGCCACAGGGAACTTGTAAACACAGAGCCAGGGAAATCTTACACTTTCTGAAATTGGAAAGCCCTGAAAAGCTTCCTAGTGAATTGTATTCCGCTGCTTTTAAAAAAATAACATTTTATCAATGAATTATTTGTAAGTGTGGAGTAACCTTTCTGAAAATGGAACGTTGCTGTCGTTCTGTATATAGAATCGGAAAGAACCGTAGCTGTTCCCTGGCATAAGTTTAAACTGAACTTCCTGGTAAATGATTGCGCTGAGGTTTGACTCTGGAATGTCTCGCTGATAAATACCTTGACCAAGCATCTAAGGGTTAAGGGTGAGAAAAGATGTCCTTTTAGGGGCACCTGGGTAGCCCAGTCGGTTGAGCAACCAACTTCCAACTTCCGCACAGGTCATGATCTCATGGCTTGTGGGTTCGAGCCTCGTGTCGGGCTCTGTGCTCATAGCTCAGAGCCTGGAGCCTGCTTCGGATTCTGTGTCTCCCTCTCTTTGTCTATCCCTACCCTGCTCATTCTTTCTCTCTCTCTGTCTCTCAAAACTAAATAAACATTGGGGCACCTGGGTGGCTTGGTCGGTTAAGCGTCCGACTTTCGCTTAGGTCATGATCTCGCGGTTCGTGGGTTCGAGCCCCGCGTCGGGCTCTGTGCTGACTGCCAGCTCAGAGCCTGGAGCCTATTTCAGAGTCTGTGTCTCCCTCTCTCTCTGACCGTCCCCTGCTCACGCTGTCTCTCTCTCTCTCCTAGAAATAAATACAAATATTAAAAAAAAAAACTAAATAAACATTAAAAAATTTTAAAAGAAAAGATGTCCTTTTTTCCCATACATTAATAACATCTGAAGTAGAGGCACGCAAGGTTGGTAGGGAAGTGCTTGAATAGCTACACAATGGTTGTATAATAACTACATCCTGAAAAAAACATTGGAGAAATGAAGTTCTGTCATGCATTACGATCTAGATATAGTTTCTGGAAATGGTGGAATATAATAAGCATGAAAGTATGTACTCCTACAAGATATTTGTGAAATAATTTTGTCACAATTTATCTTGCTTCAGATAAATAAGTACAAGTCTCAGTGAATATGTTTTGAATTTTAATGTATCATTTGGCATCAGTGAATTAGAGCTACTGCCCGGACTCAAAAACAAAACAAAACAAAGCAAAACAAAAACTGAGTTCCTAGGGTCCATTTAACTTGTTCCTAAGCGAGATCAAGTTACTGAGTTGGTAGTTATTAAACTCCTAATTCTCTGAGAGGTTCAAGAATTTTAAAAAGCCAATAAAATGTTTTGGAAAAAAGGGGTCAGAGGCACTACAAAAAGAGAAAGTCTTAGCCCTTGGAGGAGGGCGATTACCATGGACGTGGGATTGATTCCTTTTGGCAGGTGAAACTCCAACATCGAAGCCTACTTCTTTGATTTTTCCCATCATTCCTCTACTTGGTTTTCCTTGGATTCGAGTCTGAGGTGCGGAGAAGTGACATCACATCCAGCCATCATATACGTCCTGGAGGGATACTGCTTGGGGACCCAGGGGTCGAGGCTAGAAGGTGATAGACAGTTGGGGTCACTTCCTTCATATATATCCCAAAGAAGTCACTGGCATGCTTTATTCCTTCCTTCCAACTGAAAGCCCTTTGGGAACCAATTTGTCATTGCAGGATTTAAATGTCCACAGAAGGGGGTCAACCGTGCCAATCTAAATCCACCTCAAACAGGTCAAAGATGAACCTAAGCTTCCTGAAATCTTCAGGCTATTAGCCACCTGCTAGTGTCCCATTATATACCTCATTTGCAATAAAGGCAAAATCAAGCCCCGAATTAACACTTGTGCTGCCTCATACATGTCACGGATGATGTTTTTAAATGGTGGTGGTTAAATATCTAAGAAATCAGAAATGTTAAGTCCAGTTTTCACTCTACTGAAATTTGTCATATTAACCCGGGAGTGCCAGTCAAAACAATGTCAACCCCAGGTTCGTAGCACACTGTCATCTTTGGTCCTTGTAGCCATCTATTTGTTTTATTTATATTACTCATGCATTGTGAACTTAATTTCCCGTGATAGGATGACTGTCTTCCAATTCAGTTTTCTACTGGCCTCAGTTTTCTTCTTTATGAAATAAAGAAGTTAGATTCTCTGAGATCTAAGATCTCTTTCAGCTCTGATGCTCTGTGAATGAGATTAAGGCCTGAAATGTGTTTGGCTCGGTGCCTGGCATATTACGAGTCCTTAATAAATGGTAGTTATTGCTACCATTTATTATTATCATTACATTTGACAAATTTTCACTGCCAATTCTGAATTTGATGCACTGGGAAAGTGATTAGAATCTCCATAAATTTGGCGACTCTACTCCTGGGCAGTGAAATTCCTAGTGGCATCTCTTTCCTTCCTGGTCAGCTCCAAACTGTCCATTACCAATTTATTATTGATTCACAGAATCTGAGGTTAGAAGAGCCCTTAACGGTCAATTTTCAGCAAAGGGGTAGCAGAGGAAGAGGTGAGGTGTCTCACAAGGCGAACTCTCCTCAGAACAATTCTCATTTGCAGAGTTTCCAGATGAACCCTTACAGAGCTCTTATTCACCTCTCCTACTAAACTGCCTGGATCTCTATTCACTGCATTTCACTGTAATTTTCTTTTAAAGCTGTGAGGGACCTTGGCAGAGAGGCCAAAGACTAGTGGGGCCTCATTATCAAGTAATATGTTGCTTAAGTATAAGGCAGAGTAAAACTTAAAACTGCCTGATTTCCTGCCATATGGAACGTTCTGGGGGAAGAGTCAAGGGTCAGATTTGCAGGGCTACTCTTTGCATACAAAAAGGAAGCATTTGTGCAAGTCTTGGGTTTAGCTTCTTTTCCAATGTTAGTGATGGTTTTGCACAAGCCACTGCTATTCTTTTTATTCTATCTTGTTCCTTTGGCTACGGGCGCATGGATAACGGAGCTGGCTGTGGGAACCAATCGGGCTTAAGGTCGGGAAAGAACGTGTGTGTGTGTGTGTGTGTGTGTGTGTGTGTGTGTGTGTGTGTGTTTCAGCCACTGATCTTTATCTGGAAGCTTCATTGTGGCCAACTGGCTCTAATCAAGGAGGCTAATGAGTTCATGAAGGCAGATCCCAAAGCCGGAAGCAGGATGTGCCTTTGCATCAAGGGTAGAGGAGTTTCCTCCAGTATCAGGGAAGTTCAAGAGTCATGCTCTTGATAACTGAATTGGAAAGCAATTGCAAATGTGATGGACAAGATGAATGCGTCTACATTCATGTGTTTAATCTGACAGATAGATGGGGTCCCAGCTCTTTTTCTAGTTTTTGAACAGAGCTAGGGTTTTCCCTTGTAAACGCATATGCATCCAGACGAAAGACTATAATACTCTTTGAGGAAGCTAAAAATGCTGGCCCAGGGATTGGTCTACAGAGCAGAAAAAGTGGTTTGCCCGTTTCCTACCTCATTTTCCAATTCTCATGTTCAATGCAGTGAATGCTGTGTGCACGGGCCACACAGGACGTGCTCACGGAAGACAAGAATCTTAGCTAGAAAGAAAATGGGGAAAGACAGCATGGAGAAAAACTGTCAGTGAGGTGGCCTTGTGTAGGAAAGCACCATCAGGCCTCAGGAGACCAGGTGCAGTGACGCCTCTTCATTTTATTCAAAAGTTGAAGCCCAGAGGCAACGTTGCTCTCAGAGAGAAGCATTTTATGCAGTCCTAAACAATAATGGCCCCAGAATCCCAGAGAAAACCACAAGCCTCGCTTCAGCCTTGACTCATCAAGTACCTTGTGTCTTCCTCACAGGAGCCACCCTCCTGTGATCATCCCCAGAAGGAGCTCCCTACCATTTGACAGCTAACTCCCCCAGTCCTGAAGGGAGGAAAGACTGATTGATGTATATTGAGATATGGATTTCGATTGAGCTCTTCCCCTCACCATCTGAAACCCATCAGCTTCTGGAAGGACAACCCAATGTCCTGTGGATAGAAGTAGGTGGGCTGTGTGGCAGTTAACAGTGACCTAATAGATCGTAAACTTGCTGGACTCCGCACTGGGGACGGAGGAAGTGGTGTGTGCAAAGATACTGGTCAGTAGCAAGACTGTACTGAAACCCTGAAGCCCACGCCTAGTGCTTAGGCCTTTCCACCAGTAAAGAACAACAACAACAACAACAACAATAATAAACCGTATTTACCCTGGAGTTATTCAGAGTCTGAATGTCACTAATCCTTTGTGCCCCATTTTCTCACCCTCTTCGCTCTTTCTTCCTTATCTAGCACAATGCCTAGCAAGTTCTGGGTGCTCACCGGATGTGCCCAATCAGTCAAATAAACAGTAAGATATATGTCCTTCTGCAAATAATTTAGTCCTTCTGACCTTCCACGTCTTCATCAGTGAGGGAGGTGCCTGGGTGGCTTAGTTGGTTAAGCGTCCGACTTTCGCTTAGGTCATGATCTCACGGTTCGTGGGTTCGAGCCCCGCGTCAGGCTCTGTGCTGACTGCCAGCTCAGAGCCTGGAGCCTGTTTCAGTCTGTGACTCCCTCTCTCTCTGACCCTCCCCTGCTCACGCTCTCTCTCTCTGTCTCCTAGAAATAAATAAACATTAAAAAAAAAAGATTAAGTAACGTAGCATGCCTTCTACGATGTGCCAAATGTCATAAAGTGACCATTTTAGGAGTTCTGAATGTAACTTTACGAATTTGACGAGCTTTAATACATTTATGCATCTTGAGTTTGCAGATATGGCTCAGCTGAGGGGAGAAGGGAGCAAAGTGAAGCCCTAGGCGGATGAAAGACTCATTACCCAAAGCTAGAGACGTGATGGGTTAATTAATCTCAAGCCCATTTAACCCATGCTTAGGAAAGGGGAGAAAAAAGGGGCGGGTGGGAGCCAGGGGGACAGCAATTACTTTGGGGGCCAGTCGAATTATTCCATAAAGGATCTATTTTCTTTTCACAAGGCATCATCCTGGGCCGCCAAAAGAGGCGGGGAAGTTGTTCAGCAGAAACGGGGTTAATCCAGGCTCGCTCTTGCCCACTGCCCGGAGACAGTGATGTAGCCGGCTCAGGCACATATTTCATCTGAACTTCCTCTGTGGTCCTTTTTGCATTGAAGTCTCTCACTGTTACGGGGCCGCGCTTGAAAAAGTTGGAAAACTTTCCCCTCGGTGGAGAAAAAGCAGCTCTCATCAGACCTAGTGGAACGAATGAATGAAGTTATTCCCTTGGCCCGAACGGCTCCATCCACTTTCATACCAAATATTCATAGAAGCCTCCCTCCTCGATTCAGCGACTGGAATTCTACTCTCCCGTGGCGTTGCCTAGTCTCCGACGCACAGACTTCGAAAGTCAGCACCGCGAGTCCCCGTGGTTGGCGCTTGCAAGAGTCGATGCGCCTTACGGTCCTGGGTGGTAGCTTCTCCGGGAAGCCGAGTGTGTAAAATAAACAGTTGCTGAAAAGCGTGAAGAATTAACGAAGTGACAATCTCGGGTTATTTGTTCGGCAGTTGACACGCAAGTGACCTTCCTCCTAAATAACTGAGTTGCTTAAGGAGGTTCAGAGCTAGGATGAATGAATCTTCGGGGCGCTGGACTCTCACCGTCCCGTGGATCTCTTTAGTCTTCCGGGAGGGGGCGGCGAACGGATTCAAATGCAAGGAGAAAAGGGGGAGAAGGGGGTGAAGCCGCGACGCCGGGAGCTCTGCTCCCAGCCCTTTGGAAAGACTTGCTTTTGCTGCCCTGGACCCTTGGAGGTTACAGCCCGGAGAACCCGGCGGCGCTAGGACCTGGCGGGCGCCTGGCCGCTGCCGCTCTCCGGCGGGCGGAGGAGCGCGGGGAGGAGGGGGCTGCGGGAGAGGAGGGGTGTTAGGGGGGCGGGGGGAGTCATTTATGCAGAGCAGGCGCTGCTGCCATTGCCACTCACACTCCCCGCGCGCCGCTCGGAGCCGGAGGGAGCGCAGGGAGCGAGCTAGCGAGCGCTCGGAGCCCGGGCCAGCAGAGGGGGCGCCCGGCAGCTGCCTGCACCGCCGCCTCCGCCGCGTTCCGGGGCCCGGGGAGGAGCGAAGGCGAGTCGGAGAGTCGCGAGCCGAGCCGGCGAGACCCAGCTGCAGGAGGGCGCCCGCCCCGCTCGGCCGCCTCCTGCGCCGGAGCCGGGGAGCCCCCGCCGACCGCCCCGCGGGCCGGAGGGCACGGAGCGCGGGTCCCCGCAGCCCCCCAGGGATGGTCTAGGAGCCGGCGCCAGGCTCGCCGTCTGCTCCCTGCCGGGGCTCGCCGCCTCCTGCGGATCGCCCAGGGCTGCGCGCCGCGGCGGCCCAGGCCGGAGAAGTTAGTTGTGCGCGCGGCTCGTGCGCCGAGTCAGCGAGCGAGCGAGGGAGGCAGCGAGGCGCCGGGGCCATGGGCTGGGGGAGCCGCGGCGGCCGCCCGGGACGCCCGGACCTGCTGTGCGTGCTGGCGCTGCTCGGGGGCTGCCTGCTCCCCGTGTGCCGGACGCGCGTCTACACCAACCACTGGGCGGTCAAAATCGCCGGCGGCTTC
Source organism: Hyaena hyaena (assembly GCF_003009895.1). Taxonomy (NCBI): domain Eukaryota; kingdom Metazoa; phylum Chordata; class Mammalia; order Carnivora; family Hyaenidae; genus Hyaena; species Hyaena hyaena. The sequence continues at coordinate 112,330 of NW_024081453.1, read as the reverse complement.
CCGGAGGCCAACCGCATCGCCAGCAAGTACGGATTCATCAACATGGGACAGGTAACGACGGGCCGGCCCAGTCCTCCGCCCCGAAGCTGCCGGCGCCGGGGGAGACCCCGGCGACCTCGCGCTTCTTGCGCCCCTCCTTGTCACCCCCCTCCCCCTCTTCCAGATGTGCGCTTGCAGCTGTTGCCCTAACTCTTGAGCTATTTTCTCTGACACACACACACACACACACACACACACACACACACTCTCCCCGCAAAAGTTAGCGGGGTTGGTTTTGTTTACTTGTTTTTTCTTTCTTTCTTTTTTTTCTTTTTTGCAAGCCACGAGGCACAGGTAGGGTCTCTGGAAAGATTCCGAGTGTGCATACCCCCGTGGTGGGTTCAGCCCCAGCCGGATCCTGTGACCTGGAAAGTCAGGGAGCACCGGTAGCCTGAGCTCTTTCGGGGGGCTAGGGGGCTGAGCACGCTCCTTGCGGTTTCTGAGAGCCAGGGTCAGAAGGCGGCGAGGAAGGGAAAGCCTTTCCTGCTCAGACCTGAATTTAGCCCTGAAAGTAGTTTGCTCCTGTGGGGGGTGCGGGGTGGGGGGAGAACCGCTGGGCGCTGGAGGCTCCGGAGCCGCCGGGGCTGGAGCTGGCAGGGAGGCGGAGGGGGGCGGAGGGAGGGAAGAGAGGGAAAGGGAGGGCCGGACCCGGCGTGAGCGCAGATCTGGGGAGAGCCCTCCCGGCTTCCTCGCCTCTCCCGTGGGATCCGCGTGGGGGCTCCCGGAGCGGGGTCGCAAAAGGAGGTGGGAAACTTCCGAGACCCGCTGGCGGGGTTCTGCCCCGGGAGAAGTGCGGGTCTCCCGGCGGCGAGGGACGTGCGGGCCCCCAGCGGCGGCGCGTAGGGGCGAGGAATTGCACGGGCAGACGCCGCGCGGGGTTCTCATGGGGTGCCGCCCCCGGGCTTTGGGCAGAGCTGCCCGGCGCGGGGAACAATGAATCGAATGGTGTTCTGGGGATGATTGGAAGCGCTGCAGATTTGGAAGCTAAGCGATCTTGGCTTCCTCGCTCTCATTCCGGCTAGAAATGGAGAGGGCAGTGTACGCGGGGCCCAGAAAGTGACCCGATCACCCCCCTCCCCTCCTCAGTGCTCACACCCCTTTCACTCACTTCTCTAGGCCTGGCCGGAGAAGGGGGCTCTGGCCCGAGGACCCTGCTGGGGGCGGGGGGGGGGTGATGGGTCACCTTCTCTGCAGACCGGCTTTCGGGACTGCTCCGGAGGCATGTGCGCTACCAGGGCGAGGGGAAAGGGGGGTGCCGCTGGCGCAGCCGGTTTCTGCTGCCCTGTGCTCCTCGTCCAGGACCCGGAGCCCGGGAGCGCGGGGACCCTCAGCTGCCTCGGCGATGCGGCACTGACTGAGGAGGCAGAGCTGCGGTCACTGCGTCTGGAAGGAGATCGGGAGCGCTGGGGGGGGGGGGGTGTCACGGGGACAGGAGCTTGAGGTCTTGGGCTCTGTGGGTCCAGAGGGAAGACGTGTTCCAGAGAAGTCAGTCCTGTGGAGAGGGCTGAAACCAGGGCAAGGGGCAAGGTCTGGTATCTACCCCCACCACGCCCCCCTGCGCGCGCGCACTCGCACCCCCCCCCCCCACGCCTTGGTATGTATCCAATACACACACACCCCCGGAAGGAAGTAAGGGAAGCCAGCCAGACTTTGTTGCCCCCAGTGCCTGTCGTCTTCAGGAGAGTTCCATGCTAATGGCTTGTTAGGTTCTACCAGCTTCTTGTTTCATTGGAAGAAAACAGAGTCTTTTCCTTTTTTTCTAACCTAAGCTTAAAGTTGGGTGCTGCCTGTGACCCAGGAATGTAACTGGGAACGCTATGAATGAAAGTAGCCTTGTACTATTCTTTCTAGAAATGCATCTCTCAGGTTCCGCTAACAGGGAGTATCTCCTACATATGAGACGAGACGTTTTTAGAAAATAAGTTCTTCAATATAGAGTTCTTTTGTAATCTGCGAAACGATCATTTTTGGGTGGATATGCCTCCGCGTTCAGCAAATTGGAAAACCAAGACTCGGGAGAAGTTGATGTGCACAGGATCACGCAGCTAGACGTGGCAAAACCGCGATTCAGATCCAGGACTGTGTGGCCCCTGCCCATCTTGCATGAGTCCTGCCTTTTAGGATATCCCTCCACCCCGTAGGAGGAAAAAAAGTAATATCCCCAATTCCCTGAATTCTGATTTAGTGGCTCAGTAGACTAGAAGCAAACCCTCAGTACTGATTCGCAGACACTTAGTTCAAACAGACCCAGACTTCTGGACTCAAGAAGCTTCATAACTTGTAAGGGCAGAAATACCTGTTTCTCTTTTTTATTATTAAAAATTTTTAATGTTTATTTTTGAGTGAGTGAGAGAGAGCATGAGTAGGAGAGGGACAGAGAAAAAGGGAGACACAGAATCCAAAGTAGGCTTCACGGGGCTCGAACCCAGGAACCGTGAGATCATGACCTGAGCTGAAGTCGGATGCTTAACTAACTGAGCCACCCAGGTGCCCCAGAAATACCTGTTTCTTAATGAACTCATTAAACAGAACTTAGATACTGCAGAGCCTGACAGAGCAAGGGAGGAGATTTTTCTCACCATAACCCTTTTGAAGAAGCAGATACTGCAGTGTCCTGTAACTTCATCTGTGTTTACAGAGGGCCTTCTAATGGAGATCTATGGCTTTTCATTTGTAAAATACTCAGAAAACTTTCCACACTGATGACACCAAACACAATTTATTGTGGGTTTTACAATGCCAGTGAAGACCTTTAGTGCTTTCAGAAGTTACAGGGGACCCCTTGAACCGACACCATAACCGGTGTAAAAAGGACGCTAGTCTCACTGTGTAAAGGGCTTCCTCTGTAGATCAAAGGGGAGTCACCCTGTGCTCAGTGTTTGGGGTGATAAATTGAGTTACACAGACAATATCATTGCACGGTAAGGGCCCAATGTATTTCTTAGTCACCCTTTACTGCTCTGACCTTTTCACACTTCAGCCATCCTTTGGATCTTCTTTCTTTCCCTACATAAGCCAGTTGTGGTTCCATTGAGCAGTAACTAACTTGCAGCCGTCTCTGGAATGTTCTTCTGTTCTTACCCATTTCGGCTTGGGGTCCCACCTCATGGGTCACACATTGGAACTGAGACCTAGTGTTGTTTCTGAAGTCATTCAGTATCTTGGGGGGGGGTGTCTTTCTGACATCTTTGGTCTAGTATTTGAGGTGGAAGAAGTAGTGACTTTTCCATCGTGACTACTCAGAGCTTCAGCGTAAGGTTTTATACAGCCTCTTAGCACTTAGAAGTCGCCAGAGGTAAAATTTCCGGCCTGGGGACTTGTGCAGAAAAGAGGAGGTGAAAAATAGGATGTGCAGATGTGCAGAGTTAACACAAGAGCAAGCAAGCCAGTGGGCAAAAAGGACATGCATAGCTTCCTGGAAGGGAAGAATAAATCCTGGAGGCTTTATTGCTTTGGTTAAAGAGAGAGTGTTATGTTTCGGTAGGTTTTCCACCATCATGGTAGTATTTGTGAATGGGTATGCCTTGCAGAGCCGCAATGATGCCATCATTAGCGGTGGCAGATGTCGTCATGGTGGCATATGCCACGTTTTGCTTGGCATTCGTGTCAGCCGTAGAATGCCCTGTGTTCCCCCGTCAAGCCCTCCCAGGACCACACCTCCTGGTCCGCCTCCCACATATGGAAAGGAGCCCTGGGTCCTGCCTCTGAATTGGGTGCCCTGACAATTTGAACAGACAGTGTAGTTAGTGGCGAGAGAATAGCAACGACAGCAACAGATCAAGACGCAACGTCACGTTCCTTGTGAACCTCTGTTTGGACTAACCCTGCAAACCAGGAGGATTAATTTCTGGTTATCTGAACTCAGGAAGAAGGTCCCTGGTGAAGGTTGTCGGCAGTGTTCAGAGAGCTGTATTTATCCTTCCTTGAATTGCGTATAATCCTTGATCCCCAGGCGAGATTACCAGTAGCAGAAAGCTCTCCTCAAACCACGTCCCTTATCTCCAGCAAGATTCTGGAGGGATAAGGCCAGATGCAGGCCGTACTGCGGAAATATTTTACCCGGAGTTCCCCCTGAAAGCAGAACATCCGTATCTCAGAAACTCCAGGAAAGCCACTTGCAAGGTCTTTGGAAGCAGGAAAGTCAGCGAACTTAATGGGGTCCCTGTTCCTTCATCTGTAAAACGATAAATCTCCAGATAATAGGCTGAGTTGACTCTGCATTGCTCAGCACCTAGTTAGGCTTGCGGTGAAAGGTGTGTTGCGTCCGAATCGGAAATAAGTGAGATTCGAACTTTATTTGGACAGGGAGAGAGGAAGACATTTTGTAAATGGGAGATGCAAAAGGTGACGATCAGGAAAATAAATTTTTAATGGTTGAGTAAAAAGAGCTAAATCCGAGCTTTGTAGACAGGGAGAGTGGTTTTTCATTTCAACTAACAGTATAAAATACTTTACAAATAGTTTCTGTTGGACTCTAAACAATTCTGGCTGGTTCCCCGTGGCAGTGCCTTCCTCCCTGGTTGATCCTGGGGGTCGCCCGTTAAATAGTATAGGATAAGCCTGCTGGAGAGACGGAAGCCAGGGAGGGAACTATCAGAGGACTGATTACTTTAGAAAGCCTCTTACCGTGGTACATTACCTTAGATCATATTTGAATTCATATTTGAATTCTGAAGGCAGTCCATATGAAGAGAGTTAGAAGCCACATTTCCCAGGGATCTGTGGCACATAGAGCTCTTGTTCAGAGATCGGCCCAAGGCCTCCCCCTCTGCTGATTAGTGCTGATCTTCGGGCAGCGTGGGATGATCAAAATGTTGATGAGCGGTGGAGAGTGGGTTCAGGGTGTGAACGGATGGCGTTGCGAATATGGGGCGGCATTGCAGATACTGCTGGGTTGAATGGGAGGGGACTGTGCTCCCCCTGCAGAATTTTTAGGCATGTTGCAAACAGCAGAAGTTGATGTGGGAGCCCAGACTGGCTTTGCACAGAGGGCCGCTCTTCACGCCCAGGAACCTCAGCCCTGACCTCTGCTCGCGGCCCTCACACGCTCAGTTCTCATGAGCAGGAGAACCTTTACTTGGAAAAAGCAATTCAGAGAGCTTGGCCTGATGACAGTGGATCTGTTATATTAACCTCATAGGCAAGGAATGGCTTGTATGTGGCCATTGGGACTTTTGGGGTCTATTTGAAATGAAAAATGCATTTTTGTGTACCCAAAGGCAGCTGAAGTTGCCTTATCGCTGTCTTTCATGAGCTTACATCCAGAGGTCCTAACCTTAAAGGTCAGCCAGAGAAGCAGGGTAGTGTGCTGGGAAAATGGCCAGCGACGTCTGACTCTTCGGTTAAGGGAGGGAGTCCTGACCCAGAAGCATCCCCTGGGCAGGGAGGGGTGTTTGTGTGTTCCAGTTATGCGAAGCAGCAGCGGCTGTGTTTTCCCCAAGGCTGAAGTACCTCCAGGCACTGCCGGGCCTTGGGACTTGATCACTTGGTGAACTCAGGTTGGATTCAGTGACAGAGAAGGCTTTGGCCTCCTGGAGGGGGAAACTGAATGCTTACAGACTGTCATGCATGCTAGAAGATATGTGCGTGTGTCTATGCCCATGCCTGTATCTGTTAGTTTTTACTTTTGTCAAAGCTAAATATGCACGTAATTTAGAGTGAAATTACTCATGCGGCACTCTTACAAGTTTCAGCAGAGGAGATCTCTGCATCTAAAGGTGGCAAGAAAGGGCAACTAGTGCCAATGAACTCTTCAGTGGGGGTTAATCCCTGCAGCAGAAGGAGACCAGAAAGAAAACATGAGTAGGAGTCAGCAGCTTGGAGCGAAAACTCCGGGGTTTTTTCTTTCATTAACCACTCAACCCTCATTGACTCATTTTTCCAAGAGAGGACCCTAATACCTACTCCAGCCACCTCGAGGGGTTGCTGTGAAATCAAGTGCCTAATGATGAACATGAATACAGAATTAACATAAGACATGGGAAGCGTTACATGATCTCAAAGGGCTCCGGGATATGCAAAGGTGGCTGAAAGGAAAGTAAGCGAAAGCTATGGGTCATGAAGATTTCTGTAGCGGAGCCACTTGGGACTTTCTAGATTATTGCGCTTATCCCCCGGAGAGCTAGTGGGGGCGGGAAGGGGAAGGGGTCTGCCCCTGATAGTGGTAGCCATGGACAGAGGTAGAAAGCTGGGACAATGGACTAGGGAAGGAACCAGCTAGGGTTCCCCAGCCCCGGGTTGGACAGCTTTGCTTATAAGGCATATACAATACAGAGGTTGTGAGACTTGTTACCTAAAGAGTCCTAACACAGTCTTTTTGATTGAAGTATTATTTGCATGCAATGGTGTAGTATTCGGATGTACAACATATTGATTCAACAATTCTTTTTTTGTTGTTTTTGTTTAAAAAAATTTTTTTTAATGTTTTATTTGTTTCTGAGAGAGACAGTGTGAGCAGGGGAGGGTCAGAGAGAGAGGGAGATACAGAATCTGAAACAGGCTCCAGGCTCCAAGCTGCTGTCAGCACAGAGCCCGACGTGGGGCTCGAACCCGCGAACCGTGAGATCATGACCTGAGCCGAAGTCGGATGCCTAACCGACTGAGCCACCCAGGCACCCCTGATTCAACAATTCTGTATACCGTTTGGTGGTCATCCTGCGAGGTGTAGTCACTCTCTGTCACCATGTAACATTATTACAATATAACGGACTCTATCGCCAATGCTGTACTTTTACATTTGACTCCGATGCAAGCACGTGTAGAGGGATAACAGGAAATAAAACTGAAATCTAGGAATACAGACGGGACTGTTGTAAGTGCAAGTGGTGGAAACCCAAACTCCTGCTGCTTAAATAAAACTCACAGGCAATCCGATAAGGAAACAGGGGCTCTGTTGGTGTAAACAGATCCAACGTGCCTTTATTTGCGGTTCCGAAAACAGAGGCCGAGCCCTTTGCACAAACATCCTTTACCTGGTGTGTCCTTTCTTCATGGCAAAAGCTGACCTAAACTGACATCAGTTGGGACACTGATTCTTTTGTTAGGTTGCAGAACTGCACTAATGAGTTTGATGATGAGGATGGTGTTCTAGACGCAGGTAGAGGTGTAGATAATGCACTGCTGTGTATGCCCTGCTGTACTTTATTATCAGAAGGGTTATGAATTCCAATATGCATCCAGATCCAGGAGTCTTTATTTTTAATATTTTTAAATGTTTATTTATTTTTGAGAGAGAGCGAGCGAGCAAGGGAGGAGTAGAGAGAGAGACACAGAATCCGAGGCAGGCTCTAGGCTTTGAGCTGTTAGCATAGAGCCTGACGCGGGGCTTGAACTCACTAACCATGAGATTGTGACCTGAGCTGAAGTCGGACGCTCAACCGAGCCACCCAGGCACCCCATACATAAGACGTTTTGTGCTTTCAAGGAGGTAGGTGTCCCTCATAGCTGTCCTTCAGCAAGACAAATACTAATGGGTTACAGGCAACGCCTTCGGTTCATTTGTGCCTGGGAGGAATCTGCTGGTGCCCATGTGCATAAGGAACTGGAGGGGGCAGAGAGTCTGTTGTGTTGGTCAGTGTGGTTGGTAATGAATCAGAAGCTGAGCTGGTGGGAGAGAACAGACTTGGAGTCTTGTTGCAGTGGGTTTAATACGGGTTGGTAACTGAGTGGGTGTGGAGGATGGAGAGGGTGAAGGTCACTATGAAGTCGATCACCATGGGGCCAGGAGAATGGTGGACTCATGTATAGAATTGAGGCCGTCTGCAGGGGCACTTTGTGAAAAAGGGACAGGCTCAGCCTTAGTGTTGTGGGTAGTCAGAAGGGCATGCGGAAGGAATGTCCAGTATGCAGAAGAGACTTAGGTCAGGAACGAAGTGAAGACAGGCTCTCCTCCACCCCCACGTAAGTGAAGTTGGAGAAGGTGCAGAGGCTGGGTGAGGGGTGCAGCATGAAGAGGGGTCGAGGGGGCTAGAGCCCTGGGGGAGTGTCTCCACTTAGGGGTAAAAGGATAAAGGGAGAATTGAAGGCTCAGGGCGCGGTCCCAAAGGTAGAACTTGGAAGTCACGAGAACGGTGCTCCCCTTTGTAGGGTGTGCACTAGTGGAAAGAGCTGTGGAGAGAGCATATAAGAATTGAAACACGGCTCAAAGATTTGGTGATGACGAGGTTGCCTGTGATCTTAGTGCCAGTGCCTGGTTGGACAGCGAGGGCAATTTGAGGATGTGGGGCAGTAAGAACAAGAGATTCTTATTGTACACCTGCCTACCTGCCTACCTTCTCCCTCGTCTCTGTCTCATCAATGCACTGCGGGGGCGGGGCAGGGGGAGCAGGGGAGGAGGAGCTAGGATCATAGGTCTAACATCAAAAGGGTTTCAGTCCTAACACTGCTATGGCTTAGCTGGGGGACCCTAGGCAAGCATCTTAACCTCTCTGTGCCTAAGTTTCTTCATGTGTAAGAAAGATCCAATAGCGTTTCCCTCCTAGAATCATGAAAGTAGTTCGAAAGGTGCCTGGCATGTAATAAATACTCAGTAATTTGTAATTTTTAAATTTTTTCTTAAGACATTTTTTCCTGTTTATTTATTTTGAGAGAGAGAGAAAGCAAGCATGCACACAAGCAGGGGAGGAGCAGAGAGGGGGGGGGGAGAGAGAACCCCAAGCAGGCTCTGCACTGCATGGGGCTCGATCTCACGAATCCTGAGATCATGACCTGAGCCAAAGTCAAGAGCTGGATGCTTAACCCATGTGCCCCATATTGTTGTTATTGTTTTTATAACCAAGCTCTGCTCAGTTTCTATATACTGTTTCATCCTGTTTTCACTTAATATTATATTGTGAGTCTTTTCCGAGGTCACTAAATAATTTTAGACGCGTTTGGACGGCTGTAGGATTGAAGGTATCATATACTATGTTACGATTCGTGTGACTGTATATCATATGTTGCCAGGCATCATCCTGGCCTGTGCCTTCCTCCCATTAAGTATTGCTTAATGTCCCCTTTTACTTTCAAACATGTGTGAGTTTGGAAGAGAAGGGATATGGTTAACATTAATTGGGTGCGCGCGCGTGTGTGTAATTGCACATCTTTCTACTAGCTGGGAGGGCAGAGCTGTCCCTCTTCCTTCCTTGTGTCCCTAGCACCCTCTATAGGATTGGAGAAGCACAGTGTGCCCTTGGGATAGGAAGCGTTACGTGGGGAGAAATAGGTTTGGAAGGCAAGAGGAACACCGGCATCTTGAGACTAAAGAGGAATGAAGAATGAGTAGAGGTTCCCGGAGTCCAAGTTGCGGGGGAGGGGAAGGGACCAGATGTATGGAAGAGCTCCATCTCATTTGTCACTTCAGAGGCACCTGCGGCGACAGGGGAGAGCTGGGTAAAATTGGTGTCCGGGAGCTCCCGTGGTTTGACACGTGTTAAGGAAATTCTGATAAGAAGCCGTAGAAAAAGATGCGACCGTGCCATTTGTGACAGCATGGGTGGACCTGGGGGGGGTATTTCGCCAAGTGAAACCAATCAACCCGAGAAAGACAAATACCATATGATTTCCTCGTGTGTGGAATAAAAAAAAGATGAATAAACAAATAAAAAGCAGAACCAGACTTATAAACACAGAGAACAAACTGATGGTGGCCAGAGGGGAGGGGGTGGGGGGCGGGCAAAGTGGGCGAAGGGGAGGGGGAGGGCCAGGCTTCCAGTTATGGGATGAATAAGTCCTGGGGATGAAAGACACAGCATGAGGAATATAGTCAGTGGTATTGTAACAGCGTTGCATGGTGACAGATGGTGGCTACACTTGTGAGCCCAGCTTAACCTGGAGACTTGTCACATGGCTACATTGTACACCTGAAACTAATGTACCATCACCTCTTAACTATACAATCTCAAAAGAAAAAGAATCCCTGATGAATGACTAGGAAAAGAATAGCCAAACAGCAAGGAGATCGTTTGCTGCTTGTACCTAGTTATCGCTCCGTAAGTGGTGGTTGAATATTAATGAGGGAACAATGAACCAATCCGTATTGTTTTCTGCTTTTGTCACGAATGCTCAGAAATCTGACATTAGAATGGGACCAAACGGGAGTTAGAATTTGCCAGGGTGAGAGAGAAGGGAAAAGGGAGCGGGGGTTGAGGGGTTGAGGGGGAGGATGGGGGTGGGGAATGAATCCAATGGCTTTTGAATACAAGGGGCAGCGCCTCTGAAATGACACAGCAGAGTGTCCTGGCTTTGAGGAGGGGGGAGGGGCCCAAATAGGACTGGTGGGTCAAAAGAATTGGGAGGGTCTAGGGGCTGTGAGTGCAAAATAAAAATGGAGGAGCCAGTTTGACAGGACATCCCAGAGGGCGTTTGTTTGTTTGGTTGGTTGTTTTTTGTTTTGTAAGCTCCAAGTTAGAGGTGTTCGGTGTCACACGGAGGTCCAAGGTATGGATGCACTGGTGAGCTGATTAGGTAGAGAACAGGCAGGTGGGTTAGACTGTGGGTTAGACCGACTCAAGAAAGCATGAGGCTGGGATACTGATCGGAACGGTTATCATTTTGGACAAGATGAGACTTGCACGTAATTGTGCGCGTACACCTTCCAGACACGTAAATGTGAGGTTTGCCTGAAACTGCGATGCTCCTTGGATAAATTCAGGTGTTAGCTCTGCTTGACGCATCTGTGCACTGTTATTTGCACTCCAGGTCCTGTGTTGACTTAAGGGATAAAGCCAGACACCTGGGTCATTGCTTTCGACTCCCAAATGTGCCTCCCTGTATTTGATTTAAAAAGTGCAGATTGCATTGAACGCTGAATGTAGAGAGGAAAAATAGAGAATATGAAACCAGAAATAATATTTAAGGATGATTTTAAAATGGTGTATATTTTGTTGTATTTCATGTTTGCCTCCACCTTGAGTTGTCACCTTGAGTTGTCACTTCTATTATAATAAATAATTATACCTAGAACTTCTCATGTCAGGCATTCTGCCCTTTACATTATTTTAGAGAGTATAATGAAATTGTGTTCTGAACGTGTCGTTTATTTATCTTAGTACAAACTTTTATTGCCCTATAGGAATATACATATGTATTTAAATTTTTTTTTTAAGTTTGTTTATTTATTTTGAGAAAGAGTGAGAGAGCATGCGTGGAGGAGGGGCAGAGAGAGAATCCCAAGGAGGCTCCTTGTGGTCAGTGCAGATCCTGACGCGGGGCTCGATCCCCGAAACCGTGAGATCATGACCTGAGATGAAATCAAGAGTTGGATGCTCAACGGACTGAGCCCCCCAGGTGTCCAGGAATATACATATATTTTAAAATGTCTGTTTACAATGTTATGTATATGTTGCTCTCTATTTAATACATAACATTTGTAGATTGCCCTGTGTAATATTAGATTAATCTTGTTGCATTGGTATGTAATCTGATTGTTAATATAGGGTTAGCTTCACAAAGGAAGCATTAAGTTTCTAATTTAATCTGTGCATTATCTAAGAGGTTCATTTTGACTTGGGAAAATTACAGTGTGATTACCATACTGTAATTAAGATTTATTAAAAGTAAGTCCTTCCCTGCTATATATAGGGTGTATATATATATATATATATATATACACACACACACATATATGTATATATGTAGATATATATGGAATGTGTGTGTGTGTATACACACACACATCACATATATATCTATATTTGTACTAAGTACTTAAGGTCTGATATTTTTGTAATAAGTACTTAAGGTCTGGTATTTCTCTACTCTAAGAAGCTCTTACAGCTGTAAAAATATCCTAGTTCCCCCCCATGTCACTGTTCCCAGGCCTGTACCTTGTTTTTACTAGTGGACGTTTCTCAACCAAAATAAGACTGGGCAGTGCTCGCTAGTTTGAATGCAGTGTGTGGGGATGGGGGGCGGGGGGGACTCTTCCAGCGCCTTTAATCTTGTAAGCAGAGAGCCGTAACTGTAAGTGTAGAAGTCTACCACATGCTCATGCTGGGCCTATCCTACTTGCACTTAACTAATATGTATATTTTTTTCCTGTGTGTGTGTGTGTGTGGATCGTCCATCATTCATCAATTTCAAAGTTTTTCAAGAGAAAAACCTTCTTCCTCCCTCCCTCTCTCTTTCTCTCTCTCTCTCTCTCCTTCCTTCCTTCCTTCCTTCCTCCCTTTCATCTTTCTATTTGATTAGTGCTCCTCAGCCAATTTACCGAATGCTACGTTCTTTGAATTGCTGTAGGATGATGTCAGTGCTCAGTTGGACAACACTGAGAACCTGGGAGCAAGTCTCAAGGCAGAAAACAGGTGATTTGCAACCCGTGTGGGTCAAGCCCTGCCACTAATTTGCCACATACTTATGAGCTGGTCATAGGCTCTCTCTGTCTTCAAGGGTTCGTTTTGTACATTGCTTTATGTATTGTATTATTTCATAAAGTTTATTTATTTATTTTGAGAAAGAGACAAAGAGAATCCTAAGCAGGCTCGACACTACCAGCACAGAGCCCGATAGGGGTCTCGATCTCACAAACTGTGAGATTATGACTTAAGCTGAAATCAAAAGTCAGATGCTTAACTGACTGAGCCACCCAGGCACCCCCCATTGCTTTATTTAAAAGATGAGTTATCGAAGGACATCATTAAGTAGGTGAAAAGGCAAACCACAGAATGGGAGAAGATATTTGCAGGCCATAGCTGATAAGAAGGTTATATCCAGAAAATGCACTCAATAATAAAAAAACAAATAGCCCACTTAACAATGGGCACAAAGGGTCTGAACAGACAGTTCTCCCAAGACGATGTATGAATGGACAATAAGCACATAAGAAGATAGACAACCTCAGGGAAATGCAAATCAAATGCACAGTGAGATACAGTTCACACACCGTCGGATGGCTGTCATAGAAAAGACCGCTCATCAGAGGTGTTGGCCAGGATGTGGAGAAAATGGAACCCTCCTACATGGTCGGTAGAAGTGTAAAGTGGTTCAGTCACTGTTGCAAAAAGTCCAGTGGTTTCTCGAAAAGTTAAACATAGAGTTACCATAGGACCCAGTGTTCCCACTCCTCACTATATACCCAAGAAAAGTGGGAACATTTGTTCCCACAACAACTCCAAAATGTGGAATCAACCCAAACTCTATCAGCAGATGGAGGGAGAAACGGAAGAGTGTATCCATACTGTGGAATTTTATTTTGTGATCAAAATGAATGAAGTACACAATGGAGGGACCTTGACGACAGCTATGCTAAATGAGAACAGCCAGTCATGAGAGGCCACGTATGTTAGGATTCTGTTCTTAGGAACTGTCCAGAACAGGCAAATCTACAGACACAGCAGGTAGATGAGCGGTCACATCGGGCTGGAAGAGTTGGCGGGAATAGGGTGATGGGTACGGGGTTCCTTTTGGGGGTGAGGAAAGTGTTAAAAAATATATTGTGGTCATTTTCACACAACTCTGTGACAATACAAAACCATCGAATAGTCTCTTGACAATTGGCGATGTGTACAATATGTGAATCATGCCTCGATACAGCTGTTAAAAGTAGTTACAGAGTACGTCTTGCTTCTCAGCCCTTCTCTGGGGCACAGCACTACTACATTTGTCCTTGATAAGCTATCTGCTCACACAGAGCTTGTATTATAGTGGAGCAGACAAGCCGTAAGCCAGTAATGAAACGAATGCCATAATTTCAATTGTGATATGTGCTGTCGGAAAGCAGAACACAATGGTAGAGTGAAAGTGACCGAGGTGGGAGGGAGTCAGGGAGACAGGCTGGTCAGGGAGGCCCATTGAGGAGGAAACCCTAAGGGCAGAGACCTGAATGGTAAGAAGGAGCCAACCACGTGGAGGTCTGGGGTGGTGTCAGGTCCGCGCAGAGGAGACAGCCAGTGCCAGTGTTCCTGAAGAACAGAGACCTGCTGGTATAAAAAGATTCTAGTCTACAAGAAGTGGTTGAACTTGAAGTTGGAGAGAATGATCTTTTTTAAAAATTTCTTTTTGAGGGAGAGAGGAGAGAGAAGGTGAGCATGAGCCTGAGTGAGCAGGGGAGGGGCAATAAAAGAGAGGCAGAGAGAGAGAGAATCCCAAGCAGGCTCCATGCTGTCAGCACAGAAGAGCCCAACACGGGGCTCGAACTCACACACTGTGAGATCATGACCTGAGCTGAAATCAGGAGTCAGATGCTTGACCGACTGAGCCACCCAGGGGCCCCAAGAAGGGAATGATCTTTTTTTTTTTAATTTTTTTATACAGTGTATTTATTTTTGAGGCAGAGAGAGTTAGAGCACGAGTGGGGGAGGGGCAGAGAGAGAGGGAGACACAGAATCGGAAACAGGCTCCAGGCTCTGAGCTGTCAGCACAGAGCCCGATGCAGGGCTCGAACCCACGAACCGTGAGATCTGACCTGAACAGAAGTCGGATGCTCAACCGACTGAGCCACCCAGGTGCCCTAAGAAGGGAATGATCTTAAAGCTTATTTTGGTGATGCCATCTTCCTGTTCAGAAGCCACCAGTAGCTCCCATTTCCTGCTGTGTTTAAACATATTTCCTCTCTGGGCTTTTGAAGGCTTCTCCCTACTTGTCCTCAGATATTTCTACCATGTTTTCTGTTCTGTCCCTTAACGCAGCCAAACTGGACTTCCCATTACTCCCCAGGGAATATGCTTACTACTTTCCTGTTCCTGTAGTCTTTCTGCCTGGAACATTTACCTGACCTCCTTGCTCTTCTGGGAATCTTCTCTCTTTTGGAAGGAACATCTCACTGTCACCTTTTTGCTAAACCTTGCTCTGAAAGTATAGGTAAAATTTAGGTACAGTTTGCTCAGAATCCTCTTAGGGAATTTAATATAGTTAACCTTTTTTTTCCCCCCTCTTGGGGGAGTTCAGTATCATTCTGTAGCATGTGGGATGGTGTCTTGTTCTACATAAGTAACGATTAAATAGCAGTTGAGTCCCAACGTATTTTATAGACAGGCAATGCATATAAAGTGAACAATGAATCTGAACTTTGGAGAACAATTACGAAGGAGCTCTACTACCCAGTGAATAAAGAAGGCGAACAGTGCATAGTATATTCTATAAAGGAGCGTGTGGGAAGAGCAGTGACCTAGGAGTGATGAGTCATTTGTGTATGGATCCTAAAGTCCAGGCCTTCCTGGGAACTAGCCTGACCCTTATCTCTAAATGTTCCAGACCTCGACATCATCAGCAGGGTCATTCCTTCTGGCTTTGACTTCCATGAAAATTCTTCGGGTGAGAGTCAGAGTTCACAGTGTGACACTGCCTATGAACTAACTCCCAGGTCAGCCTAGGATCCGGATCGCTTCTGCGTGGAGCCCAGAGAACCTTGGGGACCCTGCTGGCCATAGTCATCTTCCCGGGGTGGCAGTGGCCTCCTATGCCTGTTAGGATAGTGGGAATGGCACAGAGAGTTCCCCCCATGGGGAAAAAAAATTGGTCTATAGTAAGAGACCGTTTGAGGTCGCAGGCACATTTTACTGTTTGTGTGGAATCCGCGGGAGTAGCAAAAATGAGCAGATTTGGTGCATAGGAAAGACCTAAAGCTCAGGAAAATGTAAGCAGTAGAATCTTGTGATGGTCGGACGCTCATGCAGGGCTTACCTGGATTGGCCGTTCTGAAGGACCCAAACGCTGGAGTTAAATCAGCTCCAAAGGAGAGATTACAGTGTCTGGGACAAACAGACATAAAATTAAGCCCTGGAGCTTAGTCCTTAAGGGGCAGCTTCACAAATATCCTTGGAGATCGGAAGTAAACTCAAGACAAATAGAGCAAATATCCACTGGGAGTTAAGTCCATTATAAAAGGAATGCTCTCCCGTTTGAGTGACATGGCCAGAAGCCAGTCCCGCATTCGAGATGGGTCTCCCAGTCCGACTTTTTCCCCTTTGATCCGATCTAAGTCTCAAATGACCAGTCCTTTAGGCCTAGACGGAGGAAAAGGTGAGTTATTTTCTGGGTCAGATGAAAGGGAAGTGTTCTCATGCTGTCTACAGTTCGAGAGTAGAACTCCCTGCTCTCCGTGGGGATGCTCTTCTGTAGCTGAGCCCCTTGTTAACTTCTTGTTTGGACTGTTGTACTAGTCCTGTCCCCACTGCCTTCTGCTTCGAAGGTTGCCACTTAGGTCAGAATAATTTTCTCAGAACCCAATCTGATCAAAAAGACTACTTCCTCCCCCTCCCCCTCCCCCTCCCCCTTCCCCTCTTCCTCCTCCTCCTCCTCCCCTTCCTCCTCCTCCCCTTCATCCTCCTCCCCTTCCTCCTCCTCCCCTTCCTCCTCCTCCCCNTCCTCCCCCTCCTCCTCCTCCCCTTCCTCCTCCTCCCCTTCCTCCTCCTCCCCTTCCTCCTCCTCCCCTTCCTCCTCCTCCCCTTCCTCTTCCTCCCCTTCCTCTTCCCCCTCTTCTTCTTCCTCCTCCTCCTCTTCCTCCCCCTCCTCCTCCTCTTCCTCCCCCTCCTCCTCCTCTTCCTCCTCTATTCTAAACCTAATTCAACCTGAACACTTCACCATTCTTTGCACAGTGCATGCCCTGCTTTGCTGCCCCAGTGTGTCATTCCCACTGCCTGGACATCCTCACGTGGGGCTCTCCCTCGTTCTGCAAAGCCCATCTGAGAGTATTTCCTCGAGTGAAATGGCCTGTGGCTAAAACTTCCTTCATTTAAACTCCCAGTGAAATTTGTATGCTTCTTTTTCCTGCCATTTGACACATTTAGCTTGTATTCAGTGTGTGTGTGTGTGTGTGTGTGTGTGTAATCTCTTGCTAGATAGCAATCTCCTTAAAGACAGGATTTTTTTTTTTTTTTTGGTTTGCCTTTGTTCTGCATACAGCACCTGGAAGAGTGCTTGCCGTACAGTTAAAATGCCCTCAGAAAATTATTCTGAACGGGAGAGTTGGCTGTGGGTAAATAAAGGCGGAGGGTCAATCAAAACTGCAGCGGATGTCAGTATGGTCCACTGCATATTTCTGGTTCTCCTCCCAGCCATGTGATAGGGTTGTACTTCCTTATTTTGGGCATTAAGGGCAGCCATGTAACCAATGGGATGGGCCAACACTGAAATGTTGGAAAGGTGAGCGGCAGGGACCCGTGTCCCTTCTTTACCAGTGTGTGCGGGATCCGCTGTGGTCTGCAAAGCCCCAGGGGGTGGCTTCCCCATTAGCCGGGGTCCTGACGGGATCTGACGAACGGCTCTCCCCGCCATTGCACGATGGACTCGTAATAGGAACTGGAAACAAGGCTTTGTGTTTTAAGTCACTGAGATTCATGGGTTCATTTGTTCCTGCTGGGAAATCGTGCTCATTGCACCAAACACCGAAATATAGCCGGCCTCCTCCTTAGCCTCGCACACAGAACAGGGATGGGATGGACTGGGGACAGGAGATGATGTGAATCTCTGGATACAAACCCTGTGACTTACTCGAAAGACCTCAGTGGTCTCTTCTACATTTTCTCCTTACAGAAATGAAAATTCGATGGGCTCAAAAAAAATACAATCAGAGGCCAGATAGTAGGTATTTCCAAATGGACGTTCGTGTGTTCTGTTGCCTAGAGATTTGCATTTCCTGAAAGAAATCCTAAACGTATCAGAGCTTAATTGCACCGAGCTGCTTCATTCTGGCTTTGCCAGCTCTCTGGGTGAGACCCACTCCATGGGTTCAGATATACATGTTCAGGCCCCGTAAGCCTCTCTAGAAGATCGAAGGCTTTTTTTCATTTCCATGAGGATAGAAACGTAGCGGATTGCATTCTGTGTTTTTATTTTTCCCCGTGAAATGAAAACAGCATGTTACCTCTGTACCTCGAATGATTGTTTAATAGGGGACGTGCTTCCTGCTTGCCAGTTGCACTTGTTTGTGCGTTCTCAAAGGGCCACCCCATGCTTCCAGAATTATGATTCCCCGACTGCTGCGGGATCCGCTTCAGTTCGCCGCCCCATTCCACTGGCCCTTCTGCCTTCATCGTTTAAGAGCCAGCTTCCCAGACGTCGGGATCTGTGCACTTCCTGATTTATGTGATGTGGACACAGCGGGGAACATCTGAGATTTAAAATGTTACGGCCCAAATTTCCGACTGTTGAAACGAATCCAGAGCAGCAGATTTTTTGTCTTTGGCAAGGCAGGACTGAAGCAACAGGCAGCAGTTTGGTTCGCTGATTTGCGAGCTGTTAAAAATCAGAATAACCTAAAACAGGGAGTGTGAGCACCGCATAATGTGAAAAATATTCTAAAGGTCACATGGTTGTGCAAGTCTGAGGCAAGTGAAGCACCATGAAACTGGAATTATTGTGAACACATTTGAAACCACATGTGGACATGCGGATTTTGTATTTTTGCTCAAATAGCCTGTTACCAAAGTAGTCAGAATCTTACCTAATTCACTGTAACATCAAAGAGGTGGAGATTCTAATGAACCCCAAAGACCCTTCTCCCTTTTAGAGTCTCTGCTTTGGCGACTATCTTTGACATTTACTTCCTTCCCTTGTAATGATTTTCCTTTGCTGTCAGTCTGTCTTTTAACATTTGTTGCAAATGTTTTAGAATGTCCATAGGATGCTAAGCCTGGGAGATGCAGCTGGGCACAAAAATCTCTACTTCTGGAAACTTAAAATACTCACAGGAGGAGGGTAGCAGCTTGCTTCAAAACAAATCACCCCAAACCCAGGGGCTTAAAACAATAAGCATTATGGTTGTGAGGCTGTTGAGTTGACTGGTAGGTTCTCCAGTCAACTGGTGGTCCGCCCAGGGCCTGGCTGGTCTTGGATGCCTTCGCGCACATTCCCAGTGGCTGGTGCTGGCCGCTGGCTCAGATTATGGGGGTAATTGGCCGTTTGCCTTCCATCATCCACCACAGGCTGGCTTGGGCTTCTTCCCGTAGGGACAAGATGGTAGCCCAGCAGCTAGAAAGAGGAATTCTTCGAGTATAAGCCCTTTGCACATCTCTGCTTGTGTCTTATGCAGTACCACTCCCTAAGTCCAAACAAGCCACGTGACCAAGCCCAGCTTCGAGAGGTGGTGACCTAACGTCAGTCCTTCATAGGAATGGGTGCAAAGGATGTGGCCATATTTCTCAGTCCATCACAGGGACACTGCTGATAAACAGCAAAAGTATGTCCATTGGTAGTTAGTACTATAGGCAAGAAAGCAGGGAAGGGGAGCGTCTGGACATTTTTTTTTTTTTTCCAGTTGTAAACAGGATGGCTAGGGAAGTTGTCCTGGAGAAGGTGACATGTGTAAAGAGCTGGAGAAGGTGAGGGAAAGAAATGAGCCTGGCATATATCTGGGAGAGGCACATTCTAGTAGAGAACCCAGCCAGTGCAAAGGCCCTGGACAGGCGAGAGCCTGATATGTTGAAGAAGAGTAGGTAGGAAGATCGGTGAGGCTGAGTGATATCTGGGTAGCACATGGGCTGGAGAGGTCGTGGGGGTGGTATGGGGAGGTAAGGTAGATCCCTTATGTTGGTGCTTCTCACATTTTAATGTGCATTTAAGGCCCTTGGGGATCCAGTTAAAAGGTGCATTCTGATTTAGTAAGTCTGGGATGGGGCCAGAGTTTGTAGCTAACAAGCCCTTGGCGATATCAGTGGTACCTCTGGGCCGGGGACCACACTTTGTGAAGCAAGCCTACAGCTCTCCACAGGCTGAGCACAGTAAGGACTAGATTGCCTCCGAGAGGGTTAGATAGGAAGACCATCGGACTTGTAGCAGACATGTGACCTACTCTATGCTACCTTATAAGAGAAGGTAATGTGTACACACACAGAGTGCAAGGAGATGGAGGCATCACGCAGCCCAGCGTGGAGAGGGTGTTGTCTGGATTTAGCTCACGTAGCTTCAGTCATCTGATGGCCTCTACAGGGCTTGCCCTTCTGCTTTGCTGGTAAGTAAGTGAGAGACCCGTCTCTGGACGCCTTTCACCCTACCCCACTCCCATGCCAGATCTGTTCCAGAACAAACTGGCTCTGTCTCCTCACACTCACCCAAATCCTGATTGTTATCTGGCCTTTTCTTTCTCGGATTCTCAGCCTCCTTGACTCAGTGGTTCTCATTTCCTGGCTCCACAGTCCAGTCACCGGGGAGCCTTCACTGACCTGTTTAAGTGGCTCTAGGGTGAGGTCTGGGCAACAATATTCTTAAATATGCAGCCAGGATAGAGAACAACCACTTACCTGATATGCTGGTAGTCCCGTCCCCCACCCACCCCAGTACAGCCCTGAGCACAGAGCTTCTCTTTCCCTGAGGAATCCATTCTCCAGCCCTCCCCCACCTCTCTAGCCTTAACCTTCTCTCTTTTCACAACCGTCAAAACACATGATCATCAGCTCATTTTCAACCCTATTGCATTTTGATGGTTCCAGCCTCCATGGTCAGATTTTTGCTAACTTAGAATCTATCTGTGTTTGGAGAGGGGGCTGATCTTTGTATAGCTATGCTTATATATAGCTTCCACACAGAGGGTCTCACATTTGGGCTTTTTGTGTATAATGGATATCAGAAGGCCATGGCCACATAACAGACCTTTAAGTGAACTCCAGGATCTTACCCAGGGGGGCAGGATGCTGGGAACATGGGCTGGAAGATCATTTGGCTCCAGGTTCGATTTTGACGAAATGTCTCCCAATCAGTTTCGTGCTCTGGTTGGATTGAAACACAGTGTGCATTTGAAACTTTCATCTCGTGTGTCATTACTACCCTTCACTGTTTATAGCAAGTACACTCGGAATGAATATGCATTGCTCATTCTGAAACTATCTGCTGAATAGTATAGTTATATTTTTGTACCAAATAAATATGCTACACATTTTAGCATTTCTCTATTTTATAATACAGCAGGCAGCTCAAACTACAGAAGCGGCCCGGGGTCTGTCTCAGCCTTTGAGAGGTCCTTCTGAAACCCTGGGTGACTCCCGAGAATGCCTTTTTTTTTTTCCCCTTTAGTTCAGCCTGTTTGTGTGTATGTCTTATTTGAAGGTCCTGTTTGCTCTTTAATGACTTTTTGTTCTCTGATCAGAGCAGGAAATCAAGAAAAATGAAAGGCAGTGCAAAATATTATCTGTAAATTATATCACGAATTCCCTGTATTATCATGTACCCGGAATGACTTGTCCGTGCATCATTAACTTGTAACAGATTTAAACTAATTATTAACTCAACCAGATGGGTTTACTTGAGTGTTATCATAAAGGGCTCTGAGTATGCCAAAGCTCCATAAAATTTATTGCTTGAATCTTGCTGGATCCAGCATTCCATTAAGGTACTGCTTTTTGCCCCCACATTACCATACTGGCTTTGTTTTCTTCCTTATAGTTGGGAAGAAAGTACGTGTCGGGGACATAGGGGTTGTATTAATTAATGGCAATCTGTCTTGAAAGAAATGCCACTGCTAACATTCTGTGGCCCGAGAACAGTCCTAATAATGTTTCCTGAACTGTAAATGCCCGTGAGGTAGTTAGAACCATTGGGTTTTAGAGTTGAGGGCAAAAGTGGGACCTTGTCCCTCCCTGCTCCCCCATTATAAAGATGAAGAAACTGAGGCCCAAAAAGAAAAGGTCTGGATAGAACACTAGACTTGGTATTTAGCAGACCTGAGTTCTAGTATCTTCAAGCACCAATTATTTTTCAAAATAAAAAAATTTTTTTTATAGTTTAGTTTTGAGACAGAGAGAGGCAGAGCATGAGTGGGGGGGGGGGGCAGAGAGAGAGGGAGACACAGAATCTAAATCTGAGCTGTCAGCACAGAGCCTGACAGGGGACTCGAACTCATGAACCGTGAGATCTTGACCTGAGCTGAAGTCGGGTGCTTAACCGACTGAGCCACCCAGGCGCCCCTTCAAGCCCCAATTATAAAAGTGATCCCTGAGAGTTGCCTTATTAATAATGTAGAGAAGCTTTTCTGGTCATCCTGTTCTTTTCTAGGCAGCATACACATTTCTTGAATAATCGTTGCTAATAATTTTCATATTTATAATGGGCTCTGTTTCCTTAGGAGATACGCACGAGGGAAAATTTTCATGAATGTATTGGTATGTGGTATGTGAACAAAGAACCCAATTTTGGAGGCACTATTTTTTCTCTAGTTCTGTGAAAATCTGTTATGCCCTTTTTATTAAACTAACTTGAAAAGAATTGTTCGATATTTTTCCTGACTCCGATACAGCAAAATGTCTGTCCTACCTTGGTGACTGTTTAGTAATAAGGTAAATGATTGGCCTAATGGCTAAAGCATGATTGATTGGTCTTAATATCTCAGTGAGTCCCTCGGAACCAGAGAACTCTTTCCTGAGGAAAGTCAGACGGCTCATTGTGGGAAAGGTAGGTGAGTTCATCACTTCTGCAAATAGGAAAATGGCCTCTTATAATGGGGAGGCGGGTGCCTTTCCCCCTGACTACAAGCCAAACTCGGCGTTCCTTGGCGGATCCTGACTGTATTATGGGATTTTGTTAAACTGTGCTGTGAGGGGCAGATTGCTGCATCCATCGCGTTGAGCATAGAAGTTCCTTTTATAGATCTCTGAAAGTTATGCAGTAACCAAAACAACAGAATAGAGACATATCAGCATATCTAATGCAGTCACGGTAAGAATTGAAATTAACATGATACATTTGAAATGGGAGTAAATGCTTGTGGCCGCCCAGACTGTTCTCCACGCTGGGTCTTTGTCACTTTAGTTTATGGGGGCTTTAAACCTATTTCACTTAGCTACAGAACATTGGCATGTTTGAGCTAAGAAGGAGGAAAACTCATGGAGCCCCATTCTTCTAAACTGACTGCATCTGTTTGAGTGATACAGATGTAGCAATCAGGCAATATCCAGTGTTTGGAATATTAAAATAACGCAGGGATTAATTTCCAGTCCTGTGGAAGCCTCAGCTAGAAGGTGAATATATATTAAATACACTTGTTTCTTCATTTATGCCGATACGAGATATTTGTCCAGATAAGTGTACGTCTTCAGTTACCGCAGAAATCTGTAAACATCGCAGTGATTCCTTCAGCAAAACACTGTATTGGGTTTATCTTTTATGTCAACGGTAAGTACTTAGGAATGATAGAAGAGAGAGAACTTAAAACTCAATCTACTGCACCAAGTACATTTTCTTAAACATCACTTCTAACTTTCTATTTTATAGATACAAACATTTACTTGGTAGGCATAATGGTTATTTAAACTCTCTTTTTGGGTTTATTTGGCATATATCTAAGACCAAGCAAGCTGCTGAGAGAAAGGTCAATGGACTTTTTATGTTAAGAAAAGAATTGTTAACAGTGTGGCGCTTTAACCAGCCTCAGGAATTGTTGAGATAAAGATATTAATCCTAGAGTTAATCAGGTTGGAGTTGAGCCTTTAATAAAAATTGAAAATATGACTCCAAGCACGAATGATGATATTCTTTAGTTAGCCTACTCTGGTTTAAGTATAGAATGGTGAAAATGAGACTGAGCTTGGTGTCAGAAGAAATATCTTATTCCTATCACTTGTTTATCCTAAAAGATTGAGTAAATTGCTGAATTTAGCCGGACTTCAGTCTTATTATTTGGAAAATCAGGATAATAATTCGTATTTCACAGTATTCATTCACTCACTCGTTCGTTTTACAAG
Source organism: Hyaena hyaena (assembly GCF_003009895.1). Taxonomy (NCBI): domain Eukaryota; kingdom Metazoa; phylum Chordata; class Mammalia; order Carnivora; family Hyaenidae; genus Hyaena; species Hyaena hyaena. Next base: position 88,706 of record NW_024081453.1, on the reverse strand, counting down.
TGCTCCTTGGGCATGCCGTGTGCCAAGCACTGTGGTGTGCGCAAGCAGGAGAGCAACATTTTAAAAGTTAGTAGGGAAATAAACAGCATGACCAGATAGTAACTGGGGAAGGTCACTTAGCAAGGAGCTCAAAGAAGATTTTTTTCCTGAGGAAGTGAAGCTGGAGATAAGATCAGCAGAATGAGAAGGGGGTTAGGCCATAGGAGATTGAAAAGGAATTCCAGGCAGATAGGATAGCAAGTGCCAAGGTCCTGAGGCTAGGTAGAGGGCCCGGGGGGCTGGATGCCAGTTATGAGGTGGTGCTAGGAAGTGGCACTAGGAAGGTGGACAGGAGTCAGATCGGGTAGCTCCTCATGGGCCAAATAAAGGCATTTTTGGTTTTATTATAAAAGTACCAGGAAGTAACTGGCCACTCTTACCAAGAGGTGTGACATTATCTTAATTACTCATATAAAACAGTGTATGGGGAAGCACTTTAAAGATGGAAACAGCATGTGCCTATAAGCAATTAATTGTTACCTGGGAGGGAACAAGACAGACGCCTGTGGCCTGATGAGTTATCCTGTTCACAAGGTTGTCAAATTCTTAACGTGGGCAGTGGTACTAAGACACTCAGATAATCCAAAACATCGGCAGTATTTTTACATGTTTTGGGGCCACTTGTGTGTGTGGAGGTGACGGGGAACAGATCTACCCTGGTAGTGGTGTGCTTAAGCCAATGTTCAAGTTTTGTTGGCGGTGAACATGCATCTACTGAAAAACCGGATGTCAGCTGAGAAGTAGCATTGAATTAAATATTTGCCCCTTGGTGGGGCGCCTGGGTGGCTTAGTCGGTTAAGCGTCCGACTTTCGCTTAGGTCATGATCTTGCGGTTCGTGGGTTCGAGCCCCGTGTTGGGCTCTGTGCTGACTGACAGCTCAGAGCCTGGATCCTGTTTCAGAGTCTGTGACTCCCTCTCTCTCTGACCCTCCCCTGCTCACGCTGTCTCTCTCTCTCTCTCTCCTAGAAATAAATTAAAAAAAAACACATTAAATATTTGCCCCTTGGTGATTGAAAGCCTACATAGACCATTTATGCAGAATTATGAATTTGTAGTTTTGGAATATCACGGACAGGGAGTATGAATAAAACAGGACTCCAGAGGAGATGTTGATAATTTAATACAAATACAGCTTTGCTTTATAAATTGAGCATATCTGCTGATATAATTGCGGTGATATTTGGGAGGATTTTATTCATCTCCTCTGTGTTGGACGAACCTTCATTCAATTTGTTTTTAACGTTTATTCATTTTTGAGAGACAGAACATGAGCAGGGGAGGGGCAGAGAGAGAAGGAGACACAGAATCTGAAGCAGGCTCTCAGCACAGAGCCCGATGTGGGGCTCGAGCTCCCAAATGCTGAGATCATGACGTGAACCGATGTTGGACGCTTAACTGACTGAGCCACCCAGATGCCCCAATTGATGGACGAAAATAACATTTTGCTATGAAGACATCCATTGAGATAGCAGAACCTTTTTCTTGAAGAGGAAGAAAAATCTGTTCTTCATGGCTTGAGGCATTTATTGAAAATTTAGAAATTGTTATTGATCTTTCTATATGGGAAGCAGAAGCCAAAAAGATATAGCCTGCGTAAAGTAGAATATGGAAGGACCTACTGGTTATTGGAAGACAGCTTTTAATTTTTAATAGTTATAATTATTAGTATGTAGATCACCTGTGAAATTTTTGTTCTGGAAACTTTACCCACTCGGTTCTGAAATGAACTGATGTGTCACAGATAACCACACCTCTCTTCGTGCCATGAACATTATTAATGTTTTAAATTATCTCCTAGAATTGAGTTTGGATAAAATTCTACGTGAAATCTAATTTTATTGAAGACTTAGATCAGGCCCTTAGCGTTATAAAAGGGTGAAACCTGGAATGATCCCCCTGTTTTTACTTTACGGATTGTACGGGCGCATGGAAGCGTTAGGTTCGTACTTGATCTTGACTGCACAGGTCGAGATAGACAACAGAGTGCTTGCGTCCTTTTTTTAAATGTTGCTTCCTCAGTCATGCGTGGTTGGGACTTCCTCATCTCTTCCTCTTGAGTTGGTTGAGCAGGGTGATGACCAGATTCTGATTCAGGCTGGGGTGGGGCTTGCCCTTGTGCATTTCTGCCAAGTTTACAGGGGATACCAGTATTACTGGTCTGATGCTTCTGGTCCCGGGGCCACACTTGGAGAATCCCTGGGCATAGATTTTTTACTCACTTTCAAAGCACTTCTATTAAGTGTGTGGTTAACAGCACTCAGGAGACCCTAAGCCATTTCTGTGTTCTCGTCTTTGTTTCAAAATTTCCAGCCATATTTTCAGTGTTTACAGTAGTTCATTTGGCACAATCAGTCATATTCTGTTGTGATGAAGGTCGTCATGTTAGTGGAAAGCAGTACTTTACTAAGAAATGTCAAAACACTTCATTCCTTTGATAAAAGGAAAGCCTTCTATCTCTTGGATGGTTCTCAGGGTTACCATTTGCATTGTGTAATTTCCAAGGTTTGAAGTGGTAGCTATAGCTTTAGGGAAGTTCCTTGATTAAGTCAGTTTGATAATGTATTTTCACCCAAACAACTTCTTAACGTTTTTTGCTCTTGCATTCATATCTCCTTTCCAATAAGCTCACATTGATGACTGAGTTGTTCCTTACGGACTTAAAAAAAGAATGTATTTGGTTTATTGAGGTATCATTTGCATGCAGTAACGTTCACTGTAGAGGTCTATGAGCTTTGACAAATGGATGTACCCATGTAACCACCTTCATAATAAAGACTCAGAACAATTTTGTCACTTCAGAAGACTGGTGTAGTACTTCTTTGTAATTAGCCTCTTGCTATACCCCCAACTCCTGGTAACCGCTAATGTATTTCCTCGTCCATATAGCCTATTCTAGAATGCCATGTGAAGACAGTAATGTAGTATATGACCTTCTGAGCCTGGCTTCTTTCCCTTGCTCTAGTGCATTTGAGATTCATCCCTGATTAATTGACCAGTAGGTTGGTCCTCTGTATTGAGGAGAAGTATTGCATTGTATGGATTTATCAGTTTTTCATCTATTTGCTAGTTGTAGGACATTGAGTTGTTTGGTGATGATGACTAAAGCCACTATACATATTCATTTCCAAGTTTTTGGCAGAACATACATTTTTGGTTTTCCGGGGGAAAATATTTAGGAGTGGGATTTCTGGGTCCTCTAGTAAGTGAATGCTTCATCTTCTAAGAAACTGCTAAGCTGGTTTTCAAGGATTCCCAGCAACAATGTATGAGCCTTTCATTTACCCACATCTTCCCCATCACTTGGTATTGACATTTTTTCTCTATTTTACTAGATGTGTATCCATGACATCTTTGATAGAACCGGCTAAGAGCAGCCCACAGTGGCAGAGCCTCATGAGGTATAAAAGTAGGACCCAACCTCCCATCTGCCTGGATGTAGAACCTCACATCTGGCTGGAAACCTCACTTACTTTTCCTCTGCCATTATGTCACATGCTGGTTTATCCCCTGCTCTGGGCCCAGTGTAGGGTCACTGTCCTGAAGTGCTACCTCTGCTAATCCCCAGGAAGGACCAAGATGGGGAGGCATCTGTGAACAGCCATCAGCAAAGACATGGCGGGCACTTCTCTTCCTAATAATCTTTTTTTTTTTTAGTAACTGGAAGTTTGTACCTCTTCGTCCCCTTTACGTATTTCACCCATCCCCCACCTACCTCCTCTCTAGCAACTGCTAGTCTGTTCTCTATATTTAAGAATTTTGGGGGCGTCTGGGTGGCTCAGTCGTTTAAGCGTCCAACTTCAGCTCAGGTCACGATCTCATGGTTTGTGGGTTCGAGCCCCATGTCAGGCTCTCTGCTAATAGCTCCGAGCTGGGAGCCTGCTTTGGATTCTGTCTCTCTTTCTGTCTCTCTCTGTCTCTGTCTCTGTCTCTCTCTCTGCCCATCCCCAACTCATGCTCTGTCTCTGTCTCAAAAATTGAATAAACATTAAAACATTAAAAAGGATTTTGTTTGTTTTGTATCTTAGATTCCACATATAAGGGAAATCATATGGTATGTGTCTTTCTTGATCTCCTTTCACTTAGCACAATACCTTCTAGTTCCATCCATGTTGTGGCAAATGGCAGGATCTCATTCTTTTTTATGGCACACCTTTGTCCACTCGTCTATCAGTGGACACTTGGGTTGCTTCCGTATCTTGACTGTTGTAAGTAAAGCTGCAGTGAGCAGTGCATGTGTCTTTTATAGTTAGCTCCTTTGCTTTCTTCAGGTAAATACCTACAAGTGGAATTGCTGGATCTTATGGGAGTACTATTTTTAATTTTTTGAGAAACCTCCATACTGTTTTCCACAGTGATTGCACCAGCTTACGTTCCTACCAAGTGTGCACAAAGGTTCCCTCTTCCCCATATCCCTCCCGACCCTTGTTGTTTCTTCTCTTCGGTGCTCACCATCCTGACTGATGGGAGGGGATCTCTCATTGCATTCCCTTGATGACGAGTGATGGTGACCATCTTCTCCCGTGTCTGTTGGCCGTCTGTATGTCTTCCTTGGAAAGAATGTCTATTCAGGTCCTCTACCCATTTTTATAGTGGATTGTTTGTTTTTCTGGTGTTGAGTAGTCCAAGTTCTTTATATCTTTCGGGACTTAGGCCCTTACCACATAGACCATTTGCAAATTCATTAGGTAGCCTTTTCGTTTTGTTGATGCTTTCCTTCACTGTGCAAAAGCATTTTATTTTAGTGTAGTCCCCATAGTTTATTTTTGCTTTTGTTTCCTTTGCCTAAGAGATCTGTCCATAAATATGTTGCTAAGGCCAATATCCAAGATATTACTGCCTATGTTTTCTTTTAGAAGCTTTATAGTTTCAGATCTTCAATCCGTTTTGAGTTTATTTTTGTGTCTGGTATAAGAAAGTGGTCTGACTCCATTCTTTTGCATGTAGCTGTCCAGTTTTCCCAGCACCGTTTGTTGAAGAGAATGTCTTTTCCTCATTGGGTATTCTTACCTTCTTTATCATAGATCAATTGACCATATAGTTGTGGGTTTATTTGTGGGCTCTCTATTCTTTTCCATAGATCTGTGTGTCTGTTTTTGAGCCAGCACCATACTGTTTTGATTACTTAGCTTTGTAGTAGATCATGAAATCTGGGATTGTGACACTTGTAGTAAGTTATTCTTTTTTTTAATTGAGGATGTCAAAACTATCAAGTGTCCTGAATACACATAGTCTCTATCTCATGTTTTGAATGCTCACCCCCTTAAAAGATTCAGAATCTTCCTTTTAGGAACAAAACATGTCATTTAAAATGCTGTAGAGCTCAAAATAGCCTCTGTTTCCCAATATAATAAAATACTAGGAATTCTAAGTCTGGTTATGCTGAATACATTTTTCTAGTTTTTTTGAAGGTGAGGAGGGCTTTTGAAATAATTAAAGAAATGAATAAAAGAACAGTACATGTCAGTTACACTAGTACCGAAGTCAAATTAATTAGAGATTTTTCTCATTTAAATGTATTTTAATTAATTAGTTAGGAATATTTGAATGGAGATTGCCAGACTCAGAGTAAATTGTTCCATTTGTTCAGAATGAGATGGATGGATTAGAATAGTGATTCTTCACCTTGGTTTTACATCAGAATCACCTAGAAAGCTCTTTTAAAAAATACTGATATGCTAGTCTTAACTCCATCTCTGTCTGTCTTTTTAATGTTTATTCATTTTTGAGGGAGACAGAGAGTGAGTGAGTATGAGTGGGGGAGGGGCAGAGAGAGAGGGAGACACAGAATCCGGAGCAGCTCCAGGCTCTGAGCTGTCAGCACAGAGCCCGACATGGGGCTTGAAACCCACGAACTGTGAGATTCTGACCTGAGCTAAAGTTGCACACTTAACAGACTGAGACACCCAGGTGCCCCTTAACTCAGACTCTTAAATCAGAATCTCTGGGATTGGTGTGGGGAGACCTAACATTAGTAATTTTTGTAGTGCCCGTACAATTCTAACATGTAACAGGAGTTGAGAATCATTGAATCTAAAGAAAATTTACCATTCCAGCAGTAATTCCAGAAATGGTTCTAACTATCCAAATACATGCTATTTTCTGTTTATTTCCATGTATGTGGCTTCAAGTGGCTAAGGTGATCAGTAATGAAAAGAATACAGACCTAAATGCAGGCTACGCGTGCTCTTTCTCTCTCAGCCTCTCTTGGACTCTCTATTTCCTTTGTGGGTGTGTGATGTGTATCTTACAAGCAGGTGGAATAGCTTAAATATAAAACAATAACTTCTTTTAGTTTTTCCAGAAATTACTTACAGATGGGTTGTTAAAAACTTTGTAAAAGAATAGCGGACTCTAAACAGCAGTAATGAATGTTCTTATCTGAGGAATATACAAGGGTTATTTTACATTAAGGACGTAATTTTTCACTTTGGACCAAAATGGATTGAAGGCAATAAAAGCCTGATGCCGTTTACAGTTCATTCTTAGAGAACTGTTACAAACACAGTGTATATTGGATGCTGAGCCCAGTGCTTATCTCATGTACTACTATGAGAAATTGAGTTCCTTGGGGGGAAATATTCTGATGGAGTCAAGAAGGCCTAACTTTCAACCTTGTAGTTGACACAGTGGGGTTGAAGAGCCAAGTCCGAAAATTAGCTACATTTTAGTTGAGACTTTCTTTACTGTGTCTACAGTGTGTCTGGATCGGTACCTGGCATATTGTACACACTTGGTAAATATAGTCATCATTTCTGGGCAGGCTCTAAGTGTCTAGAGTAGAATATGGAAAATGGCATTCAACCTTCACATTCACATTTACACTTAAGAGATTCAAATAAAGACCGGAGGAGAGAATCACATTAAAAAGGGGTTCTGAGGATTGTTTCTAGTTGGCCAAGTTCATTCTCAAATTGAAAAATATTTTCAATTTGAAGCTACTTCTCATTAGGAGAACATCACCAAGGGGAAGTCATGGGATCATGGACTGCAGCCTGGCCATCGTATGTGGGATTAACACGTGTGGCATTCTGGGCTCCATTTTCCGGTGAGGTGTTATACATGTTGGCTTGTCTAGGGAAAGCAAGACCCGAGAAGACTTGTTGCATGAGAAAAAAGAAAAGAAAAGGAAAAAAGGAAGCACTTGGGTGGTCAGCCAAGAACAGGGAAGACCTTGTGGGGATGGGTTGGCCATCTGGCAGGTAGAAGAGGGATGGATGAGAGGCTAGCACTGGGAGTAGTCAGTGGACTTAGGCTTATTCTCTGGAAGAAGTTTCCAACCAGTAGGCTACCTCAGGCAATGCAGTGCTCTGTACAGTTTGAAGAATGGATTCTGCATCCAGTGGGGTAGATTGGATTAAAATCCTGCTATGGTTTTTTCCTAATTCTGATATTCTGTGATTTGCTTTGAGGCAAGTCTTGGGTCCCGTGTGAATCGTGGGCCAGACCGTAGATTTCTCACTTGAAACTGGGAAAATTGGTTGCTTACTCTGTTTTCTCAGTCTCGCATTTCCTTTGTGAAATTCTATCTGTTGCTTGCTTGCTCGGGATTTGTAATAAGATGTTTTTGATGACCTGCTTTTAAGATGAACTACAGGGACCTGGGGTCTCCCACACTCTGCTGATCAGGTAGCTTTAGGATAAAATAATGAGGCCTCTCGTGTTGGTGAGGCCAATGAGGTAGGATGGGAGTATCTGAGATGCCCATGGAATCAATGGTGAAACAAAGCCCTTTGAATACATTTTAAGGAAAAGTTAAAGTGCGCTAGAAAAAGCTTAGAGTTTTGGAGTCTGACACTTCCCCATTTGAATGTGCAACTTACCTTCTCTTGTGTTTGGATTCCATTTCCTTCTCCCTAAAACTAGAAAAATTCTTCCTTTGTTGGGATGATAGGAGAGAATGTAGGAGAGCATCAGTAAGCGGTAGCTTCGGTTATAGGTAGTGTTAACTGCCTAATGGCTTTGAAAAAACAAGCCATTTGCTAGTTCTCTTTTGCTGGGCAAATGGCTTTATCTTGGTTTTCAGTTTTTTTTTTCTTTTGAAGATTAAACTTGATACTGCTAATACTGAGCTCAGCAGAGGGCTGGGCCACTATTAAACAGTTATTATGTTGGTACAATTATTTGGATGTTGATAATTGAATACCCAGAGAGTCCGAAAAATTACCCAAAATAAATAGGCTCCAAATACAGACACTGTAGTTTCATTTTCTTTGCTTCCCAATGGATGTCTCCTGAGGTACTAGCTCTAGCTTATAGTGGTTTCTTACTGCTCCTGTAACAAATAGCCACAAACTTGGTGACTTAAAACAACACAAATGCGTTATCTCACGGCCCTGGCAGCCAGAAGTCCTAGCCTAAAATGAAGGGGTCAGTAGAGTTTCATTCCTTCTGGGGAGTCTAGAAGACTCCTTTCTTTACCTTTTCCAGCCTCTAGAGGCCCATCCACATTCCTTGGCTTGTGGTTCCTTCTTCTACCTTTGGAACCAATGGCATAGCATTTTCAAATTTCTCTCTCTCTCTCCTCTTCCTCTTTCTCTCCCTTCCCCATCTCTGATCTGTGCTCCTCTCTCTCTCTCTCTTTCTCTCTCTCTTCCCCTCTCCCCCCTCCCTCTCCCTGTCCCTATCCCCAACCTTCTCCTTCTGCCATCAAATCTTATCTAACTTGGTTCCCTCCCTCTTATAAGAACCCCTGTGATTACATTGGACCCAACCACATGATACAGGATAATCTCCCTATCTCCGAATCCTCTGTCACAGTTGCAAACTCTCTTCCGCCATCTACGGTGACATCTTCATAGGTTTTGGGAATTGGGACATGCACATTTGGGGGCAGGGCACCATTTAACCCATTACCCGCCTGCCTATCTTAGAACGTTGCACTGAAATCCTACAGATTATTCATCTTTCCTTGAGCACCTTGATTTAAAGAAAAAAAAATATATGGTAGTGATTTTGCTCTGAATTCATGTACCCTAATGCCATTTTCTGAAGAGCTCTCTGAAGAGCTCAAATGCTGAGCCTGAACTTGAAGGAATTCAGGAAAAAATCACAAGTGGCCTCTGATATTCGAAACTAGAGTCTAAGAAAGATACTCCTCATGTTATTTTGTAGCATTCCGTGGCCCCAAGCAATTGTATCTAAGATGTGTGGTGCCAGACCGTACTGTTTAACTTAGAATGCCCCTTGAACTTCTCCGTGAAGGGTATGCCTTAAAGCTGCTTTCTCACATGAAGATACTTATGTAAGTTTCTTTTGCATCTGCTCAGAGTAGATCGAAACATCCCTAGAAAACATCGCCTTTGTGTACAGCTCTTAAGAGCACAGCCTTCTGGGTAATTGAGATCTCCGGGTGGCTGTGGTTTTAAATGCATCCTAAGAAACCTTTGGCTTTAAACAGCTTTTAGAGTAGTTAAGACCATATGCTGTGGAGCTAGGCTACCCAGGACCCACCTGAACGTCACGCTTTGCCAGCTGTGTGGCCCTAGGCAATCTCTTAAACTTTGCGAGCTTTTGCTTTCTTGCATGTAACATGGAAATCACAATACTTGCTTCACACTGTCTTGTGATGAGGGAGGGCCCAGTGCAGTAATGCCTGGGTTTGCACTCTGTAAATATTAGCAGTTCATCAGCTTTCTGCATTGACTTACCTTCTTCTTTAATAGTTAATTCAACGGCCTTGTTATAAATATCACTTCCGTTCAGTGACTCCAAGAGGTCATTGACTATGGAGGGACGAGAGAGGGGACTGAGAAACATAAAGGCAGATTTGGCCAGTGGGAAATGCTCACTTTTCAGACATGTTTACACGTGGGGACTTTATTCATTCAACACTTAGTAGGCATAAAGCATATGTCGTGTTATATGTTAATGTTCTATCATAGAAGGAGTTATAAAGAAATGAGCAAGGAACTTTCCCAAAGGTTTAGAGGCATGCTCACTATTGCTTTGATCACCCCAAGGGCAAGGGGCCATTCATTGATTTGACGCATTTGTTGGATAAGCCTAGCACTGTTAAGAGGAGCTAAGGTGAATTGGTGGAATGAAGCAAAAATCCCTGCCCTTATGGGGGAAGACCAATAACAAGTGGGATAAATAAAAGTTATATGTAATAGGTTAAATGGTGATAGATGTTACAGGAAAAAACAAATCATAAAAGGGGAGGTAGAGTATGCTGAAAAAGCATGGTGGCAGTTTTAAATCGGGTGGTCAGTGAAAGCCTTCCTGTAAAGGGAGCATTTGACCAAAGACCTGAAAGCAGAGAGGATGTATGTCAGAGAGATCTAGAAGATTCCAGGCAAAGGAAAAGCAGGTGCAAAGACCCTGAGGTTGGCGTGTTCTTGCTGACTTGGGGGAAAGCAGTCGTGGCCACCTTTTCTTTGGTTCTACTATAAAATGTTACAGAGTCTGGAGAACACAGAAGGCAAATTATTGGAGTGGTTTTAATATTCTTGGGGAAGCACAAAAGAGGCACCAGAGTGAACATTTAAATGAAGGAGAAGCAGTTTATCCAGTTGCTGTCTCTGTAACCGTAAAAGGAATTCAGCAAGTTGACGGTTTGGGCCTTTCCATGTGGAGCCTCGGAAAGGGGTTGGTCAGCAAGACTAGTGAGCTTGGTGACTCAGTTCTTCTCCATCTCACCGGAGTGGGGGAAGAGATGTGGGGGAAGAGAGGTGGGCTGGCAGGTAAATTCCAGCGTCAAGTAACTGGTCCTTAAGCTTTCCAGTCTGTAAGTCATTCCACAGACGGGAAAGAGTGAACCAGAAATCACTAGAGGGGAGTTTATAACTTTTGAAATCAGCATTCTTGCCGTATAATTTACATACCCCCTCATGCAGCCGTTTTTGTAGGAAGTTTGATGAGTGTTGACAAATCTGTACGCCCCGTGGTATACTGATAAATAAATGCCAAACATGCGATTCTTCAGGAAGAAAAGAAGCCCTTATTTTTGTAGTCTTTGCCAGTTTTTCCCGATATATTAGTACTTCCATCATTGTTGATTTCAAGTCATGAATGCGATGTCACTGAACAGGGTGTTGGGAAGAGATGAAATTGGATTATAAGCCTACGATGAAGTGGTCCCACCTCATCTAAGCACTTATCGCTGATGTTGTGATCACCGTACTAACAATACAGTGCATTACCAACCGTCCAGATTTCTCCGGGTTTTCCCAGTCAGTCCCCACTGCACATCTAGGCTGTCCCTGTTGTGTTACCTTCATCATAGTTTGACATAGTCCTAGCATTTCATAGCAGTGCAATTATACAGTAAGCTTTCTTCCGCATCAGCACGATGTTTTGAAATCTATCCATGTTGTTGCATATATCAGTAGTTTCTTCCTTTTTATTGCTGGGCATTCCACTATGTGGATATACCACAATGTATTTTACCATTTACCTGTTGATGGATATTTGCACTGTGCCCTGTGTTATCGAGAGGGTGGCTGTAACCATTTGTGGATGAGTTTTGTTTCAAAATAGAATTTCATTTCTTTTCTGGGTAAATACCCAGAAATGGAACATGTGATTCCTAAGGAGGATGTGTGTTTCATAAGAAATTACCAAATGATTTTCCAAGGATATCGAACCATTTTACACTCCTACTAGCTACGTGCGAGAGTTGCAATGTTCCACAATCTTATTAGATCTTGGTATGGTCTTTCCTTTAAACTGTAGGCATTTTGGTGTGTGTACAGTACAATTATGATTTTAATTAGCATTTGAGCATGTTTTTACCTGCTTATTGGCTATTTGTATATCTCCTTTTGTGAAATGTCTTTTCAAATTTTTGCCTGTTAAAAAAAAATGTAGAATGGGGATCAATTATCTTTCAAAAGGGAGTTCAGAATTTGGGGAAATCTATGAATTAGGGCAGGGGGTAGAACAAGGCAGACAGTGTTCATGAAGGTGGCCACAGGGTCCTTGACATGACGGCTTCATGACCAGGGCGACCAGGTTGATGGAGACTTGTCTCAGGTTAAGCATTGAAAGTTCCATGTCCCTGGAAACAACTCAGTCCTGGGGAAAGGAATATGGTTGTTCAGCCTATAGGATGATGTATAAAAAATTTGCAAACTATATGCCCGGAGTCATTAGACTGAAGAGGATTTTAGCCACAGCATGGGAGAAACTGTTGGTGGTAAATGAATTCAGAAAGGCTGCACTGCTCCTCACTGGGGTCAAAATCATTGTAAAATAGGGTTTTCTGGCTCCTAGCCCTCTGCTCAGAAGTCAGTAGGAACACCCAGAAGGTTCTCTCTTGTTGGCAGGAAAGAAAAAAAAAAAAAAAACCAACCCAACAACTCTCCACTCACCGTCTAGTCCTTGTTTTCTGACAGTGATCAGTGATGATGTTTTGACGTTATACATATAATGGGCTCATTTATTTGGCTTCAGTTTTGATTTTCTGGTCAAATGCAGTTGTTCCCGGAAGAACTACTACAACATTGAGTCTTATCAGTTACTTACATCTTAGTGTAAAATAGTTTATTAAAAAACCTTTTCTAAGAACACTTTGGTTTGAGGAAGGGACATGATAGGAAAATTTTGGGTGCAGGGGTGAGAGGCTTCCACTAAGGATGAAATGGCACAAATGCTTGACAGAATTGGGAACAAAAGATGAAATTTACTGACTTAGTGTCCTATAGGGTTATGTTGCTAGGCCAGGAAGAGTGTGTGTACGTGACTGCACAGAAAAGGAGCTTAAGAGAGGCAAGAAGGAAGGAAGTATTTTCCTCCTTTTATGTGGGATTAAGGAAAAGGTTGAGCTTTGATTATTCTGCTCTTGCTTTTATACTTCATATATACCTATGGGTTCTGATTTGTTTATAAAATGTCCCTATGTTAGTTATCTATTGTTTCTTTGTGTTGGCCCTTGTTGGGATAGCATGACAGATAAACACAGTCATCTTTTGTTTCACATTACCCTGGAGGAGCTAGAGGGAATGCCTGCTTGTAGATAATATTACTGCTCTGTTTTCATATACTGTCTTTCTTTTGAATAATTTCCAACATGTTAGGACATTTTTCTTCTTAACCTTTATTAAATGCCCTCAGTGTGCCCAGCGCTGTTGAAAGAATATAAAGGACACAATTCTTGCCAATGAGGGGCATGCATATTAATAGATAAGAGACATAAACATGCTTTGAAATCTGTATATTTAGATTTTAAAATGTGCAACTCTCTGAAAGGTGACAGATCATTTTGTTTGAATGATGGAGAATGATTGAACCTAGTACACACCACTCCCTAGCTGGTGTCTTGCAAAGACAAAAAAGAAAAGCATAGAGATGTCTCAGTCTCCATCGCCTACTGAACCAGAGCCTTGGCGGTTAAGGTGGCATTAAATTATTTTTGCTGAAATTTACCTTAATTTGATAGTCCTGTTATGCCAGAGATTTTGAATCAGCTATGGCTCTAATGCATGGAGTGTTAGCAGCTCAAGGCTTCTGATGTTCACATCGTCAATCAGTAGTCTCTGCTGAGGACCCATTACGTGTTGAGCAGGGACAGAACGATGCACACCATGGATGTGTCTCTGCCTCCCTGGAATGTATAGGCCTGCGGTTGCGGGCACAGACGTTGAACAGATAATTGTACTAATCAGGGTATAACTATGGGTGGATATTTTTATGCTTGTGTGAGGTGGTGGAAGCTCACCTGGCCTAGGAGGGTTTTTAAAAAGTTTTTTTAAAAAAAGTATTTATCTTTGAGAGAGCGAGCATACGCAGGGAGGGGGAGAGAGAGAGGAGGACAGAGGACCCCGATGCGGGTCTCGAACCCATGAACCCGGAGATGATGCTCTGAGCCAAAGTCAGACGCTCAACCAGCTAAGCCCCCCAGGCGCCCCCGGCCTGGGAGTTTTGAGGACTTCCTGGCCGTGGTGACAGATAAAGGATGCAGAAGGAGAAGCCAGGCAGAGAGGGAGGAGGCAGGGAGGCTGGCTGTCCGGCATGTCCAGGGAACAGCAAGTCTGACACAGTCAGGGAGCTGAGAGCCTGGGTGAGGCCAGAAAGCCGGGCTATGCAGGCCCCGTAGGTCAGAGTAGGACAATGGTCTTTGTTCACCGAGTGCGGTCAAGGAGGTAGCATAGTTCTTGGGAGAGCATAGATGTTAATATGATATGGTTATTCAGACTTGATAAACAACATTATTAAGTAATATTCAGTGTTAGCTATTACTGTTTATTTTCAGAGCAGAGGGAAGCCCCTAAAAAATTTTAGGCAGGTGTAGTGACATGTGGCATAGTCAAATTTGCATTCCGTGGCCTTTTTCTGGCTGCTGTGTAGAAAACAGATATGAGAGAGGAGGTTTGATGCATAGGGCTCCGAGAAGACCGGACGCAAGTGTAGTCACTGGACAAGGGATTGGGACAGACACGGTGAGTCGTCCAGGGGCCTGTGGCTGACTGGTGCCTACAGCCATGACTCAAGAGCTGCATGACGTGGAGGGTCTCTAAGCTGTACGAGATTGTGCAAGTGTACGGCTACTTTTCCAGAAACTTTGATCTATCCAGTTTTAGAGTTAGTAGGAAGCCTACTGTGCAGTCCACTCGTTTGTTCGACTTTGGAAGGCATCTCACTAGGACTATTAAGTAGGTTGTAGAATCCATTGAGAAGGCCACGCTTTCAGAAACGTTCCCCCAAAGCCACATCACGGAATAGACCTTCACAAGAGTTGCTGCCTCATCTTCCACGGAACGCTGACGAGCATAGATGTTAATATGGTAGGATTATTCGGACTTATTTGATAAATGACATTATTAAGTAATATTCAGTGTTAGCCATTACTGTTTATTTTCAGAGCAGAGGAGGCTTCCCTCTGTTGTCGCTGCAGCTCCTGTACAATCTCTTCCCAGCTGATCAACAAAACAGGATGGGCAACGCGAATGTGCAGAAAGCAACATGAATGCGCAGAAAGCTAGCAGCCAGGCCATTAAGATCTCTTCCACAACTACCGCCAAACACATAAATGCCTCCCAGTGCATGCCCCACGATGCTGTGGTCCGTCTTCGATTGGCAGAACCTTAATCACATCAGAACCCTAGCTGCATAGAGTTTAGCTTTTTAGCTCTACAGTCTAGGGCAACTCACCATAAGGAAGCAGGAATGAGCCCTCCTATAGGACACGCCGTGTGCCCTGGGTTCACCGCGATGCTAGACATTCAACAAGGATTTGCCTTTTCCTGCCTCACAGTACTAGCTGTGGACACGTGGGTGTTCCCAGAGCTTCAGTGACCTCCTTTATCAAATTAGAGTTAATGATATTTATCGTCCAGGGTTCCTGGGGGGATTTAAGTTAACTATGACAACATGTCATTGCCCGATGCGTGGTAGGCATTCAGTGAATGAGACCTCAGTCAGTCACTGACCACCACTGCACAAATCTACAGAGGAAGCAGAATCCCTGAAAGGTGGTGGTAAAGTAGAGCTTGCTGCTAGAGAGATTTAATGGCCCAGATAAATGTGCCCCTTGTATGAGGCACACGGACTTTGGGGAGCATATTCGTCCCCGAAAGAGAAGGTGGGATTTGAGTGTGTGCTTTTTATTTGTGATTTCTTTCATTTTTAATTAGTTTTTTTTAATTAAAAAAAGAAGGCATACACACAAACAATGATAAGAAAGGCCTTCTTTGCAGCTCAAGTATTCTACCTGAAATATCTTCTGCTTATAAGTATATACATAATACAGATGCTTTCTTTGTTCTCCTACAAAAATTGGGTTATGTGTTCGTCCGTCCGTCCTTCCTTCCTCCCTTCCTTCCTTCCTTCCTTCCTTCCTTCCTTCTTTCCTCTCTCTTTGACATCTCTGTGACTTGTTGATTATATATAGATCGTTGTTTAGTTGTTTACATTGTTTTGCTTTACAAACTTTGCTCTGACATCCGTTCTTCAACAAAAGTGGCTGTATCTGTATAATAAGTTTTAGAAGCAGAAAGGCTGGGTCAAAGGTTAGGTGCAGTTTATAATTTTATTCATATTCCCAAATGGCTCTCCAAACCCTTGTCGCAGGGCATGCTCTGGACCAATCCCATGTTTGCCATGTTTGTGCCTCTGTCCTCACCATGAGTGTATCATCAGACCCTTTGACATTTGCCATGACATACAGGTATTTAAGAAGCGATATGAGGGTTGACCAAGAGGAATTCTGACCCGGGGATAGAGCTAAGGAATTAAATGCAGGATAGGAGGTGAGAGAAGATAGGACTTACGTTTAAATAGAAAGGGAAAGTGGTAACTGGACACTATGTACCAGGCAGTGGCTTGAGCAGGCAGTGCACTGCGTTCAGTCCTTATAACCACGTTTGGCCATAAACATTTTTGTCCCCCGTTTGACTCTGACTCCTGGTCTCTGTCCACTATACCGCCTGTGTCCTTATTCTACAGTTGAGGAACAAAGGCCCCAAAATGGTTAAGTGACGTATCTAACATCCCAAAGCAAGTGAAGTGAGGACAAGGTTCCTTTTTGCATCTTCATACACCTTACGGAAGGCCAGGATTCCAGGCTTTACCAGCAAGGCCGTAAAAGATCTGATTATCTCTTCAGGGTGTATTTCATCCACATTTGAGTCCCATAGTTCCATCGAATTCAGTTATTTTCAACAATCAAAGCGTTTTCATTATAGTTGCGTGGACATGGTCTGAAACTCACTGACCTTTTTCACACTGGTGACAGGTTCTGTGGAAAGTTCTTCCTCGGAGATTTTCTGTTCCTTTCTACAACAACTGCCATGTTTACCCAAGGAGCACTCTTGACAAAAGCTACATGAGATGAAAACTCTAAGCTTCCTGGGATTTTAAGATTTTCTAATAAAGGATTACACAGCCCATTGTGAATTCTACCCTTGGTCCTCAGGAATCTTAAAATTGGCCTGTAAATCCCTCCTTGAAACACTCTTGGAGACTGAGGCTAGCATCTGGGCCCCTTTCCTCATTGTTTGCTGCTGCTTCAGACAGACTCCCTGACCTTTTCTGGGTACATCAGTTTCCCCTTGAGTTAAAAATGCGTGACTCAAGATGATCAAATCTAACAATGATTAGAGCCCTTCAATTAGAGCGTGAAGTCTCCGTGAGTGCATGACTCTTAAATGGGACAGTAGCTGGGTTAATCATCCTTACCGGAGAGGTGGGGTGATCATTGAAAATGTGATGGAAAGAAGAAAATTTTAAAAATAAACCTTTTACCTGAAAGAATGAAGCTGGACCAATGACTTTTTTTGTTTTTTAAATTAAGAAAGCCCAACTTTTGAAATGTCCCAATTGGAAAACATCCCATGGATGGCCATTCTTTTAGGGCAGAGCCATGGTATTCTGGAGGAATAGCCACTTGATGTAATTACCCAAAGCAAAGAAAAAAAAAAAAAAGAAAGAAAGAAAAAAGAGGGGTGCAGGGGGGGGTGTCAATGTCAAAGAATGGAATTTGAGAGCTGCAGAGGTCTTAGAAATTAATCCAACCTCAAGTTTTATAAGAATGGAAATGGAAACAGTAAGTACATGGGATGTAGCCAAGAAACCACTTCTGAGCAGCGTCTGTCAGCCGAAATGAGAGCCTCCCTCCTCTGTCTTCATTTGGTGCATTGTTCAATTTTCATGTATGTGATCCGTATCTTATAATCTGCTGAGAAAATACAACTGTCTGGGATTTTGTTTGTTTTCCTAAAGTGGACAGTGGCCTATTTTCCGAGCTATCCTGCACTGACCTCACTGTTTTTAACTAAAGAAAGGGTACACACACGGGAAGATGAATTTGTTAAGAGTGGCTCAGATAACGTGGACTGGACTGTGTTTTACTCGGGATGCTTAGTCGATAGGTAGGATCTGTGATCTTAGTCTTGTGTTAGAGCCTGCCATCCGACTTTGAGTTTTACAATAAATGAATAACCGCTGTGTATTTATACTGTCTACTTAAGTCGGGAAACAAAGTGTTTTCTTTGTGAATGACCAACTGCTCAGGACTTGTTTCAAACTGATGATATAAATAATCTAACAAGGTCCTTCGTTGTACATTTCTCGCAGCAAACAGAACGCAATGTGTTTTTATAACCAGATAGCTATTTGATTTTTTTTCTCTTTCTCACATTTGGATATAAATGGATATAGAATTACTTAAAATGCTGCATATAAATTAAACATTAAAAGGGAGATACAGAGAGGCTAAGCTGCCCCATTATAATCTTTAGTTCCGCAGTCACCGCCTCAAGGACACTCCATTTCATATCACATGTCCTTCTTTTGAAAAGTGATCACCAAGGTTCAAGTAACATTTAAGCATAGCAGACAACTGCATAATTTATAGACCTTTTTTTGTTTTGTTTTGTTTTGTGTTCTTATTTTAATGAAAAACAGGAACTCCGCAGACTCCCTTGAACTCCCATTAACTCCTTTCTGTTCTTTCCCCTCCTGTCTTTGCAGATCGGAGCCCTGAAGGACTACTACCACTTCTACCATAGCAGGACGATTAAAAGGTCAGTTCTCTCGAGCAGAGGAACCCACAGTTTCATTTCAATGGAACCAAAGGTAAGAAGAACCAGTTGGGTGGGGACCAAGAGGCAAAGCTTCTGCATTTTTCATTGGTAACATCACACTGCGAACCGCTGACCAGCGTGGAGGCTCAAATTTCAGGAGCGGCCATACTGTCCTTTGGTCCGTCCAGTGGCTTGGCTTCCTCTTCAGACAAAAACACACAATCGCTTGCCCTGCCCTGGAATGCCATTCCCATACGGCACTTGTATGACAGCCAAGGGGGATCATAAGGTTGGATTCTCCTGGAGAAGGGAGCCGTGTGGTCGGGAGAGGTATTGATTGATTCAGAAGTATTGAGGTAACGAAAATCCCACACCGTCCTAATGAGTCCCACGTAGACCTGGGGTCCTCTCTGAACTCCATAGCGGGGTCTCTAACAGAATCCTCAGGTCACCATGGATCCTCACAATTTCAGGTGGCATTGATAGAGCCATGCCATTGGCAGCCCAGTGTCTGGGACAGCGGGCATACTGAGCATGGAAGAGGCAGAAGTTGGCTCCTGCCCTTGAGGGAGGGCTCGTCACTTGTCTTTCTTGCACGTTGTCTTTTTGGGTGATGGGTGATATAGACACATACCCTTGTGAATATGTAGAAGGAGGTGTGATATGTCCACTTTTTCCCACTCCATCCTAGAGCGGTGGGGTGGCTCTCTCCTGGGAGATAGGAAGCTGAAGGAAGTTAGGAACAAAGTAGTAGGTGGCAGCTAAAACTCAGGGTGAGTTACGTACCCGTCCTTTTTGAGGTAGAGGAAGGCACGGACTCTGAGAGGAGACGTGGCAGGTAAAGCAGAGGAGAGAGCAGCTGTACCAGCCTGCCCTGGGTCCTCTGTGGGCTCGCTGGTGACTTTGTATTGATTAGGAAGGGGTTTCCCCCCATTATGTTTTGCCACATGAGCTCATTTTCGAATAAATTGGCGAACAAGCCCCTACAAGTAAGCAGTAGCAATCTCACCAAGAGATTCCGTGAAAATTGTATTCCTTATTAAAGCAAGAAGTCCTTATGTGAATTAATATGCAAATCAGCTTTGGAGGTGGGAGGCCTGCCCTCTGCTAGATGCCATGGTTCCTTATTTAATTTGTTTCTGGAATATTATCGCCCGGCATTCGTGATTGTGAAATTGTATCTCGGTAGTTCGAGAAAGCACATTTCTCGTAGGTCTCAATTTTCTCTACCCCAGTTTTGGGTTATAGGAATAGCTCCTAAGACTTACACTCTGATGGGCTGAGGATTGTAACCCCCCCCCCCCCCCCCCCCCTGCCCCCATCTCTACTCAGAATTGAATGTCTCTGGAAAAGCAGTCTGTTGGGACTGTTCTTGAATTAGCTAAATTTTTGAAGCAGAGTCACGTTTTTTATCTGCTACACAACTTTTTTTTGAAGCTTTCTTGAACTTTGGTAATTAAAATGATTCCAATTTCATAGCTCATGTGTGTAGTCAGTGTGAATTTGAGAAACCAAATACGAGTCGGTTTGGGAGGTAAGGACAGAATGTAATGAGGCATGGTGCTCATAATGAAGGATTTACTGAATATGGAGCTGTTTCAGTCTCTAACGTTATCTTAGGAAATCTTGGTCTTCATTTCTTCTTATCTCGGGGCATCAGATAGTTTATGCAGGATCCAGCAGAGACCACGGATGCTGGCACACATCGTACCTGGAATATATGCCCCTCTTCACCGAGACTGGGTGAGCAGGGCCACTTCAGGCCGGCTCTAGGGTACCTGCTCAATTCCCCTTTCTTCCCAATAAAAAGAACACCCCTTGGGAGAACCATATGTAACTATTCTGATGTCTCCTGCCCCTCATTCCCACCCAGCTGTTTATACAAGAGGCCCGTGATCCCACCCGCCTTGCCCATGGGGTACCACAGATTGGGGGCTGTCTACACTTTCTTTTGGATGTTTCTTACAGCTCATTCATTCATCCATTGGCCATTTCTTGAGCCAATAATAATAATATTATTATTATTATTTTTACTATTTTAAAGCTTTTTTATTTTGAGACAGAGAGAGCATGAGCAGGGGAGGGGCAGAGAGAGAGGGAGAGAGAATCCCAAGCAGGGCTCCGTCCCACGAACTGTGAGATCATGACCTGAGCCGAAATCAAGAGTCGGTGCTTCATCAACTGAGCCACCCAGGGGCCCCTCGTTGTTCTTGTTTTTTAATGTTAAAAAGCTTTTTACTTAGAGAAGTCGCAAAAACGTTATGCAGAATCCCTATATAGCTGTCCACGTTCCCCAAATGTTCTTTATGTTTCACATTTCACCATACATGATCATATTCTCTGTCTCCTCTCTGTACACACCCCCTCCCATGTATAGGTGTGTGTACATAACTATGTACACACATTTTTTTCTGCAAATTTGGGAGCGGGTTACACACGTGATATAATGCCCTTTTAACTCTACATATTGGATTTTGTGTTTACCCAAACCAAAGACATCCTGTTATTGTAACCAGAAGTACAAACGGCTAACAGTCTGGCAAAACCCTGGATATTAACATCCACTTAATATTGTTATCCAATCTAGAGATTTCACACAAGCTTTGCCAATCGTCTCTGTTCTGAGCCAAGAATACATTTAGCTGTGTTTTTCCCACACCCTCTTTGTATACTGGGCCGCAATTCTCTCTTTTTATTTTGTTCTTCCTCTTTCAGCAGCTAGCCCTTTTTTGCAAATTACAGGCCAGTTATTTTGTAGAACATCTAATGTCATGATTAGTTCAGGTGTAGCAAGAGCACTTCTAGAGAAGTGCTAGGCTCTTCTCAGTGCATCAGATCGGGGGTCCGTGATGTTGATTGGTTTCATTGCCCATGACTTTGTGGTTACTTGGTGGTGACATGTGTAGTGTCGCTACTTTATTTTTATTTCATTTTGTTTTACTTTATTTTATTTTTTATCATTATTTTAAGCCACTAAGCTGCTGCTGCTTCTTTTTTTTTTTTAAATGTTTATTTTTGAGACAGGGAAAGAGTGAGAGAAAGAGAGGGAGACACAGAATCTGAAGCAGGCTCCAGGCTCTGAGCTGTCAGCACAGAGCCCGACGTGGGGCTCAAACCCATGAACCGTGAGATCATGACCTGAGCGAAGTCAGATGCTTTACCGACTGAGCCCCCCAGGTGCCCCCCAGTCTTCTCTACCTTAAAATAACTAGCTTCCCCTTCCTAGTGAATACGTGTCTTGTGGGGAGATCCTCTGAGATGCTGTAAATATGTGCTGACTGACGTGATGTGTTTCACTTCCAACAGACCTCATTGGGAGTATAAATCTAGTGCCCGTGTGACTTCCTTTCTTAGGAAGGTCATCTTTTCTTTGCCGTTGGGTGTGTGTGTGGTGGATGGTTTGTGTGCCTGAGTGGAGGCACATGTGTGATTTGGGTGATGGGGCCACGTGAAATGGCTTGGTGGAAATCACTGGGCACGCATCCTTCTTCTTCTTCTTTTTTTTTTTTTTTAATATTTTTATTTATTTCTAGGAGAGAGAGAGAGAAACAGCGTGAGCAGGGGAGGGTCAGAGAGAGAGGGAGTCACAGGCTCTGAAATAGGCTCCAGGCTCTGAGCTGGCAGTCAGCACAGAGGCCGACACGGGGCTCGAACCCACAAACCGCGAGATCATGACCTAAGCGAAAGTCGGACGCTTAACCGACTAAGCCACCCAGGCGCCCCATCGGCACGCGTCATTCTTGATCGCCATTTTCTTCAAAAAGGGAACCCGAATCAGTGAATTGCAGGGAATACGCACACCAAACAGTTCCTGGCTTTGGCTGCCTGTAGTAAATTGCACTTTTTTTTTTTTTTTTTTTTTTGCCTCTGCTTTTGTTTTTATTTAGAGGGCTCTAAAGAAGGAAATGCAAAAGGGACAACACTATCAGGACGAACTTCCCGGTGCTCAGAAAATGCTGTGGTCCATTGGGGTGCATGAGCCCGGGGAGCAAGAATAGCCTGATTTCCCTGTGTTAACATTGTGTTATGATCAGCTTTTTAAACGACAGACACTCAACAGGCTTCTGAGACAGCATCACAAGTACGGTAATGACAGTCTCGCAGGACGTGTTGGGGCGTTAGTACAGCAGCTGGATCAGTGAGTGACTCTTACGATATTCTTAGCCATGTCTTTCTTTTGGACTGACCAGCTTTTCTGTGAGAGACCTGAGCTAAATTCCAGAAATGACGGTTTTGAGTTAACGTTCTCCGAAGCCTCTCATTAATCTGTTTAGAAATCTTTGCCAGCCCTGTGGCATTTGGTCAGGGAGGCTGTCATCTGTAGCAAGCTTCTCTATAGCTTTTGTGTTGCCCATGCCGACACGGGCAGGGGCAGAGGCGGGATGTATTTTTTATTCTCCTCCTTCTTACCCAGAACAGAAAAACCAGAATCCTAAATTTCCTATTACAGTAGGCGTTTAAAAATTTAAAAAAAAAATTAAAAACAAAAAACAAAAAAACCAACACCAAACTACCATTAAATTAGGTCTCTGTGTCTTATGTGTGTGTGATATACAAGTACAGCTTTTTTTGCCCATTAGATTTTATCTTGAAAGTTCTGGCCTTTTAATGTCTTTATCTTTTTCAGTCCTTTTGCTGAATTCAAGTCTGTTTACAGGTCAGTTTTTATCCAGATCTAGGATAGAATCACCGTTTTTTTAAAAATTGTTTAATGTTTATTTTTAAGAGAGAGAGAGCAAGCACACAAGTATGTGCAGGGGAGGGGCAGAGAGAGAGAGAGAGGGAGACGCAGAATCCAAAGCAGGCTTCAGGCTCTGAGCTGTCAGCACAGAGCCCAATGTGAGGCTCCAACTCATGAACTGTGAGATCATGACCTGAGCCGAAGTCAGCCAACTGAGCCACCCAGGCACCTTGAGAGTCCTCTTCTGCTACGGGGTAAGGGATAGCCACCTCTCCTGTCTAGTTTCTTCCTAAAGGTCAAGTTTGTCAAATCGCCCCATCACATGGATGCGTACAACCGTGTATCTCATTATAAAATAACTATTTGTATAATATTATTAACTGCAGAATCGTAGGACCTTTAGATTTAGACTTCTCTCTTTCGTATCCAATGCGGGCATACCTTCCAGTGTACTCTTAAGAGGGTTTTTTTTTCAGACCTGTTAAGCGGGCCCAGTGACAGAGTTCAGTACTGGACACAGCAAACCTTTCTATAATTGAAGAGATTTAACTTGTTGAGTTATCTTCTGCTTGCCCGTAACTTCTACCCATATTTTTGCCTTCCAGACTTCTACATTTAACAGCTCTTTAAATATCCGAAGCCCCTTGCTTATTCTCTGGAAGCAGTAATTGTCCCTCTGTAAATGTGGGCCAGAATTAAGTGCAAGCCTTTAGCTCACAGAGATATTGCTCATTCATTACATTTATACATAAGCCATATCCTCTGAAGAGAATGTTCGGGCAGAGCATTCAAGCCTCGCACAACGACAAATAAAGGGGGATGGGGAAAGGAAGGGGCAGATACATGAGGCGCTTGGACGTGGTCAGCAAGGTCAGCGGGAAATCCGACCTGGGAAAGAAGGCAGGTCCTTCCTGACCCAGGTCGGTACCTACTCTACCCAGGATTTGATTTTCCGATGACTAGAGTTTTTCCCCTTTTTGCCTCAAGAGGGAAAGACATGTGATCACGGGATGGAGGAAGTGTACGGAAGTGTTCCTGAAGAGCTGTACACATCCCTTTCTTATCGGCCAGAGCCCATTTCCCATGGATTCGCCGTGTCGCTTTGGAATGTTTTGTTCCCACTTCTGATTGATCTTTAGTTGGTCCACGGAGAGAACTGGCATGTCAGTTGCCTTTTTTTCTTCACTCTGAGACAAACTAGTTATAAATTGTTTACACGCACCCGATCACCAGCAGACCCTTGGAAGTGGGGAAACCTTATTTAGTGAGAGCTAGGCACTCAGAAGCGTCTGAACTCAGTCTTACGTGTAGGAGTCGCAGGTAAGACCTTCTTACTCATCCGACTCCATCTGGCCTGACGCAGCCGTGGAATTGGCGTCACCTGAGCTCAGGTGCTTCCTGTTGGGGCCCTACCTGCCCCACCTGCCCCACCTCTTTCCAGACACTCGTGTGCACTGTTTTCCTTGGTAGGGTAATTTTCTGCTCTTTGCCTTTAAACATGATAATAGCTTAATGGTTTGACTTTCTTTTTGTGTTTTGTGTTTTGTGATCGATCGTTCCTGGGGTGGTGCCGTGTGCGATGATCCCGGGTGTGTTGAGGTGGGGTGACGGTAGCAGTAGGTACCTGACGCCTCGTGTTCTTAGCAGACATCATAGCCATGATCCTTGTGCATGTGCCTCTCAGCGTCTCCCCAGGGAGTGACAGTTACCAAGTGTCCTGAGGATGAGTTCTTCTGGAAGCAGCATGGACTTGCCTCTGATGATGGGTCAGGAGGACATGGACATGGCAGTCAGGGGGCCTCCTGGAAGCTGTCTTCTTCTAGTCTGCCTTCTTTGCCACCTTTCCAGCTGCAAAATGCAGCCATTAGAGCCCTGTCTTGTTTTTTGGTAGCATTTCTCCATCTTGGAAACAGCTTCTAGAATCCATATACTCTTGGCAAAAGCCTTTCAGCACCAAGTTTGCAAACTTTGGTACATTTACTGGCAGGACAGCTGGGATTTTGGAGAAGATGGAAGGAGGCATGTATAGTTTCCACTGTGTTCTCTCGCGCCTCTTCTTTACGGTCTTGTTTCCGGGTCTACCAGATGTCTGGATGGTCAGAAACCGGAGAGTCAGATTGTGCGCTGCTGGGTTCTTTGATGGGAAAGTTTGGGTCAGGACCCAAATCCCTTATAGGCAGGAGTGAATTAAAAAAAAAATAAATAAAATTCTCAGCTACTTTGGAAAGGTTGCCAAATCTTTATTAGACAGCACTTGGCAGTATTTCATTTTGAAAGGTTATAAACTCACATACCCACACTGGGAGCGCAGATAAGAAGAGTGAGTGAGATGGGCCAGAGAGAAAATAATTGGGCACATGGCACAGTGGAGACCCCTCGCGGCATGTGAGGGGGCAGCTAACACTCTGTTGCATCCAGTTGTCATGTGTCACGCTGGGTCGCTCCCTCCAGGTCCACAGAGCCCGCGAGTAATGTTGCCTGATTTTACATGTTGGCAAATAACTGGAAAGCATACAAATATTTGTGTGTGCCAAAGAAAACGCGGCTGAGAGGCACCCCAGTTTGCGACCCCGAGAGTGGGCTGGGTCGGGAGGAAGGCACGGAAGACAGATGCCAGCACTTTGCGTTACTTCGCTGGAGTCTTCCCCTCGCCTCAACGCCAATGTTTGTTCTGGTGGGTCGTGCTCCGCTGAGCGGCTCAAATGTGATATTTCTCAGTGTCTCAGCCTCCAAATTGAAATGCGAGTATCTTTTGGGCACCGGTAAGAGGCTCAGGTCACTTGGGTTCCAGAGCAGAGGCTGCCGAGGACAGGACGGAGCGTGTGTGCCAACTTCGCTTGTGCTCCCTTTTCCACTGACACCTGTAACTGCACTGGGGGAAAAGCCTTAACAGGAAATGAAGGTTGGAGGAAATAGTACAAGTCAAAGAAAAGAACAAATGGCAAATAAAGTGACGGCCGTGTGAAAAGAGGAGGAGAGACTTGATGGGGAAGGGTAGGGTCCATATGGATTTTGCATAAGTCACTTCAGCCGCTTGAAGGAAGGGTACAACATGGTAAGAATCTTTATCATTTTCTTAGTTCAGGTAGTATTTCTTTTTTTTAATGTTTATTTCTTTTTGAGAGAAAGAGGTAGACTGCATGCAGGGGGAGGGGCAGAGAGAGAGGGAGACACAGAATCGGAAGCAGGTGCCAGGCTCTGAGCTGTCAGAACAGAGCCCAACATGAGGCTCGAACCCACAAACTATGAGATCATGACCTGAGCCAAAGTCGGTCGCTTAACTGACTGGGCCACCCAGGTGCCCCGGTAGTATTTCTAAGGTGTCAGATTCTAAACAAGTAGGTGTTTGATCTAGAAAATGTAGGGTGATGACAACATTCTAAAATTTCTAGATAGGTCTTGTCTCAGTTTGGGTCACTTTATAACAGAACACCATAGTCTGGGTGTCTTATAAGCAACTGAAATTTATTTCTTACAGTCGAGGAGGTTGGGAAGTCCAAGATCAAGGTGCTGGTAGATTTGGTGTTTGGTGAGAGCTTCCTTCTTCATTTACAGACAGCTGTCTTCCTATTGTGCCCTCACACAGCAAAGGAGGCACGGGAGATCTCTGGGGCCTCCTTTGTAAAGGTCCTAATGCCATTTATGTGGCATTAATCATCTTGGACCTAATCATCTCCCGAAGGCCTCCTTTCCTAATACCATCACATTGGATTTTAGAGGCTTCAATGTATGCATTTTGGGGGGGGAACACAAACATTTAGCCTATAACGGGCTTAAGAAGGGAATTTGGGGAGCCACCGCGCAAGTTAGGACGAAATAAGTAAGCAAATCTAAGGGGTAAGTGAGAATAGCAAACAACAAAGAAAAGCCAGCAACAAGGAAACCCAAGCCCGTTTTAATTGCCCAGCCCGGCTTTAAAGAGCAATCATACCGATCCATGTATTTATTTTAATTGAAGGCAACAGTAAATAAGGAATCTAATTAGAACATCACTATTGAAAAGGGCTGATTTGTTAATAAGTGCCTGTGAATTTCATTTTTGTACTCAGTTCTACCAAATAGAAATCAATTCTTGCAACATAAAAGGAGGGACTACGGTGCAACAGAGGTTGTCCTTGCATTTTGGTTTGAGCTTTGAGCTCTGTAGGGCGATCTCTTAACTCCTCTGTCCAGATTGCTCCTACGTTTGAAGACTCATCATTGTTCATCCTGGTACGTTGAGAAGTATACAGTAGAACCCACTATAGTGAATTGGACGTGTAGGAAAAGATCAAAAGCATAGGTTAAGGGCTTGTAGCAAAGTAGAAAGTAGCTAATAAAATGCTGTTACAAATCTAGACAGACTGATAAGGAAAGTTCTTCAAAATAGTACGTAAAGTTAAAAAAGCGCCATAAAAAGAACATAGGAGATGTCTTCCCATTTTATGTTTTATGTTCAAACACAAAGAAAGGACCTATGTGTATATGTATGTGGTTCCACGTGGGGTAGTTTTGGAAGGATACATAAACACATAAAAACGACTCTGATCACTTACGTTCCATACCATATGATTTTTTTAAAAAAACTATTCATAGTGAAACAGCTTTCCTTGATATCAACAATCCTTTGATATTTCGAGTCCTGTGGATACATCTCTGATCTGATCTCACCCTGCCTTTCACCTGACATCATTTGATTGGTCAATCATTTGTTGGCTCCTTCTTGGAAAATGGCTCTCACTTGCTTGAGACCATATTCTTTCAGTTTTTTTCATGCCTCTCCTGCACCTTCTGTCTTTGTCGTCAGTGACACCCATTCCACCTCACCTGTACATTTTGGGGAACCCAGGGCTTACCTTTATGCGGGTGTCCTTTCTTCAGATTTATACCTCCTTCTCTCATTGACCTGACATTTCCAATTAGATGTCTAGGAAGTATCCAAAACACAGCATGACACATATGATACTTTTAATTCCTGTGTGTCACCATTGCCCTCAACCCTTTTTTTCCTAATAAATGATTTATCCAGTTGCTCAAGCCCAAAATGGAGCAGTCTGCGAACCTGTGGACTTTTCTCTCATGCACCACCACCGGTCTGGTTAATCCCATCATCATCTTTGACCTGGACCATAGCAGCTGGATCTATATTCATTATTCTTCTCCACTGAGAGTATATTTCTTAGGATACACAAAGTTCAGATATTTCAATGACTTTCCATTGACTTTGGAATAAAATCCAGTTTTTTTTTTTTTTAAATGTTTTATTTATTTCCAGGAGAGAGAGAGAGACAGCGTGAGCAGGGGAGGGTCAGAGAGAGAGGGAGTCACAGACTGAAACAGGCTCCAGGCTCTGAGCTGGCAGTCAGCACAGAGCCCGATGCGGGGCTCGAACCCACGACTCTCGAGATCATGACCTAAGTGAAAGTCGGACGCCCAACCGACTAAGCCACCCAGGCGCCCCAAAATCCAGTTTTTTCTTAATGGTCTTCAAAGGCTCTCATGATCTGGTCTCTTCCTACCTCCCTGACCTAGTTTTTGAAATGCCACCTTTTTCCTTGTTACAGTTAGCCACATTGGCCTACCTCTCCAAATACTAAACTCTTAAGTGTTTCTCTCTTTGCCTGGGACATATTTCCTTTGGTCTTTGTGTGACGGATATCTTCTCATCTTTCACATACCAAAGCAAAGGTCACCTCCTTTGAAGGACCTCCCCCAGTGCCCCTTGCTAAAGTAGACTCTTAATCTTAACTGCCCAGCTACTGACTAGCCTCAACATGTTACGTTCCTCTTCGTTACCTATCTGAATCAAAAACCGTGTTGCTTATTTATTTGGTTGTTGGTTTTTCCCATCCAGGATATCATTTCAGTGGAGGCATCGCAGTGCCCCTTACCTCTTGTTCATGGTGGCATTCTCTTGACTTGGCATAGTATCGGGTGCGTGGAGGGCGGTCCGTAGAAGAATGAATGAACAGTTGGGATTCGGACACTAATTTTGATGGAAAATAAATGATGGAGGCAATAATAAAGCTATCATCTTCTGCAAGTTTCTCTTATTTTGCCAGAACTTAAACCATTCTGTGGTGGTGTACACGGTACTGTCTCATTTTGCCGCAGACACGGGAGTGGCCAGTTGGAGAGGCACCATGTTATCAGACAAAAGAGGCATTGGCTGGGTTTGTGATATTTGGATTCTAGTCTCAGCTTTTACTACGAGCTCACAGTTGCTGTTAGCATGTCACTCCTCATTGACCTTATTTCTCTTATAAAATCATGGAGCAGATGAGCTGTTTTCTAATGTTCATTCCAATCCGTTCATTACCATCTTGAACCAGTGTCACTTGTGATTTTGCTGCCGGTCCACCGTGCCCACCACATGTTCCCTTTTTATAGTCTTTCTAGTGTCTTTCCAAACTTTCTCCTCCGTTTCTCCACAGTACTTAGAATATTTCTTTAGCATTTTTAACTGTCCTCTAAGATGCTGTTTTACCTGAAAAGGCTGATTGTGCAGTTAGACTTGAGAGTCCCCTGGTTAGTCTTGAGGTTACCTACTCAGCAATACACATAGTAAACAGGGAACAAATAACATTGATTCTTTGTTGTCATAGTCAATGTCTCTCGCTGATAACAAGAGTATGAAAACGAGAATGGTACTTATTACTGATGCTCATGAATTTCAGAAGAAGGCTGTTGTTCACATAGTGAGACATCATGCTTAGTACAAGTTCTTTTAAGAATTTACTTTTGGGGCACCTGGGCGGCTTAGTCGATTAAGCTTCCGACTTTCGCTTAGGTCATGATCTCGCGGTTCGTGGGTTCGAGCCCCGCGTCGGGCTCTGTGCTGACTGCCAGCTCAGAGCCTGGAGCCTGTTTCAGAGTCTGTGACTCCCTCTCTCTCTGACCCTCCCCTGCTCACGCTGTTTCTCTCTCTCTCTCCTAGAAATAAATAAAACATTAAAAAAATTAAAAAAAAAGAATTACTTTCTCTGATTTGGGAAGATGGGGTAGCTCCTGAAATGAAAACAACAAGAGAACAAAAGTTTTAAAAGCCTGGCCGCAGAAATGAGAAGTATCTTGGGAGGGTGGTGGTGGGGATGTGGGTAGAAGTGGGAAATAGAAGGGCCAAAAGCAAAATCAGATGGGATCAAGGGTGGACCCCATTAATGAAAATTGTTGCCGGACATGGAGATTCTTGGTTAATCCACTGGCAACACTAAGCAAGCATTTGCGTCTATTAGTTGTTGGCCGCAAGCTGCCATCCAAAAAAAAAGGTGTAAAAGACCAGCAGAGTGAGCAGATGAGTAACAAGACTGTGTCCTTAGGACACATTGGCACAGCCCAAGCTCAAGGGCAGCTTTTGCTCTAGATGGAATGTTTCAGTTATGCGTCTTAAGATACAGACATGCTTTTTGAACTAGTGGGAATCCCCTTTTCTTTTAACATTTTTTTAAAGTTTATATGTTTTGAGAGAGACGGAGAGAGCACCAGCAAGGGAGGGGCAGAGAGAGAGAGGGAGAGAGAGAGAATCCCAAGCAGGCTCCATGCTGTCAGCAGGGAGCCCGATGCAGGACTCGAACTCACGGACTGTGAGATCGTGACCTGAACCAAAATGAAGAGTCTAGCACTTAACTGACCGAGCCACCCAAGTGCACCGCGAACCCCCTTTTCAACCCATCTCTGCACAGAGAGAAAATGACAAAGTTGGAGATTTCTTGAAGGACTGGGGAAAAAAAATGCGATCATTCCTTATCATAGGGAAAACTGAAGTCTTCTAGGAATGATGTAGCAGGAGGGAGAAGTCAGATTTCGCCCATTTGTTCAATCTCCTCATGGAGAATTTCAACAGTTTATTGTGTAGGAGGTGCTGGGCTGGCCATCAGAGATAAAAAAGCAGATGTAGCGATTGCCTTCAGGGGGCTTACCGTCTAGCAAGCCTGGAGGCCAGGCCTGAAGCCAATGCCTAGTTTCCAGCTTCAGTATATACCCATATGCTGGCAACAATGTAAAGCTAAGACTTTTTGTTTGTTTTGAGAGAGAGAGAAAGAGAGCGAGAGAGAGAGAATATCCCAAGCAGGGATGCAGTCAGCCCAGAGCCCACCTTGAGACTCGAATTCCCAAACTGTGAGATCATGACTTGAGCCAAAGCCAGGACTTGGATGCTTAACGGAGTGAGCCACCCAGGTGTCCCTGAAGCTGAGACTTTTGAAGGCATCATTTAATACATTTTGAAAGCTTTTCACTAACTCATGTCAAGTTTATATTTCTACCTAGGGCTGTCAGAGAAAAAAACAAATTTTAATATGAGCATGACTCAAAATATTGCATGGGCTACACTTACACTAGAATAAATTGTTGTCTCCCTAAACTGCAAATTTAACTGTGTCTCTTGTATTATTATTTAGTAAGTCTGGCAACCCTAATTTATACCTAAATCATTCTGAGATTGCAATTAGGGAAAAAGACATACTGAACCTGAGCTACTAGTACAGAATGAGGCACAGCTAAGGTCAGTAAAGGCTGCCTGAAATCCCAGTACCGGCTTCCCCCGCTATGTGAAAGTAGAGTGCTCTTGGGAACAAGATGGCATAAAGCAAAGAACCAGTGACCATCAATTTATATGGAAATAAATATTTGAGCATTTTCAGAACCCCAAAAGAAGCTCTCTTACTTAGGCTTTTCTGATACCTGAGGAAATGTCTTGCTAATGGACTCACAGAAGAAATCGAGGTAAAGCACAGCTAACAGACACAGTTCAAAGCTAAGGATTTGGCCAGCTTGGTGCGCAGCTGCTGAGTGTAGTTCCCTGGGACCGAGCGTGGCGGTGCTGTTCTGGCTTGAGGTGTGTGCTGCCTTCACGACGGCTCACTGCAAAATCGCCTCTGAGCTCCAGTTTTGCTTTTTTTGGTAAAAGCCAAAAGACGCTTTGGATTTCTTCCAGTTAGCAAAAACAGGTACTAACGTAGGTCTTTTGCAAGAGCGAAGTGGTGTAATGCAAACTTTTCAAAAGCAGGGAAGACTTGGATCCCATGACAATAGTATTTCTGGCATTTCCATGGGTTTCCTGGCTGATACTAATATATGTGATCCAGCCCGTAAGTAAGTTCGTCCTTCCCCCACCCTAACCCCAGCCTGATGATAATTGCATCTTTGTTGTTTGGTAGAAAGACAAACTCTTTCAGCCCCTTGTGAAATGTCTCTCTAACTATTCTTGATTCCAAGAGATTAAAGCCAATTTTCTTTGAGACTGAGCTCTATATAACTGACCTATAAACCTCTAGGAGAGAGAGAGAGACAGAGTAGGGGTAGAGGGTCATTACAGCTGACCTGGGAGCTGCCACAAAGGGCTTTTTAAATGAAAGCATCAGCCTTCTGATCGGCTGTCAGATTGCGTGTCTCTAGGCAAAGCAACACAGTTTGTAGATTTCTAGATGTTGGACATTTCAAAGTAGTGCAGTTGTAGCCCGGGCCCCCCCACACAGGAAAGTTCCAGCTTCAGAGCCCTAAGTCTAACCAGCATTTGGAATTAACTGATAGGAACAGGGTCAGAAGTCCAGCCTGGCACGGAATCTGAGAATGCTGAATTACCCCGAGAGGGCAAAGGCTTCCTGTGTGGGCCTAATGAAGATAACAAGATGAATCACCAGTAAATAAGTTGGCCTTTTTCAATTTCATGACTCCGTAGCTCAGACCTTGGGGAGCACTGGGATTATATCTTTGGGAATAAAATTCTAGACTGGTTGTCCCTCTGCACCAGCTCCTGTATTGTGAATTCATTCGGCGGCAGGGACTTAGGATTCCGTAAGGGTCAGTTTGATTCTATCATCAGTGGATAAGTAGAGCCCGTGCTCAGCCTTGTGTGTCTAATTCAAGTTTGTCGTTGAACAAACCCTGTGAAGTAACAGGCACAGCTGTGCATCTGTGGCATAATTTACAGGCTTTGAATCTGAATATGTTCTCTGATGGGAAAAGGATAGTCCTAGGGAAAAACGATAGCTCGCATCTTTTCAAGATTAATGGAATATAAAGTTATTAAATCCTTGAAAATCCTCACTATACTGTATATGTATTTTTGTTCTTGACTATTGATTTTGTCTTAATTTGTTACAACAGTTCTCAAGCGTATAACGATATTAGAGAATTCCAAGTGAAAGCATCGCTGTACTTAGTATCTGGATTCTACCATTAACATTTATGTTCTTCTTTCGTCACATATCTCCGCACCTGTCCACCTTTATCCGCCCATTAATCCATCTAAGTTTTTGATGGCATTTGAAAGCACATCGCAGATGTCTGCCTAGTCCTCCTAAATGTTTCAGGTGGGCATGTCATTAATCTATTTATCTTCAGTTTTGTTTTTTTTTTAATATACAGTTTGCTTACAGGGAAACTCAGGTTAAACCAATGCATACAGGTGCGTACCTTGGACCCCTAGACAGGTCCAGATTATTCCTGTTACCCCACAGGCTTCCCTCAAGCCCTTTCCATGTGTTTGTCTCTCCCCAGAAGCACCCACTGTTGATTTATTTTCCCCAGCCATGAATTTGTTTGGAAGGACTTTTTTTTTTAAATTAAGGTATACTTTACCAAGAGTAAACTTTGTTTTTTTATAGCGGGCAGTTCTGTGAGTTTTCTTCCGTGTACGCAGTTGCGCTAGTCATAATCTAGAACACCAAAAATTCATCACCGCCGAAAACTCTCTTCGTTTCCTTTAGAGTCACCCCCTTCCCCTGCCCCGAGCTCTGACAACCACTGACCTGATTTCTGCCCCTTACATTTTGCCTTTTCTAGAACGTCCTATGAGAGGCATAATGTCATACGTAGCTTTTTGCGTCTGGATCCTTTTCCTTCAGCAAAACGTGTTTGAGATTTCATCCAGATGGTTGTGTCAGTGGCTTGTTCCATTTTACTGCCGAGTAGTATTCTGTTGTGTGGGTGTATCAGGGTTTACCCACTTGCCAGTTGAAGGACACTTGGGCATACCAGGTTTTGATGATCATGGGTAAAGCTACGATCCACCGAATGGAATATGTCTTTAAATGGGCAGTGAGGTAGTTTTGCACCCAGGTTTTGGGATTTGTCAGTTCTCCACCCACTACCCGACGCAAGGCAAGTGCACGGTCAAGGGCTTGCTGGAAGTACGAAGTGTATGACTTGGGGGCACACTTGGTGATCTCACTCCCGTGCAGTTTGCAATTTGTAAACTCAGCTTGTCAGGACGCGTTAAATCCCATTACACATTTTGACTTTGGGAACCTGCAAAAGATGTCATTAACTCTTTGAATTTCCCAGTTTAAAATGTCTGTCTTGTGGGTGACTTGTTTTTTTCCAAGTGGCTTTGGAGTGTTTTACTTTGCTGGGCAGGACACATATTTTGATTTTCTAGTTTCATCTCAGGAACAAGTATGTTACCATGTGCCCTTATGTTTCGAACACCGCAGGTAAAGATTTGACGGCAAGGAAGCATGAAAAAAGCGAGGTTGGGGAAAAGGGATGTGGGTGAGGGGAGGGCTCCAAGAAGCTTTACCAACCGTCAATAAATATTTCATCGGGTTGCTTTGTGGCAATGGCTACACCACGTCAGGTTGCTTAACAGTAAGTCAGGTTGATGCAGGGTTTAGTTAGCTGAGAGTGTGATGAGAGAATGCATTTCACCATAGGATTGTGCTTTTGTTTTGGCCAGAAACACGGTGCCAAATGTGAGAAGCCGCTGCCAGGTGCCTATTGGGATGAAGCCTGCTTGTCTCTTCTTGCTTTTTGCATTTTCTGTGAAAGCAGAAACAATTCGTTAGTTTTATTTACGTGTGTGGGAGCGCGCGTGCGCACGTGCACACATTTATAATAGAGTTGGAGATAGCCAAAAAGAAAGTGTTTACTTTATTCATATACTCACTTGATTATCCAGCAGAAATGTGTTAAGCATCTATCAAATCCCCACACTTTGGAAACTGTACATCAGAATAATCAGACCTGAATAAAAGAAAAAAGATGTGGTGTCGTCACTATGATTAAGAGTTAAGGGCAGAGATGGAGTTTTGCTTGGGAGCTTTAGCAAAGCCCTGTGGGATGGTAGGCTTCCCCCCCCACCCCCCTTTAAGCCAAGAGGCAAGGAGAAAAAGGGGGTTACAGAAAACTTTGTATTCAGCGTTGAGCTGGAAGGTATTAAGCCGATAAACTTCAGATAGTAATAGAATGACTTTATAGACCATCTGAATGGGTTAGTCATTGGTAATTGTGTGGCTGAATGGTACATGGAAACATGGAAAACCAAGTGATTTTGTAACATACCCGGTGTTTTGTTTCCAGAAGCAGGCCTGGTTTTTTCCCCTCCCATGTGAGAGTTTGTGGGCAGGTTCCGAGATCATCATCAGGGAAGCAGTCCTCTTTACTTGTGCATCATTGTTCAGATGAGGTTCATCGGTCAGTGTAGCACTCAACTACCGTCAATAATCTACCTTTGTGTTTATAAACCTTGATGTTGCTTATGAATTGATAAACCCACACGTTGGTTAATGAGCATCCCAGGAGAGAGGGAGAGTGTGTCCTTGAATATCTCCCTCCCCCACCTCTGGCGTTCAAGGGAGCCACTGAAACACCCGCGAGAAACACTGTGGTACTTTATCCTTATTAGAGCGATAGCTTTGTTACAAAGTTATTGAGTTACAGTGCCTTGGCTTCTTTCATGATCAAATTTACTCATAATTGCAGCTGTTACAATGGCAATTTGTTACACTTAAAATGCTTGGCTCTCCCAAACGTCACTATTAACGAGAGTTAAGTGGGAGTTTGGCTGCATGGATCAAGAGGATTTAGTGCTCAGGAAAACCTAAGGGGAATACACGCATACCCTTTGGAAGCGTGCAACAGCCAAGTCAGGCCAGCTCATGGGAACTATGGCCCCCAAAGCTGCCCTACTATTTTGTTTTAGGGCTTTCTTGACAGAAGACCAATTCTGTACAGCACTTTGGGGAGAAAGGAAAACTTAGAAAACACACTTTACTTGGTACTTTGCTTAGTACTTTACCGGGGAGTGGGAGCCTACATATCTTTGAAATGATATCTATTTACACATTCTATCAGAACTATGAAATTTTTTCCTTCCTTATTCCTACCCTCCTTCCTTTTCTTTCTCCTTCTCTCCTTTCTTTTTTAGAAAAGTTTATTTATCTTGAGTGGGGAAGGGGAAGAGAGAGAAGAAGAGAGAGAGAATCTCAAGCAGGCTCTGCACTATCAGCACAGACGCTGATGTAGGTCTTGAACTTATGAACCATGAGATAATGACCTGAGCTGAACTCAAGAGTTAGACGCTCAACTGACTAAGCCACCTTCTCTTCCCTTCTCCTTTCCTTTGATCTTTCCATCTTCCCTTCCTTCCTTCTGTCTACAGACATCTTCCTTCCAAATATGTTTTAAGTTCTACACTAAATATTGACTATAGCCTAAGGTCAATTCAAAATACATAACTGGAAGGAAAAACTAGTATTTATCAAGCCCCTACTATAGGCTGAGCTCTGTGTTATGCAATTCCTGAGGACTGTCCTTTGATGACCTTGAGAGACGTTTGAGAAAGGGGTACTTCTTTCCAGGGCAGACTCAGAGGGACCATGCCACTTCCCCAAGGCCTCGGCTGTGTTTCCCTGCCCCATTCTTTCTCCCTCATGTGCCTTTCTTTCTGCAGATAAAAAGTAGGTGGGTAAAAAGTAGCAATTAAGAAAAACTGACATTATTTAGGCTGGAACTGTCAGGCATGGCTGAAAAGTCAGCTTCCCTTCCCTGTCTTTAAAGCTCCTTCTTTGGGGCGCCTGGATGGCTCAGTTAATTAAGCGTTTGACTTTAGCTCAGGTCGTGATCTCATGGTTCATGGGTTCGAGTCCCACATCGGGCTCTGTGCTGACAGCTGGGAGCCTAAAGCCTGCTTCAGAATCTGTGTCTCCCTCTCTCTCCGACCCTCCCTGTTCACACGGTCTCTCTCTCAAAAATAAACATTAAAAAATAAATAAATAAATAAAGCTCCTTCTTCAACACACATACTTTAAAGTCATTTTTAATGATTTAATTTTAAACAGTTTATAACAAACTTTAGTTTTAAACTGTAGCTTCCAATTAATTCAACTATAACATTTAATTGGAGCCAGGATACCACAGTGTCTACTTAAAATCAGAATGAAAATCATCATAATAAATACTTCTTACATACTTACTATGTGTCAGGCCTTGTTATAAGTGCTTTCTGTATACTAACTTGGTGTTTTTCAACTTTTGCTTCATTATTGCCCTGCTAAGGGGGAAAATTTAATTTAATGTAAGTGAACTGAATTAAGTTGAATTTGAATTACGTTTAATTTCTCCCTGATGAGAAAAATTAAATACTAAGGGATAAATTTTTGTCAGTTAAGGTTGAGCTTTAGGGGACCACAGACCATTATAAGGTCTCAGATTTTTTTTTTTACCATCCAAGATGATGATAGCCCTCTTGTTGAGAATGCATGCACTAACCCAAATCATCTGATGCTCTGACAACCCTGGGAGTTGGGTGCCCTTATTAGTCTACCATGTTACAGATGAGAAAACAAAGAAGTTGAGTAACTTGCTAAGTAGCTTTCAGTCTATACCCTCTTCTTTTTTTATTTTATTTTTTCAAAATTTCTTTTAATTAATGTTTTTTAAAATTTATTTCTAGGAGAGAGAGAGAGAGAGAGACAGCGTGAGCAGGGGAGAGTCAGAGAGAGAGGGAGTCACAGACTCTGAAACAGGCTCCAGGCTCTGAGCTGGCAGTCAGCACAGAGCCCGACGCGGGGCTCGAACCCACGAACCGCGAGATCATGACCTAAGCGAAAGTCGGACGCTTAACCTACTATGCAACCCAGGCGCCCTTCTTCTTTTTTTAAACATTCATTCATTTTTGAGAGACAGAGAGAGATAGGGCATGCGTGGGGGAGGGGCAGAAAGAGACGCAGACACAGAATCCGGAGCAGGCTCCAGGCTCTGAGCTGTCAGCACAGGGCCCAAGGTGGGGCTTGAACCCACGGACCATGAGATCATGACCCAAGCCAAAGTGAAACCCTTAACCAACTGAGCCAGCCAGGCGCCCCCAGTCTATACCTTCTTAAGCACTACACAGTGTTGCCTCTAACTCTTCAGTCATTCATCCCAACGGCTACCTCTGTCTGCAAACCCATTTTGTACACTTATCTCCCCGTATCCACTGGCACCGTGTTCCAGGACTCCCAGTGGATGCCCGGAACTGAGGAGTATATCAAACCCTGTATTTCCTGTTTCTTCCTGTCCATACATACCCTTGAAAAAGTTTCATATATAAATTGGGCACAGGAAGAGATTAACGATACCTAATAATAAGATAGAACAGTTGTAACGATATATTATAATAAGTGTACGAATGTGGTTTCTGTCTCTCTGCAAATACCTTCTTGTACCACACTCACACTTCTTCTGATGATGTGAGATGATCGGATGTCTACGTGGTGAGAGGCAGGAGGTGATTGAGGTAGGCACTGTGACGTAGTGTCAGGCTACTACCGACCTTCTGACACATGGCCTGCTTCCAGACCGTAACTGGAGCCGGAGAAAGCAAAGCCATGGGTAAGGAGGGAGGAAAACTGAATTTTACAGCATAGTGATAATTGATCGCAGTGTGATCAAGGATGTCTGAGTGTGCTTCTCCTGGTTCACCTGTGGTGCTGGCCTGGGCGTACTTTGTGATTTTCAGCATGAGCCCTTGCCTTTTCCCCAGGCTCGGCCCTTTTCGTAAGTTCCTCGCTGTCTTATCTACTTTAATCCTCCTGATAACCAGTGGAGCGGTGGGGGTCACTACCCTCATTTTACAGAGAAGTCAAGGAGGAGCTGTGGGTTTAGGGAAGTGTCCTGAAGCCCACAGGTCTCTCTGGTCACTTCCCAGATAATCTTCCGGCACAGCCCAAGCTCTGGGTTGCCTTCTAGCTTCTTATCATGTGTTTGGAATATGTTAATATCCTTCAAATGCTTCTTTGAAATAACTCTAGATTCATGGACATAGATTCAAGCTTCCCTTCTGTGAAACCGAAGAGATCCGTAGAAAGAGCCGTGCATAGTTTAAGGTACAAACTACATGAAAATATTGGGAGGGGCGCCTGGGTGACTCAGTCGGTTTAGCGTCTGACTTCAGCTCAGGTCATGATCTCACGGCTCATGAGTTCAAGCCCTGCATCGGGCTCTGTGCTGACAGCTCAGAGCTTAGAGTCTGCTTCAGATTCTGTGTCTCCCTCTCTCTGCCTCTCTCCCACTTGTACTCTGTCTCTGTCTCTCAAAAATAAATAATAATAAAAAAAATTGGGAGTCTGGCTGGAAGGCACTGCTGTCTGGACTCCAATTAGAAAGGAAAACAAAATACCTTGGAGCTTGGGCTGGATTACAAACAGATGAATTTTTTTTCTTGGTGGCCTGCCACTCATTGGTCTTCTCGCCCTCCTGTATCTTTACATCTTTTCATTCTCTGCATGCTCACATGCTCTTCCTCGGTGATTCTCAGACAGACTCTCAAACCCCTAATTCCCAAGAAGTTGTAACAGGCCAATAATAGCTTAAGTATTAAGCTATTTGCAATTTGGCAGAAATTGAAGCTTAGGGGATAAAATATCAGAGGTGACAGTTTAGACTCGGGGCAGGGAAATTCCTAGGAAGACCTCACCGAGCCACTGGCATCCTACCCGATGGCTGTGGTCCACAGCTCACCCTAGGCCTGTTGCTCAGGTTGTAAGTCACGCTGAGGGTTGGTTCCATGGGGTTTCCTATAGCCCCACCTTTTCCGAGATGTGAGCTCCTGTGCTGAGTGGGGTCCACCTTCCACCGAATCAGGGCAGCCCTGGCCCGAGGATGTGGGCCGAGCGATCACTTGGCTCTTCCGGGTAACTGTGTTGGTGGTCTTATGTGCCTTAGTTTCTCCATCTGTTTTAGTGGAAAAGATTGTAACATTCTGGGAGATCACAGAACGGAATGTGCTGTATAAACACCAGGCAGTGTTGTTACAATAAATAGCAAATTGGTGACTAGAGCTTAAACTTCCTACCCTTGATGACTTGTGGATGCACCGAAGAATCCAAAATTGTCACCAGGGAGGGAAAAAAGACCCTTCCCCCTATCTTCCTAACAAAAATAGTGTTCGGATTTGGGCTCCCATCCCCTGAGAAACAGAGTCCTGCCATCTCCCTGTGGAAGGCTGAAATGGTGGCTCCAGAAGATTCTGGAATCCTGCTAATTTGCTGGCTTGTTGACATCTGCCTCAGAGGTTCTAGCCTGTCTAGCTTTTTGGTTTTCTCATTCTAACTTTTACAAATCTCATTTTTTTTTTTGCATTTAAAATATTAGATTGAAATACACTATAGTATTAATGCTAACATTTTCTGTTAAGCAAGGAGAGAGGAGAATATCTCTGTTTCAACAGTGTGGCTTCCTGTTAGAAGCAGAGTAACAGTTGCTTGCTAGTAGTCGTAGGGCATGACCATCTCTCTCAGGTAATTTTGTTTTGAGAGATTCTGTTTGGCATCCTGCCAAGGGTCTAGGAGTGGCCAAACATCCTCCTCTCTTACCTGAGAGAGTTTATGACACAGGAAAGGACTGTGACTTGTGCCCCGAATTTCTGATCGTAGATTTGTCTGGTGCAGCATGAAGTCATTTATTAGGAATAATAATATCTGCCCTAAAACTGGGTTGTTGTGAACGTCTCTATTTTCCCTAAGTTTGTTTATTTATTGAGAGAGAGAGAGGGAGAGCGCATACACATGAGCAGGGGAGGGGCAGAGAGAGAGGGAAGGAGAGAGAATCCCAAGCAGGCTCAGTGTTCTGTGCCAAGCCTGACGTGGGGCTCGATCTCACAACCGCTGGGATCGTGGCCTAAGGGGAAATTAGGAGTCAGACGCTTAACCAACTGAGCTACCTGGGTGCCCCAGTTCGAACTTGTGAAGTTTGAATGAGATTTAAAACTGCCTCGTAAATTCAAGAAGATTGTGAAAAGCAGCATATTATCAGTGGTAAGTTTAAGGTCTAAATTGAGATAAACCTCCGTTGCTTCCCGTAACGCTCGGGGAAGAACAACCTTCTGAAGCAGGACTCCAGTAAAGTCAGCCGTTGACCACGTCCAGGCTCAGGCACGCTCAGGACTCGCCCTCCCCTCGCGCCTGCCCCAGTTGGAAGACAGGGGGGTCAGGAATGGAGATAAACCTAGTTGATGAGGACATTTTTCTCATCATTCCTGCTTAGCAGTGGTTTGTCCTGCCTCACTGTAAACAACAGCTGGAAGAAATCCTGCTTTCTGAGTGTCCGTGTGTATCTATGAGTCGTGCAGCTTGGAGACGGCTTGGTTCGGGGGAAAGGCACGAAGTTCAGAGGCCACAAACGTGTGGCCACCACCTACATGAGATTCACAAGCTTGGATCTCTGCCTTAGTGTATACTGTCTCACAGGGCTGTTTTCTGGATGAATTGAGATAATGTACATGGAACTTTCTTTCCATGGAAGACTGGACCCTTGATTTGGAGACAGAAGAACTAACTCTGATAATGTACGTGGAACGTTCTTTTCATGGAAGACTGGACCCTTGATCTGGAGTCAGAAGACCTAATTCTTCTGAACTAATTCTTCAGTGAACATTTGGGCAAATGAATGTAGCTCTGTGAGCAAATGCTTCCTTCTGTGTAGTATAAGATGCATAGGATAAGAAGAAGAATTCATAGTGGTGTGAGGGTTCATTTTATTTATGCAAAGGACATGTTGTAACTGTGAAAGCAACATATTAATTCATTTGTTCATCCAGTCAACACGCCATATCTACTTTGGAGTCTTGACGGAGTTAGCCGTCTAGAGGGCAGACACAGAAGCTGACAGTGACCGCGTGATGCCGTGAGGCCCCTGGTTAGAAGTATGCCCACAATATGGAGGAACATTGAGGAAAGAGTTGGGGAATCCGGAATAGCCTCCCAGAGGAGGGGAGACCCTTGACCCAACCCTTAAGGGACAGAAGTGGGCCTGTGGACAAGTAAATTTCAGGGCACAAGGACTTCTGAGGGAGAAGACTAGCAAAGTTTCCAGGTGTGTAACAGGAAGTGTCATTTAGACCCCATTTCATTCTGGGAACAGCTTAGGCGTGTGTATATGGGGCAAATGGGGTTGGCAGGGGGAGGGG
Organism: Hyaena hyaena; assembly: GCF_003009895.1. Classification (NCBI taxonomy): domain Eukaryota; kingdom Metazoa; phylum Chordata; class Mammalia; order Carnivora; family Hyaenidae; genus Hyaena; species Hyaena hyaena. The sequence continues at coordinate 46,377 of NW_024081453.1, read as the reverse complement.
ATGAAATTGGTAAGGCAGGTACCCTAGGGACCAGCAGAGCACTGCTTATTCAGGGCTGACGGGTTTAGGCTTCCTCTTGCAGGCTTTGGGGGGTGTCCTGGTGGATGTGAGACTATAAAATTCCATGTTCTTGCTAAGAGGCAATACTACCATGAGCTGCGCATGGAATTTGATAACTGCCGACCTATTGAAGGATTTGCTCTCACCCAGTTAACTTCTTGTTTGGTGCTTGTGACCAGCAGGTGTACACATGCCAGCGGTGGCTGGTCTTGGGGCCAACATTGTGACCATGGGACCAACTGAGACATTTGCCAGGTGAAACTTAAGAATCCTAATAAGAATCATCTCCCACTGGTGTCATTTGTGGGAAGAAACACTCAGCTTCAAAGACTATTAATTGGATGCTGTGCAATGTGCATGGCTTAGTACCGGGCTAAAGATAAGAATGAGTAAGACCAGGCTAAAGACTCACAGTAATGACAATAGCTGCCTTATATTGAGTGCTCAGTGTGGGTCTGACGTCGTTGTGTTTTGTATTAACTCATTTAAACAGTCCACAGCCCTCTGAGAAGAGGGTCATAATCCTCATTCTGCATAGGTTGAAATGAGTACTTTTGCGCATAGAGCTAGTTTGTAGAAGAGCTGAGATTCAGGTCACGTGCCCAGCAACAAAGTCTATGGTGAAACTTCTACCTTTGCTGGGTGTGGAAGACAGATGTGTAGATGACCTACTACATAAAAGGCGAAGACTGGAGAGTGAAGGAGGTTGCAGGAACTAATTATAGAGGCTAGAGCGAGGGTCCTTTTTCCACTGTAAAATCAAACTAAACCCAACAAATCTTTGTTTTGCTTACATTTCTTAAATCAGGTCAGAAGAATCAATCAGAGCAATTGTCACATTCTAACAAGCCAGCGAGTTGGGGGGAAGTGAAAGCGTAGGGAGGAATGGGATTAGTTTGAAACAGCCAGAGGTCAGGGAAGCTCAATAGACCAGACTTCTGTCAGACTGAAAAATCTGAGAGACCTCCCTAAGCTCTCTGGGCAGCTAATCACTGAAAGGAAATGGAAAAAAAAAAAAAAAAGAAGAAGAAGAAGAAGGAAAAGAAAGGAAGGCAATAGAGAGAAAGTATCAGAGGAAAAACCAATGTTAATATTCAGGGCAAACAGAGGGCGTGTGATCATCAGGGAAAGGTCTGATTAAGGAAAGAGCGAAAGGAAATTTAAAAGGCCCAAGCCTGTAAATTGAATCTTGTTAGAATAAAGGCCAATTTATGCTTTTTACATATCACAGGGTTGCATTTGTGTGTTATTTCCCCAAATTTGTATTTACAGAGAAGATCAAAGGTGAGCATCAGGTGCTCTCCAGACTCCAGCCCGCAGTGCCCATTAGCACCCAATGGCTGTTTCCCAGTTGCCAGCTAGGAGCTTGGTCCTCGGAGAGCTTCCACGACACATTATGATCGTCTAGAACTTTGAGAGTGGAAAGCAGTGCAGACGGCACCAGCCCACCAGGCTTGAACTGCAGTTGTGCTGGTCCGGCGGGGACGTCTCGTCTCCCTGCTAAGTGATGAATAAGGCTTTCCACCCCCAAGTCATCGTCTGGCTCATAAGGGAAACTGACATGTGTCCGCCATCAAGCAGGACGAAGAGTGGAAATGGTCCAGGGCCAACGTGCTGCATCAGGCAGCAACTGCTAATGAAACAAAATTGCTGGGTGGCTTGGGAGTATCCCTGATTCCACCAGTTTCTGTTGCAGCTGAGCTGAATTGAGTCTTTGTGACTGGGCTGAGCCGGAAGTCTGCGCTTCCCAATTGCTTCCAGGGCCTGTTACGAGGTCTTATCTCCCATTTCTGGCGAGATAGGCGGGCTGGTGTACCCGTACATGGAAACGATTCGCTGCACAGGCATTCTGGAAAGTGATTTAGGATCCAGAGAAAATCCAAAAAATTTAAGGCCTTTCATCGATGAGTGCCACCAATCAATCATTATTTCAGACTATATTTTCTCATTGAATCATTCAAATCTGACTCTCCAGTATGGCAGCCACCAGCCACTTGTGGCCTTTATGCCCTTGGCACGTGGCTCATAGGTCTGTGGAGCTGAAGTTTTAGTTTTACTTATTAACGTGAAATTTTAAAACTAAATCTTGATTCGGTTGTCAGGAAACGTTTATGTGTGTTTGATACAACTTGGATATGTGAATCTACTATTTCAAGGGTCAGTTTTATGGAGTCTAAATAAAGATCACGTGTTTCCAGTGAAAATTTTGTATCCCGAGTTGAGATGTGTTCTAAGTTTGAAACACCTACTTGATTTCAAAGACTTGGGACCAAAAAACAGAACATAAATTATCGTATTAATAATTTCACCCAGATGATGCACCTGGGTGGCTCAGTCGGTTGGGCATCCAACTGACTCTGGCTCAGGTCATGATCTCACAGTTTGTGAGTTCGAGCCCTACATCAGGCTCTGTGCTGGGAGCCTGGAGCCTGCTTCGAATTCTGTGTCTCCCTCTCTCTCTGCCCCTCTCCCACTCACACTCTGTTTGTGTGTGTGTCTCTCTCTCCCCTTCAAAAACAAATAAACATTAAAAATTAAAAAAATTAATAATTTCTCTATTGCTCACAATGATGAAATGGTTACAGCGTGGATGTACTGGGTTAAAGAATATTATTGAAATTTATTTCACCTGTTTCGTTTTGCATCTCTAACGCGGCCACGGGTGAATTTAAGGGAAGCAAGCACGTGGCTTGCATTCTCTTTTTATTGGAGAGCCCTGATTCGGGCCTCAAGGGCCCACGGTGCATCGCAAGCTGCGCTCTGCATGGACAGTGGGCACGGAGGCCATGAGGTTACTACCCGAGCAGAGCGCGGGGGCTCCTGTGGAAGGAAGGATGATACGTGGATATGCGTCAGTAATCCGCATGAGTTCAGATTGTGGTGAGTCCTGGGAACCAGTTATGCAGGGGGGGAAGGAGGTGATGCTGGAGCACCGGGGGAGGGAGGCCACATTTAGAGAGTATGGCTCGTGGCAGGAGAGGGGGTGGTCCTAGATAAAGTGACAGTTGAGCCTGGAGGAGTGAGGGAGAGCTGAGAGAGAGAGATCGTAGCAGGGGTCTCTGATCTGGCAACCGAGGGGTGAACCTACTGTGCTTCCCTTAGCTTGTTCAGAAAGACTCCCTGAGCTCCCGGGTCAAAAGGAGGACGCAGAGAGAGAGCTCCTGGCTGGCGACCGGGCCTCGCAAGGCTAGGGGCTCAGCGCCAGCTGGGCCAGGGGCCAGGCAGTCGGCCAGCACATGGGGTGAGAGTCCCTTGGCAGATGCCTCTTCCCGGAGGAGCCTGCTGGGTGTTCAGGGCTAGGAATGTGACAGGGTGACTCTTCCGTAGGAATCAAAGCCCTTTCCATTTTGGCGACTGGGTGTTCCCAGCAGAATGCATAGCAGCTTTAAATGGTGGCGCTGGGGTGTGCGCTGGCCCCACCGTGCCGCCTCGCTTTGGAAAGGGACAGGACGCTCTGGGCTACATCTGTCATTGTTCCCGGCTCCCGGAGGTCTCAGCGGAGATTGGGAAGTGGACCGAGGACCAGCATTGGTGATGGGGACACATCATTTGCCCCCTCTGCAGAGAGTGGCCCTATCAGCGGGTGTCGGGGAGCTGGTCAGACATCACCCCTGAGGCTGGCTGCGACTAAAAAGGGACCAACAGAAGTGATGAGTGGCAGGAGAGTCCTGAATGGGCCTTTTGACTGATCCAGAGCTGGTCCTGTCTCCCTTCATAAGGAACAGCATGTGTAATGGTTCATTGAGTGCGTTCCAGAGGCAGATCTGGTCGGAATCCTGCCTTGTCAATGACTAGCTGTGGGAACATGGGAAAGGACTAAACCTTTCTGAGTCCCAGTGTCCTCGTTTACACGATGCCAGCCTAACCTCCTAGGGCTCTTACGGGGATTGTTACATGACAGGATTTATATATAGTGTCTTCCAGAAAGTCCCTAATAAACTGTGACTCTTAGTATTGGCACTGTTTTCACCATTTACCTTTTTCTTTTTTAATAAAAATTACCATCTAAAAGCAAGGTTAAAGGATCAGATTAGGCCACCATGGCTCACAGGTGAGCATTTGGGGAATCTTTAGCTGACACCATCAAGAGATCACTCTACTAACACCACTCCGGGGAAAAATAACATAATCTTGGCTCTCCTGGGCTGCAGACTTGGCAAACCCATGGAAATCACAGCTTTCCTCTGAAATTATTCTCAGATTTCTAGTTCTAACAATTTACAGTGAAAATCTAAGGAGATTTTATGCCTAAAATAAGCAACTCGGAAGGGGAGCTGTACGAGGGGCACCTTCACCTGAACCGTTTTGTTGACGATGTCTGCTACGTAGAGCATCTTGGCATTTAGCTTTCCTGCGGTTCTTCGCCAACTTCAAGAGTCATAGTCTTCGTGCTAGGCAAGGGAGGTGCGGCTAGTGTTGAGAGCATTTGCTTGAGTTCATTTTTACTTTTGGTTAGAGTAATTCGATGATGGTGTGGAATGTAGTGGGAAAACATGGGCTTACGAGCAGGTGTACATGGCAGTCTTCCTGTCCCCATGGGTGACCTGGGACACTTTGCTTACTTAGCCTTTTGAATCTCAGTTTCTCAGTCTGAGAAATGGATATAACACCTAACCTTTCATTGAGAGGATTAGAGGTTGTATAGGTAGAGTGCCTGGGGCTGATGTTGTGGTTCTTAGCAAATCTGAGGGCACTTGAGGCTATGTGATCCTCCTGCATCAAGGGAGCATGCTCACCCGTGCATGGGTAAGGATGACGTGGGGCAGGAGACCAGACAAAATCTAAATTCTGTACCTAGGTGGTTCACGTCAGAAGGATGAAAGTCCTCTGGCAAGAATACCAACAGGTCGGGGGTTCCAAGAATTTCTTGTATCGTAATGTTTTTATTTTTCTTGATATAAAAAAAATTTTAATGTGTATTTTTGAGAGCCAGAGAGACAGAGATAGAGCATGAGTGGGGAGGGGCAGAGACAGAGGAAGACACAGAACTGGAAGCAGCTCCGCGCTCTGAGCTGTCAGCATAGAGCCTGACACAGGGCTCGAACTCATGAGCTGTGAGATCATGACCTGAGCCAAAGTCGGACGCTCAACCGACTGAGCCATCCAGACGCCCCTATTGTTCTTGATATTTTTACCTCAAGACCATGACCATATATTGCTTGGCTACCCGTTGGACAGAATTGAGAATGTTCTCAAGATACTCTTCCTGACATTTTCTTAGTGTTCTTGAATATTTTACATCTTGGGATAAAAGCAAGAAAATAACACTTGTGTTTAGAACACAGCTAGGGGAGAAAAAAAAAAGGCCGCCACGGCAGTGAGTTATGGGGTGGTCAGCCCTACCCCACCAAAGACTGGCTGCTTCACTGAGCCTGGAATCTGCTTCTTTTGCACTGAGGTTGTTTGTCCTTGATATTTGATGGTTACTAGGTGTGTGCGTGTTTACAAATGACTGAGGGAACAAAGCCCACAAATACCGATGTGTGACTAATACCAGTAGAATTTCAGTTTGATGGATGCCATGATTAATTCATGGTTCATTTCAGCTTCACATATTAATTAAGTCCTCACTGCATATCTGCTGTCTATGTGTAACAAGGCTATTTCCTTGTAGGCCTATCTTCCAAATCAGTTCATTGTCAAATTAGAGAAAGCTAAAAGTTTGTTTTAAATAAATAGCCCCTTTGTGTCTTCTTGGTTCACATTGGGGGGAGGTGTGTCATTATCCACATTGGTTCAATTACACTAAAATCCAAACGTCAAATGTTAGAGTGTGTAATGGTGGCAAAGGGCAGGCCTAAGAGGAGGAATACCTTTCTTATCACAAACGAAGTGTAACCTCACTTGGATTCAAGTTCCTCGTTTGTACAGCGAAAGGGTTGAGCTAGATAATGTTGAAGATTCCTGCCCCAAAGGGAAAGAATCTGGGGCAGAACACAGGAAGTGAACCTTTGGCCTTGATCACATGCTTATTGGTGACTTTTTTTTTTTTTTTTGGTAAGGCTATTTCCCCCTTTCATAAGTATATTAAGGAAACATTAACAGATATAGAAAGCTAGTAGCTTTTGGGTTTTTTAAGTCACTGATCCCGGGAATAGGAGGGAATTCTTGGGAAGAACCATAATCCTGAGCTCCACAACTGCCACGCGATGGCCATGGATTCCCGATGGTGATGTGGTTCGGGGTTAGGAAGCAGAAGCCAGCACGTGGGCCCTTGAGGGCACATTAGAGAGTGACAGCAGGGGATGCATGTCAAGTGTAGAAACAAGGAGCTCATCCTTTCCCTCAGAGGAGTTCACCTTACAATGTCGTGTTGGCTGCTCTTGGCCCTATGCCCTTGTATCAACTACAAGTTACTCCAGGGTCTTCTGCTTCTGCTTCTGCTGGGTCTCAGCCAGTGCTGAGGCAAGACTGCAAAGGGCTATGGTTTCTCCACCTTGGAGGCATGTCAGAGAAAGGAGAGATCTTTCTAGAGGTGTTTAGAGAAGTCGGGCTTGGCATGTTATTTACCAGCTAGGAACTGGCCACAATGTCCACTGGGGATTGTTTCCAGTGGTGAAGGGGGAACAAAGCGTCTGACAATTTAATTGTATTCTGAAAGGGGTGGGGAAGCTCAGAAATGGAAAAATGACCTCATGGTCTTCACCTGTAGTACTTCCCTGGACAATGGGTTTTAAATACCCACTTAAAGTTTGTTTATTTATTTTGAGAAAGAGAGACCATGCACAAGTGTGGAAGGGGCAGAGTCAAGAAGAGAGAGAATCTCAGGCTGTGTGCTGTCAGTGCAGAGCCCAACGCGGGGCTTAATCTCCCGAACCAGGAGATCAGGACCTGAGCCAAAATCAAGAGTCAGACACTTAGCCAACCGAGCCACCCAGGTGCCCCATACCTACCTACGACAGGTATATTTACTGGGTATGCCGCCTACGCACAGAGCGACTCACCATCCCAACCTTGTGGTAAGGTGCTCTTGAAAATTTCCTTTCTTTGCTATAGAGATCGTCATGTTTTTAGTGGTTTTACGGATTTCAGTACAATTCAGTTCATTGCAGGTGCACCTACCCATGTGTGAACCCTCAGTGTGTTACAATCTGTCAATAAACATAAGACAGTGTTGCCCAAGACTGTAGGGGGTCATTGGAAAGGAACTGTTTTCTACAAAATACCTTTGTGTTCCTTGTACAGTGGGTCACAACAGGATGAGGTGACTAATAATGAGACTGATCCAGTCACTCAGGCAGGCTTACTTAGTAAGTGTTCGTTCCTATAATAAAGCCTCGGCCCATCTGCTTTTGCCTGTCCTGTTTCTATACAGCAAATACCGTGGAACCATTCTTCACTGCAAGTTCTAGCTTTTGCATAAAGGAAAACTTAGTCCTGCCTCTGTCTGGCTCCTGATACGCTCAGCCTGGCTCCCAGTCGGCCTCTGGAACCAGATAAACTCCAAAGGGGAGGTGGTAATCCATTTTCTCTGGAGTTTTACCACGCATAGATAGACGGTGGCAATTTTTAGCCAGAACCCCGAGGTACCTATGATGTACAGCTTTTACCAGCACCCCTTTAGGATTAGGACTTGTTTCTGTAACGTTGACCCGCTTCACACAGCGCAGTGTAAGACCAAGCTGAAGCTTTAAAAAGGTTGTAGTATAGAACATTTCCGAGCAAGAAGGGACCAAGTGGTAGCCTCTGTTGCTAGGACGTATGCCCTCTTGGTGTTCTAATAAGCCTACCCACTGGGCTGCTGGAGGGTAGGGACCCGCCTTTCAGGTAATTGCCAGCAATTAACTAAATTGTCTACCCTGCTCCAGGAAGTCCGAGGCTTGTTGAAGTGACTGATAAAACACCAGTGCCTGGCATCTAATAGGTGCTCAACAAAGGTGTGTTGAATCAAGTTGGTTTGAAAGTTTAGGAAAGACTATCTGTATCAAACATGGGTTGAGGTCAGTCCCGGGAACTAGACCCGTTCTCAGGAAGTGGCCTTGACTGCCAGTCTACGTTTGTTCCAAAGTCCTCTCTATTTTTCATGTATTATTAACAGGCATATTAATTCACTTAGCGAGCACTTACTGCACATCCGTTGTCAGCCATGTAATCTGCCAAATGCAAGGACACTGGAAGGGAAAATTTAGTCTCTTCCTTCTCTGAATGCATGTTTTCATGGCGAAGACTGGCAAATATTTAAAATGCTTTCTAATTGTAGTTGTGGTAGAGATAAGCATGGGTGCTCAGATAGTGCCGTAGAAGGAAAGACCTCCTCACCCGGAAGGTGCTGGGATGAATTTACCTACTTAGGTCCCCCGGCAAGTACTGGGAAGATGAAAGAAATGAGGGCCAAACTTTATAGAAGTCAACAGGATGATTAGGGATCTCCGTGAGCAAGATATGAGAAAATGAGTGTCTGGCTTAGGGACATGGCTAAGGAAATGCTGAAACGTGGTCAGACCGGATCTTTCCCACAGAGACAGACTTATCAGCGCTCTTGTCAAATGGTCGGGGCCATTTGGTACGGTTTATGGAATCTTTTTGTGACCTTCTTTATTATGAACGTTAAGTATTTACATTCTCACAGACATCATTATGTACATTACTTACTTTTTTGAACATGGCTTTGGAAAACTCTAAGACATCTGTGTTCATTAGAATTGTTCTACAAAGAGTCTGGAAATCCACTTGGATGGAAACAAAATGGCTGCCTTCAGTGGAATCCTGGCATCAACATAGCTTGCCTTTGTTCCAGTTTTCAACTCAAGGCTCCTGCTGACTGACTACTCCATAAGAAAAAAAATAATAATTGGGCAATTTATCTGCATAAAATCATCAATGGAAAATCTTAGAACAGCTAGAATTATTTTTCTTACTGATCTGGATGCCAGTTCTTGAAGGGTAATGCAAGTTGTCCTAACGCTAGACAAAAAGTAGGTCTAAAACCTTCAGAGATCCCATAGAACTTTACTAATAACCACATGGATCTCACATCCTTTGAGCCTCTTCTCTGGTTTGAAGCAGAGCACTTTATTCAAGCTGTGGCTTGCTTTGGAGGATAGGAAGGAGGGAGCTTAGAACATTGATTTGGCTTTCCTGCTTAATACCCCCGTCATCCTCTGTTGGCCCTGGTGGCAACTTTCTGAACCCTTGGGGTCAAGTCACTAGTCTGACCTCACCTGTTAGGCTTGTAGGGAGGGAGATGGAAATCAAAGAGACTATAGGGTTGGATAATACAGATCTCCTGGTTTCTAGTCCGGTGTGCCTTTATAAAACTTCCACTTTCAGTGTCACACTCGGGTCATCTGGGACTACACTGAAGCTTGTAACTCTTGGGCTAATGAAAGAAGCTCCTTGGGGTGGGGGTGGGGGGCATTGTTTAGCACGCTGACACACTGCTGTGATTGCACGGTGGGTATTCTTGTGCCAGGAACTGTGCTAGGTGTTTGACCTGAATCACCTCATTGACTCTTCAGATTTAATAATCTTCCCCATCGTATGTTCAGAGGGTAATAACTTGTCTCAGGTTAGCCTGTTTTTCAGTGGACGAGCAAGAATTCTCAAGCACAGGCTCCTTGGACTCGAGAAACCCAACTTTTAATCAGCAAACATCATGTCTTCCGTAGTCGCCTCTTGTCCATTCAGTTTAATTCGGAGCAGCTGGGTACTTAAGGATTTTCGTCACCACAAGTTAGGCCTTCTTGTTTTTGTTTTTGTTTTCTTGTATTTTTAATTTGGGAAATTTTTAGCCCTTTTACTTTACATGCTCTTAAATTACAAGTCAGAAGGTGCCCTTGAAGGAAAAAGGATTTCTGTCATGACTGTCCTAAGAATTCTCTTCCCAGGGGCGCCTGGATGGCTGTCAGTTAAGCGTTTGGCTCTTGATTTCTGTACAGGTCATGGTCTCACAGTTCTGAGGGTTGAGCCCCACAAAGGCCTTCATGCTTGGGCTTCTCTCTCTTCCTTGCTCTCTGCCCCTCCCCCCCTCTCGAAAATTAAAAAAAAAAAAAAAATTCTCTTCCTGAATCAAATTTTTACTTTTCATGCATCACGTAATTCTCTTGCCATTTGCAGGCTCAATGAGTGTCTGAACCCATTTTAAAATGCTTCCAGCTGAATATTTGAAGTCTTCTGCACAATTCCTTGCATAGACAAGAACAGCTCCAGAATTACTCTATTTTCTCTCCTCTCTTCCCTCCTTTCTTCACCCTTCATCTAGTAAAGCTTCTGGTTATAGTATTGTGATCAGCTTTGACTAAGCTTCAGGCCTAGAAATGGCATGGATTTGCCTTATCAGGATGATTTCAGGTCCCCTACTATCCTGTGACTTGACCTCCCTGTGCCTCAGTGTCCCCCCCCCCCCCCCCCCCCCCCCCCCCCGCCGTAAAAGGATGATCTTTTCATGGGACAGTTGGGTGGTATTAAAAGAAACAATAGGTAGAGTTTATTTTGTATAGGGCATGAAAAAAAAAATCCACAAACAAACAAATAGTTGGGCTTTCCAGATCCTTATGGCCAATGATTTCTCTACCCACTGGAAATTAAAGCCCTGGAAAAACCCACCACTGTCACCTCTGTGATTTCTTCTTTAGCTCAGCAAACAGTCACTTCGTTGGTTTAACCTGGGGCTAAATCCAGAGGCTCCTGTCTGAAAATGACATTAAATTATTTCCCTCCTCTTTCCTTCCTCCTAGAGCTGGCTTTTCTGCTTTCCCTTACATGTGTGGGGCTAGAGAATGGCCAGACTCCCAATGATTACTTTCCTGAAAGAGGAGTCAATACAGTCCTTCCTTCTGTAAAGCCTTACTAGGTGCCTGGTGTGAACAAGGCACCACGTGGCTGCTTGTGGCCACAGGAAGTCCTAGAGGCTGCCCTTGCCCCCGCCTTCACGAAATCCAGGCATAATCCTCGAACTCTAGCCCTTAGTATTGCCTGACCTCCTCTGCCTGCCCCCACCTCGATGTGGCCTGCTAAGTGTTCTACCGCACATCGTCCCTGGGAAATGTGCTCAGCAGGGCCATGGTTTTGACGGCTCTTCCTCAACTAGCCAAGACTCAGTGGGGTTGCTGGGAACAGTGGTCTAGGCCAGCTGCCACCCCAGCGCTGGGAGCCCGAGTGTGCCAGAGAGGGACTCACTGGAGGAGAGAGGGGGCGGAGGGGCGGGGAGACGTCTAGAGAGAATTGCCCCCCGGGAGCAGTAAATGCATCACGTTCCCATGGACGTTGACACAAGAGACTCCGAGGAGGGGGGTGCGATGAGGCATCCAGAACACACAGCAGGAAGGAAGGAAGCTTGATGGGCGAGAGTTGCAGCTCCCGGGTCTTCACGCTGAAAACGTGTCAGGTTTGATGACAGTGATGAAAATGTGTTTTCTGCCTCCTTCCTCAAGCCTCGGCCCCAGGGCTCCCGTACTTGACTGTGGTGGGTATGAATTACGAGTTCAGGGAGACGGAGGCCCAGCTGAGTGACTTGGCACTCCTCTGCTGTGACATGTGGGCCACCAAGGAGCTGGGAGCGGGTGGCAGGCGGCTGCTCCAGCCAGTGCTCTCATCCATCAGGCCCGGCCCCAGACTTGTATGTGCCCTGACCTGCGGGCTTGGTCCAGTTCCACCTTGCTGGACACCTCGTCAGTGGTTCTGAGGTGAGGGTACACCGCTTGGGAGTGAGAAAACATTTGGTTTGCTTTAGGCAACTGGATTGAGGTGAGAAGATGCCAACCCCTTTTCCCGTTTGGCCCGGGATTTTTTGGACAGTATTTTTCCCTGAAGCGCGGAGGCATGCTTCTCCCCCACCCTGACCAAAGTAGCTGTTTGCTGAATATTTCAGAGGGTGATGATGGTGTTTAAGAGCCGCCACAATTCCAGTGTTTTTGTTGCAAAACACCCCTGCCCTCCCTGCCAAGTATAAGGTTAAAGTTCTGGGGGAAAAAAAAAAAAAGGAAAGAAAAAAAGGAATATAATAGAAACCTAAGTCAGAGACCCATTCTGAAGATTGGCTTTTCTCACGTGTCTCTGCTATTTGGGGTCCACCATGGGGGGGGTCTTTATTCAGACTTCTCCCCACTGGTGACTTTGTACATTTAGGGATTTTTGAGCTCCTTTCAGATGAACTATTTAGATTAACCTCAAGAGAATGTAGAGCAACTTATGCACACTTCATGCATTTGCCTCTAAAACTGCATATTTATCTCATAGCAACAGGAGGAAGAAAAGACCTGGACTTTTTTTTTTTTTTTAAGTTTATTTATTTTGAGAGAGACAATAGAGTGTGTGCACATGTGCATGAGCAGAGGAGGGGCAGAGAGGGAGAAAGAGTGGGAGGGAGGGAGAGAGAAAACCAAGCAGGCTCCAATCTCAGCTTAGAGTCCAGGTCGGGGCTTGATCTCCTGAACTGTGAGATCATGACCTGAGCCAAAATGAAGAGTCAGACGCTTAACTGACTGAGCCACCCAAGTGGCCCAAGACACTGACTTTTTATCCATTCCCTACATTTCATTCATCACTAGAGCTCACCAACATACCAACTGATAGTTTCTTGATTTCTAAGATTTGAAATCTTGACAATGAAGAGATGTAAAAGAGAAAAGTTAAAAGTCAGAAGCTTCTGGAATATTGAGAATGCCTCGCATTGAAAAAAGAATTCACTTGATGATATTAAAACTTTTGGGGCCTCTAGTTCTGAAGTTAGGGACTCCCCCTCCCACCCGCTCAGATTTTTTTCACTGTGATCAAAATCGGAGCTGTAGAGTCCAGGGAAATTTAGAAGCAAATGCTGTTGTTATTTAAATAGCAAGGAGAAGAGGACAGTGTGTGCACTGGAGCTGAATTAGTCACTAGGGGAGAGTATTTCTCCTACTCTCCCCATGTGAATATAACATTCACGATCATTGTTTGTGAGCCATGGAATGAAGACACAAGATGCTGACATACTTTTGAGATTGAGCAGATCACCCCATGTCCTCTGCGTGGAGAAAGAATGAGAATGACTCCCTTTCCTTTGCCAGCGTTTGCCTCTTTTTATATTAATCTCAGCTGAGTTGAACAATTTCTCCACTCTCTACAAAATAATGCTGGTCTTTGTATTCACTTGCTATGCAGGGCCATCCAATTTTTGCAAATACGGGTCTGGGAATATTTTGAATGATTGATACACAGAATTGCCGGATTGGTCAAAGAGAACCAAAATCCATCGAGTGATTAACACTTAGTTTTAAAGTCAGATTGGCGTTCTTTCAGATGTCTCAAACTTCAGTTCTGTTAAGGGCAGAGTGAGGTGTAACTTGCTTTACATGTTGAATAGATTTTATTCCATTGCCATGGCTTCCGAATTGCTTAGAGGGAGAGTATTCAAAAAACAAACACACATAGAATGAAGTCATGCCACTGTATTTTTAGCGCAGTGATAATCTTGATCCCAGAGTGAAGCTGGAGGGAATTATGTGCTGTTTGAGTTTAATCCCTGAATTAAGATTGCATTTAATCAAAAGTGTGACTTTAACCCTGGGTGGCATTTAGACATGTAGGATTAATTTTAGATACTTCAGAATTCTATTTCCTCTTCAAACTTCGAAACAATCAAAATTGTTTGCAAATTTCCTCTCATTGCTTAAATTAATTGTCCTAAAAAAAAAAACAAAAAAAACCCCTGAAATCCAAGTTAGAATATGCAACGTTCTTTGGATATAACCTTGCTGTTCACCAAGGAATCTAATGAATTCACATGACCAGCTTTTCGTTTTAATAACCCCAATCCATGTGCTGGGTGTTTCTGTGCACATGTGTGCATGCACACACACACACACACACCTTAAAAAAATTTTTTAACAGAAATTGAATTCTTTTTTACCCATTGGAAAACATTTTGGCATGACTAGGAATAGGAAACTTCCCCCGCCTCCCTGCCCCCGCCAGAGGACAAATTCAGCTTGTCCCAAGAAACGAATGTGTTACCTTTGAGACAAATAGGGAATCAGTATCTTGCCATCAAGGGATTTTAAGAATGTTTAGGGAGTGACACATCAATGGGAAAATTAACCTGAAATCTGCCAGAATTAGCTTTCCTAGAAAGACAAGGTAAAGCAAAGATAAAACATTGTCAACAAAAGTCCAGAAGAAACCGTTACTAATGGGTATTATTACTAGTGGCCAGGATGGGCAAAGCCTTAATTTTAAATGCTTAAAAATAACCTTTCCTTAAAGGACTATGTCCTGACGTTTTTTTTTTTCTCTTCTTATCAGTTTTTCACCTTTTCTTATCTTTGAGTTAGTTTCCAGTCATTTCCTTGATCTTCATATTTTTCCCCCCATGATGGCTCTTAAAATGGCACTTGGTCTGCTGTGTGCTTTGATTGTGGACTAGTCCTTGATGGTTAAAATGTTGGCGATATAATTTGTCACTGGGAGAATGTATCATTAGCACTGTGGGATCCATCGACTTTATTTAGCCTTTGGTCCTCTTAGGTTCTGAATTGACTTCTGGTGTCTGCCATAATGTTCCAGGTTCTCGACCCGGGTCAACAATTCCTTAATTCTTCTGTGTTGACCCACATTAATTGTAGATGCTGATTTTGTTTCTAAGATTTAGACTGGCGAGGTGGGGAAAAGGATCCCATCTCTGAAGATCTATAGGTTCCAAGTTTTATGCTCCTACCCTTCCCTAATGCTTGAATGCTTTGTACCTGGGACCTTTCTATCCTAGAAATCATTTAACTGTTTCTCTGGTGTTTAGATTACATTGAATGTGTGGTCTTTGACATACAGTCGAAAGGTCAGAATCTGCATCAGTGCACCTTACTGGACAAGTTTATAGTGACTAGCATCACAAGGGTACTGCCCCTAGATACAGGCAAGAGGGCCCCCTGCTGAGGGCCTTGTTTAGCCTTTCTTCAGCTGCGTTTGTTCCCATTAGCTGAGAAACTGGTGGGGCCTTGGGGACACCTTGAATGTGTGTTTTCTTCTAGATCATATTTTTGCCACTGAGGAGCCCAGAACTAGTTGACCAGATGTCTGGGAATCTGCTTCCGTGACTTGTGAGAGTCTTTTTCTTTGTCCATTGGAGGGCATAATGTAGTACTGGTATACCCACCGCTAGCCCCTGAGGGATTACCATAGGCATCTGTGGCCTATGGACGAACTGTAGACAAAAATACAGACATCTGGTCATTCTAGGGATTTTTGTATTAATGATTCACGTTGCCTGTAGTATTTTCTTCTGAGACATTCATATGGCTGTGTCCTTACTATTCAGAAATCTGTTAAAGAGGCCTTTCTTGACCACCTTACCTAGAATAGCCCCCTCCATCGAAATCTCCATTACCTTATGTTATTTATTTTTTGCACAATGAAAGAATGTTATATAATCTTTTATTTATTTACATGTGTATGGTCCATCTTTAATCAGAATGGAAACTGCCTTATTTATTTTTTGCACCATGAAAGAATGTTATATAATCTTTTATTTATTTACATGTTTATGGTCCATCTTCAATCAGAATGGAAACTGCCTGAAGGTGAGGTGGGAAATTGGTTATTTGGTTCACTGCCGTTCTGCAGCATCTAGAACAGCGCCTACCTCATGGTAGATACTTTATATAATATTTTTAGACTGGATAGACAAATGAACAATAGGCCCTTGAGCGCGGGGAGGAAATTTTACTGCTTTAATTGGATGTAACTATTAGTATTTCCTGTTCACACATCGTCTTCTCCGAAGTGAGGAGAAATAAAAACGGGGAGCAAGTTAGGAAATTAAACATTTAGAAGTTAGAATAGTGGAGTAGTTTAAGAGGAGAAATAGGACTTTAATTCTCTGAAAGTAAGTAATGCAGTTGGACTGATAATACCATGAATTTTTCACCAAACAAAAGAGCGTGAGATCAAATCAGTGACACACTTCTAAGAGTTTGGCTTGCTCCAACAGAACCAACTAATTATAAAATGTTTCAGCAGTTAAAGTTGTTCACTTTGGCCTGTTGTCTTCGATTACACCGTTCTGAATGCACATAAGGTATTTCTTTCACAATTTCCTTATCAGTGACCTCCCAGAAGCGGCATGAGTCCTTCTGTTCATGACTAGATGATTCTTTACTAGAAGCCTCTGATGCTTTGCCGTCATTAAAGAGGATTCCAAGTGCCTGTCGCAACCACATCAGGTGAAGTCTTCCATCAGATAAACAGAATGCTTATTTTGTTCACCAGTAGCTATCTGAAATAAGCAGACTTTTTTTTCTTTTTAAAGCGTGACTCCAAAAACAATGTCAGTATTGAGTAACTCACTAATGACTGGTTTAGTTACTAACTGGAGTAAAGTTTAAAGACCGGAATACCCTCAGCTGAACACATACTTTTATGAGATTCTTTGATTTACTCACTGATTAACTCTTTTCTGCATTGGATTTCTAGAAAAGTTTTGGGGTATGTTGGCTTTGGTTTTTAGGGCCTGGGAGTGGCTTGTCAGCACTAGATTGTCTTCATCAACCCTTCTTTTCCACAATGAACAGGTACGTAGCCATGATGCACTCAAGTGACATTTTGTGTGTATATGTATATATATTTATATATATATTTAAATATATATATATATTTAAATTTCAAAGCTCTGCACTCTTTTGTTTTCAGTGTCAGAGGAGAGAAAGGAGGGGAGATTTCTTTACAGGCTCCCCCCCCCACACACTATTTTGTTGATGGTACCCAAGAAAGGATACAAAATGCGGAATCCCACATATTTTCTGTCCTGGCAACTGCTTCCTCAGATCATGAAAGGAATAATAGAATTTACTACACTTCTTTCTAAATATTAATCCTGCTTCTTCACGGGATGACTTAAGATCATTTATCAACTAGAGCACCTATTCCCCTCTATGGCATGTAGTGCAAACATTTTATTCCCAGTCAAATCAGAGAAGAGAATATATAGATAAAATTTCAAAGCTAGAAGGAGATGAGAGGGTATATTTTGTCTGTCTTCTCTCATTTTTCACATAAAAGTGTCCATGAAGATTTTGCAAGGTCACACAGGTGCATGGTGGCAAATCTAACATTATTAACTGAATTCTCCACATTCTACTAAATCACTTCTATTTGTTATTTATCCACCTTTTCCCAATACTTTCCATGTTAAAACATAATGGAAAGCCACCTAAGATGCCTTTTGTGTACTGTTTTCTCATTTCCTAAAAAAATATGTGTTGTGAATTTATGCGGCCAGTCACATTTGAAATCATTGGATTATGTGATAGTAATCAATCAATGGAACCTCCTAAATTAAAAGAAATGTTAAAATGTTGGTATAGGTGCATGTTCCTGTAGCACAAAGGTAACAAAGTATTGAAGGACACTCAGTAAAGGTCTCCCCCAACGCCTGTATCCTAGGCATTTATATCTCAGGAAGCAACCAGTGTTAGCAAAGGGTTTTGCCTGTAATCGCTTCAGACAAAGGCAAAAATCGTAGTACTCTTTATACACTGTTCTTTCTCCTTTCTTTCTCTCTTTCTGTTTCTTTCTTTCATCTTTCTATCTCTCTCTCTATCTGTCTGACTTTCTGTCTGTCTGACTTTCTGTCTGTCTGACTTTCTGTCTGTCTGACTTTCTGTCTGTCTTTGTGTCTTTCTACCTATCTTTCTATCTTTCCTTCTCTCTCTCTTTTTCTTTGTCTCTTTCTCTCTTTCATTTCACTTTAAGTTGTGTCATGGAGATCGTTCTCTGTTAGTACATAATGTAATCCGTTACATTCTCTTTTATGATTGCATGGTACTCCATTGTTTATTAATCTCTCTCAGTATCCATTCAGGTTGTTTATAGTTTGCAGTTATTATTCACAGTGCTTTGGTATATACCCTTGCATCTTTACATGTGTAAATAAAGATGTAGGACAAATCCCTAAAAGTAGAATTAACTTCTTGTTGAATTCTTGTAGATCTGGTCCAAACACGCTCCATCAAGTTGGACAGGTTTATATTCCCATCATCGTGATAGGACATGATTGGTGTATCATGACCTCACTAGGAGGATGTGACCAATTTTTACATATTTATATCTGAAAGGTGAAAAAGTGGTATCTTGGTGTCAGTTTCATTTACTTTTGTTTTTATCTGCATGAGGTTAGGCATATTTTTATATGGTTAAAAACTTGGTTTATCTTTTCAGGGATTACTGTACTCCTCTCCTTTACCTGTTTTCCTACTGAATTTTTCTCTTACTGATTGGAGAAACTTCTTGTATATTAGGGAAATAGCCTTTTGTCCGTGGTAGGAGATGAAAACTCCCTGTTTGTCATCTGCCTTGCTTTTGAAGGTTTTTGTTTTTGTTTTTATTTTCTTGTTGTTGTTTGTTGTGCCAAATTTATATTTTACAGTGTTAAATGTATCACCTTTTCTGAATCCCCCTTTTGATACTTAGACAAGCATCTTCTGCTCAAGATTATTTTTTTAAATCTGTATTTCTCAGGATCCTTTTATGGTTGTATTTGTTTACTTTTACGGTTAATATCATTCAATGGAAATTATCCTGATGTAAGATGTCAGAATGATTTCACTTAGGAAGTAATCTGGTTTTCCCCCACGTAATCTAGAATGGCACCCTTACCGACACATGTACCCCAATGTTCATAGCACTCTCAACAATAGCCAAAACATGGAAAGAGCCTAAGTGTCCATCAACGGATGAATGGATCAAGAAGATGTGGTTTATCTATACGATGAAATACTACATGGCAATGAGAAACAATGAAATCTGGCCATGTGTAGCAACATGGATGGACCTTGAGGGTGTTATGCTGAGCGAAATAAGTCAGGCAGAGAAGGACAGATACCATATGTTTGCACGTATAGGAGGATTAGGAGGAAGCTAACCGAGGACCATGGGGGAGAAGGGGAAAAATAGTGGGGGAGAGGGTGGGAGGCAAACCATGAGAGACTCTTGAATGCTGAGAACAAACTGAGGACTGATGGGGGTGGGAGGGAGGGGAAAGTGGGCGATGGGCATGGAGGATGGCACTTGTGGGGATGAGCACTGGCTGTTATATTGAAACCAACTTGACAATAAACTACTTAAGAAAAAAAATGGCACCCTTATCTAATATTCTTAGATATTTGGGGTTGATTTCTTGACTTTCCATTCCATTCCATGGAAATCTGTAGACATTTGCTACCAGTATATATTTTAATCCTCAGTTTTAATATAATTAAGTAATTTTTAAATGTTTATTTTTGCAGGGGAGGGGCAGAGAGAGAGGCAGAAAAAGGATCTAAAACAGGCTCAGCATTTCAGCAGAGCTGATGCAGGGCTCCAACTCACGAACCATGAATCATGTCGTGAGCTGAGGTCAGTCACTTCACTGACAGAGCCACCCAGACGCCCCAATATATTTTAATATCTAGAGGACTGGCTTCCCCCTCTGTGAAACACGTTTTTAAAGTGACACCATAATTTTCTTTTCTTTTCTTTTTTTTAATATTTTTATTTATTTCTAGGAGAGAGAGACAGTATGAGCAGGGGAGGGTCAGAGAGAGAGGGAGATACAGACTCTGAAACAGGCTCCAGGCTCTGAGCTGGCAGTCAGCACAGAGCCCGACGCGGGGCTCGAACCCACGAACCGCGAGATCATGACCTAAGAGAAAGTCGGACGCTTAACCGACTAAGCCACCCAGGCGCCCCAAAAGTGACACCATAATTTTCTTTTAAATTTCAACTTCATTGAACATATACAATTGTAAGGTATTTATTTTAATTTATTTATTTTGGGAGAGAGAGTGAGCATGGGAGGGGCAGAGAGAGAGAGAGTGCATGAGTGGGAGAGAGAGGATCTTAAAGCCGGCTCTGTGGTGTCACCTCAGAGCCTGATGTGCGATTTGAACTCATGAACTGTGAGATCATGACCTGAGCTGAGATCAAGAGTCAGACGCCTAACCAACTGAGCCACCCAGGTGCCTCAACACTGTAAGATATTTGAAGTGTACCTTGTAGTGATCATATATATATGATCATATATAGGTGAAGATGTAGGGATTTTAATATATTTAATATCTAGAGGGCTGATTCCTCCCCATTTTGAGACACATTTTTAAAGTGACCCCATTTTTTAAAAATTTCAGCTTTATTGAGGCATAATCAGCATATAAAATTGGAAGATATTTCAAGCGTACGTTGTGGTTGTATATAAGCGATGAATCATGGGACTCTACCCCCAAGACCAGAGCACGTCATATACAGTGTATGTCAGCTAACTTGACAATAAACTACATATATATTAAAAAAGTACATTGTAGTGATTATACGATCATTTATATGTAAAATGTGAGGATTCCCTCCATCTAGTTAATTAACATATATCACCATATATGTGTATACATATACATATGATATTTGGTAAGAAGATTTAAGTTCTTTCTTAGCAAATTTCAGGTATATGATACAGTGTCCTCAACTACCATGTGATATTCAGTCTTCAGTCACACATAAGATCCTAAGACCCTGTTCATCTTACAGTTGAGTATTTGTACCCTTTTACCAACCTGCCCCTCTTTACCTTACCCGTCAGCCTCTGGCAGCCATTTTTTCCACCGTCTCTATGAGTTTGGCTTTTTTTTTTTTTTTTTTTTTTAAGAGTCCGCATATAAGTGATGCCGTGTGGTATTTATCTTTCTTGTGAGATTAGAATTTGTTTTCCATTAACATTTTTATAATAACTTACGTCATGTACATTCCTATAACTTCTTTTTTATCCTAGTTCAGAAAGTGTTGAATTTTAAACTAAGGAGATCAGAGTCCGTCCAAGATGTTGGGTGGAGGGGTTTCCCAGAATTGTCACCTAACATGCTTTGCCTGACAAGTAAAATCTGATGAAAGAGAACATCCTTAGACAGAGATGCTGAAGTGGGAGATGCCTAGCGTGCACTTGGACCATATAGGGAGAGGAGCTCTGTGGGTAGAGGAAGAAACTGTCCTTAACACCTGGAGCATGCATATGTTGACGTTAATGGAGGATACGCTGATATTTCAAAGGTCCTATGGTTTTTACAGTCTGGATGAAATGTAGTTCCTCTGTACAAGAAATAGAATTTGCAGAAGTTCAACCAGTGAGGGAAAGCACATGGTTTCCCTCGTTTCCTGGGCTGACCATAGTTTATGAAAATGAATTTCCAAGTATCTTTTCTGCGCATTGGGGCTCCTTGGCAAAACATGAAGTCTGTATAATGCATTACCTCTGAGCTGTTTCTTAAAGGGCTCACGGACAGACATATGGATAATGGCTTAAAAATATAAATACAGTCTTTCCAGTCATAGAAATCTTCCGATCCAAGAGGTACTTTCCCCACTTTCCAAAAAATGTAGGGCTATATACCCACACTCCTAGATACCAAGACAAAATACATGGTATCTGACGCTAAAAAAATCTCCACTGTACTTTTCTCAAGCTTTTCAGCCCTGTGATCAGACAGAGTGACTTACAGTCACATCTAGATGCCAACTTACTGTGCCACCTTCCAGCCACCAAGCCCTATAACTAAGCACTTTTGTTTGGTAAAATTACAGAAGAGATGCTATTTGGTACGATATGCTGTTCTATTTTAGTAACTGCAGTTCATCTAGGAAAATGGCTGGCACTTGGTTTCCACGCATACTTCTTCCACACTTGTCTGTCTGTGTTTGTGTGTGCGTTTAGGGGAAGTGCACACTTACGGTGTTGTCGTAGAAACAATGAAACACCCCTGCTCCCGAAGAGACTCGTTCTCATCTTCAGCAGTCTATTTGTGACCACCCTGGGATATGTGACACTTTCTGGTTTATGGACACCTACAGGCGGCAATTCAGAATTTATGAAGGTTCTGGTAGGAAAGGCCACTGCCAACAGAGGATTAGTTTGGACAGAGTTCCGTCTAAACTGATCTGCCGCCGCCTTTCACCCAGCGTGCGAATGTGTACCAGGCTAGTCTCGCTCCGACAGGAGCCGGACAGTAATAATACGGATTGCAGATCTAATTTGCATAATCAAAATGTTCACTCATTAATAGAGTGCGAGATGTCATTCATGGAGATCACTACATTTTTATGAAGTGGAAAATTGTGGAATCCTTGCTAACTCTTTCTTGGGAAAATGTAAGCCCTTCAAAGCCAAAGACTATTTTTACTCATCTTTATATTCCCCGCACAGCGTCTGGTGCAGAAGAGACACTTAATGCTTTTTGAATGAACAAGTGGGTGAATGAGACTCATTCCTTAGAAAGATTGTTTGAAATGAAGAGATTAAAATGTTTCCTGGAAATACAAAAAGTGCACTCACTCCCATGCTTACTGCTCCGCTCCGATTGAGAAAGAAATTGATTTTTTGCCCTCTATTTTTAGAAATCCAGCCGCTTAAAAATTACCCTCTTCAGTAAAAAAAAAAAAAAATGTACAGGCATTTTTAATGCCACATTAGTTTCGATGTGATTTCTGAAGAGCAGTCTCTTGAGTCCAGGAAAAAACAAGATATCTGTTAGTGGCCCCGAGCACTGTTGTCAAGTAGTTTAAAGAAATACACATGACCTCTTCTGTCCGGTGTGCACAGGTATGATGTCGGGGGTGTGGGGGTGGGGGGGAGCTGGTGTAGAATGTTCCAGTGCCAGGGTGTCCCTTAGTCTACATTCATTGAAACAGGAGCAGAAAAACCTTTCCTTTCATAGAATATTATTTTTCATTTATCAGCATTTTTTCTGGACTCATAATTGTGCCTGAATTACCTGTCTGAGAAGGTGCACGTGTGATGCTTATCTGGGATCCTCCTCATATAAATGGGTTTTGTGTTTATTTAGGAGGCTGCATAATTCTGTTTGCCTCGTTAGTGCTATAACTAGGAATTCGCCATTCATATTCTTCTTCCGTACCAATAGTCTTGTTGAATGTATTTTCTCAGTGTGAGAATCATAGAAATTTATTAGTTTGGCTTTTGGCCTCCATACCTTATTTACAGCCATGCACTTTGAGCTTATGAGTCGGTTCCTTAGAGTCTCTTCTCCTCCAGAGATCTTTAATCAAGTAGGCAAAAGTGGTTTTGAAATCTTTACTGCATGGGTGCAAATGGAATCACAAAGCCTCCCTCCCCTCAATTTTTAATCCCTTTGTGAAGAGTAGGGATAAAGGGCCGCACAGAACATTTTAGAGTATTGTGGCTCAATTAGCTATGGCCAGGAGAGAGCAAACAAAGGAGAATTTAGGAACAAATCGTAGAATGCCACCAGGGCTGATACCACCTTTGAGATGCACCGTTCAAAAGGGAAATTGTGTATTTTTATGTTGCCATAATGATGACCTGTTTTAAATAACACCCCCATGGGGCGTGTGGGTGACTCAGTCGGTTCAGCATCTGACTTGAGCTCAGATTATGATCTCGTGGTTCGTGGGTTCAGGCCCCACGTTGGTCTCCGTGCTGACAGCTCAGAGCCTGGAGCCTGCCTTCGGATTCTGTGTCTCCTGTTTCTGCCCCTCCCCCACTCGCACTCTGTCTCTCTGTCTCTCTCTGGCGCTCCAAAACTAAACATTAAAAAAAAAAATACCCCCATATGTAGTTCTACCATTTAGGTTATCATTCTGCAGTAAACTCAAAAGTTCTCAGTCACTTTGTTGAAGCAAACGTTGTGGCTAAATATTTAAGAGTTTCTCAAGTGTGGTGGGTTTGGATTTGAGCTGGCACGGAGCCTCCCTGGCTCAGGAAATTGAACGATTTCTCCAATTGTGTGCCAGAGACCGGTTTAGGGCTGTGGTTTTCTGATTCCCTGAATATTGCTGTTTCTACTCCGCTATGTTGTAGGGAGCCATGTGTTTAAAAAAAAAAAAAAAAAAAAAATTGTGATCCTAGAGCATTTGATCCCAGGATAATTTTAAAATTTGCTGTGCAACCCCAGAGCATCAAAAACATTTGATGTGTCATGTAAGTCAGGGGTCATAAACTGTGGCCCGTGGGCCAAATCCAGTCTGCCACTGTTTTTCTATGCAAAGTTTACTGGCATGGTCACACCCCTTCATTTCTGTCTGTCTGTGTGCACAAGATCAGAAGAAGTGGTCGCAACAGAGATCGATGGCCTGCAAAGCCCAAGATACTTATTATCTGGACCTTTATAGAAAACGTTTGCTGACCCCAAGTTTAAGGGGAAGATGAAAAAATAAGGAGCTTAAAAAATGAACACTGTCAATTTGCAAAAAAGAATTGTGAGTAAAATACACTTTCTGAAGAAGCCGGAAAGTTAGCATGTTGTCGAGAGGTGGGGATGACCTGTCATTAAAGACCAGGGTGGCTCAGTTGGTTGAGTGTCAGATTTCGGCTCAGGTCATGATCTCATGGTTCATGGGTTTGAGCCCCCGTGGGAATCTGTGCTGGCAGCTCAGAGGCTGGAGCCTCTTTTCGATTCTGTGTCTCCCTCTCTCCCAGCCCCTCCCCTGCTCCTGCTCTGTCTCTCTTTCTCTCTCAAAAATGAATAAGTATTTAAATAAACAAACAAATAAATAAAGGAGAACTAGGTTTTTAGAGAATCTGAGAGCAGGGGCTCTCGTTGGCGGCACGAAGCGTGTGACTTGACCCGAGTTGGCTCAGGATGGGAAACGCTTCAGACTGTCGCCGATGCCGCGCTAACCATGGTGGATCTTGAGCGCTCACCAAATGCCCTTCTTCTTGGCAGGTGGAGTGGATCCAACAGCAAGTGGTAAAAAGACGGACCAAGAGGGATTATGACTTCAGCCGTGCGCAGCCTACTTACTTCAACGATCCCAAGTGGCCGAGCATGTGGTATATGGTGAGGAAGCCTGGCCCGGGGCCGTGTGGTACGGGGGACTTCTGTGGGGTCTGGGGATACACGGAGGCAGTGGCCAGGGATGCTTTTGCCGTCTCAGGAGACCCACCACATGAGTTTTCTTGACAGCTTGTGATGTTTTCTGGATCTTTGTTGGAACTTAGCTCTTTGGTTCTAAGGCAAAAAAAGAAGGGAGTTTGCATTCGCAGGATTTCGGCTTGAGAGCTTACTCTGTGTAGCTTTCTGAATCTGGGCCAGGGGATAGAAAACTACACTGAGGAGCAGACAGACCCCCTCAGACCCATCAGGGATCGTGTTTGTCTCTGATACGTGTTTCCTCCACCTTGAAACCAGTCTGGGTAATGGATAATGGCTCTTGGAAATCCTTGAAATGACCCCGCTGGTAAGTGACAGATTCCTGGCTTAAGTCCTCTGATATGTGCTTGCTCACTTTAGGTAATAGTTTTTAAATGCGAGGGAAAATCATTTTTTAAACTAGGGGAAACACTGGCTGGAAAGTATGTGATTTGTAGCTAGTTCAGTGGTTCAGAGAGGGAAATTTACGTGAGTGTTGAGAAGAGCCGTGCACCTGTTCACTTGACATTGCCTCCTTTGGAAATATATTTATTTCTCAATGGGGCGCCTGGGTGGCTCAGTCAGTTAAGTACCCGACTCTTTGATTTTGGCTCAGGTCAAGATCTCACAGTTCATGGGTTGGAGTCCCGCATTGGGCTCTGCACTGACAGCACGGAGCCTGCTTGGGGGTCTCTCTCTCCCACACTCTGCCCCTCCCCTGCTCACACGCATGCACGCTCCCGTGCTCTCTTTCTCTCAAAATAAATAAATTAACTGTAAAAAAAAAAAAATATCTGTTTCCCTAGTCTTAGGGTTTTAGGTTTGTGATCACTGAGAAATCCGTGACTTAGTCTTACTCGTGAAATCCCCATGTCCCCAATTTGCTCTATAATCTACAAAGAGACCTTTACTTTGCTATTTTTTTGAAAGTCGTCATTGCTGGTTATTACAAGGGTATTTCCTTTAATCTCCTTTATTTTATTTTATTTTTTTTTGCAGTCCTGTCCCTGCTTCTCTGCAAACCCATAGCGTTTTGCGGGCTGTCTCATGCTTTCCTGCCTCCGTGCCTTTCATGCTTTCCATGCAGCTGCTCTTCCTGCCCTTTGCCATGGACTTATGTGGGGACTCACCCCTTCTTCAGGGGCCACGCCTTAGGTGACTGCTCCCAGTCCCCCTTGTCCTCATCTGTCCCCTCTTTCCTTCCTCCGCTCTCCTGGGCCCTCTGTCTCTACAGCGCATGGTACCTTTCCCTTGGCACTGGATTTCGTTGCTGTCAATATTTTAATTGTACTCTTGTTACGCTGGGATAGGGGTGGGGGTCACTTCTACCCCCCGGAAGACCTGGCCTCCTAGCACCTCGCAATGCCAGGAATTTGTGCTTATTTTGAGATGGGCGAAAGTGGCTGGCTTTTCTCCCAATTTCGTTTCTCTCCATCTCACCCAGAAGTGGAGGGTGGCAGAAGTGTTTTGGAACCCCAGAGAGAATTTTACATAGAAACTCTTTCAGGCAGAAAAGAAAAAAAAAAAAAAAAAAAAAAAGGAACCCTAACGCTAAGTTCAAAGGGAGGTTGGACTCGAAACAGCATTTGAGGGGCACCTGGTAGCTCAGTCGGTTAAGTGTCCAACTTCGGCTCAGCTCATGATCTCTGGGTTCGAGCCCCGCCTCAGGCTGTGCTGACAGCCAGCTCAGAGCCTGGACCCTGTTTCAGATTCTGTGTCTCCCTCACCTCTCTCTGACCCTGCCCTGCTCACACTGTCTTTCTCTCTCTCTCTCAGAAATAAATAAAACATTAAAAAAAATTAAAAATAAAAAAAGAAACAACATCTGAGTAGAAATCATCTGAAGGGACACAGGGACACTTGACATCTTGTTAGCTCCAGGACCAAGGAAGAGTGAGGCACCTGGGAAGGCATTAGCACCTTGGCCAGCCTGGGGACTCCAAGGCTTCAGTACCTACAGAGCAAGATCTCTTCATCCCCAAGAAGCATTGCTCTTTCTTTGGAAATTCCCTTTTCACATGAGGAGAGGTTGAGGGAAGAGCTTTTGTGTGCGCATTTAAATGTTGGTTGTGTTTGATAATTCAAAGATGTAACACTTTATGGAGCACTTACTGTGTGGCAGGCAATGTGTGAAATACTTTGTAAGGTTGTGTGAACAAATGTGTGTGTGCGCGCGCGCGCGTGTGTGTGTGTGAATATTGGCCCTGTTTTAAGAGCGAGGAATCTTCTGTGGCTCCTGAATTTAGACAGCTTGTCTCAAATCACCCAGCCTGGGGCACCTGGAGGGCTCAGTCAGTTGAGCATCTTACCTTGGCTCGGGTCGTAATCTTGTGGTCCATGGGTTTGAGCCCCACGTCCGGCTCTGTGCTGATAGCTCAGAGCCTGAAACCTGCTTTGGATTCTGTGTCTCCCTCTCTCTCTGCCCCTCCCCTGCTCGTGGTCAGTCTTTGTTTCTCTCGAAAAATAAATAAACATTAAAATCACCCAGCCTGAACGCGGTAGAGCAACGCTGTCAAACCAGGCAGGTTGATAAGAGTCTGCAGGACTGACCCCGTATCCTGACCCTACTCTTCTGCTATTTACAAGCACTAAGATGCTACTCCAGGAACCTCTATCCATAGAGAAATGACTAAAATTCAAGACAGAATGGTGGGTGCCTTGGAAGATGAACGAGTTTCAAAGCTTCCTATTAAATAGTTCCTTTTCCCTTAACAAAAGGGATGGGAAAGAGGTTACGTACCTTTATCTGTCTGGAGTAACATGACAGAATGAGAGCTAGAACTTCAGATCTGCCAGCCTCGGTGCAGACCCCCATTGCTTCACTTTCTGTACCCGTGAGTTACCTCTAACTCTCCTCAACCATAACATAAAAGTATCTGGTTCTTCTGTATGAGTTAGCTATTGCTGCATAACAAATCACAGAACTTAATTTTTCAAACAGTCAGCTCATGGGTTCTGTGGATCAGGCCTTCAGACAGGCCCCGACAGTGATGACTTTTCTTTCTGTGGTGTCTGGGACTTCAGTTGGATGACTTGGAGTCTTGGCTAGAGCTGGAAGATTCAATTGCAAGTGGCCTCGTTATTGGCCTCTTCCTGTGGTGAGGACTTCTTGAGTGTCGACTCGTGATGGTGCTGGCTTCCCCCAGGGCAGATAATCCAGGAAATCATGTCAGCAGTCGTGATGTCTTTTATCATCTAAACTCTGAAGTCACAGACCATTTCTTCTGGAGTTTTCTGTCGGTCACATGTGCCAGCTCTGGTTTCGCGTGTGAGAGGACTGTATGGTGAGCATGTACATGCTAGGAGGCGAGGATCATTTGGGAAGCTGGTTGCCACAATTAAATGAAGTACTGCATGAGAAGCCTTTAGCGCAATGCCTTTTCTGACCCTAGAAAACCCTTAATAAATCTTTACTGTTATTATTCTCTGACTTTTTAATTGCTGTGAAACAGAAATACATGCTATTTCCTTTTGTCTGTTATTTAAACCGCTGCTAGTCAAGGAAGGGGGAGGGGAATCACATGTTCAGTGCATGCTTTTCAGAGCCTTCTGGTGACACATCGGTGACCCGGTGACCCGGTTGAGGCAAGGTGCTGATTTCCTTCTTCCTCTCTCTGAACCCTGGGCCCTGCTGGAGTGTTTCTGAGGGCTGCTTGGCGAGCCTCCATAGGGTCCTGCCTTTGGCTCGTTAGCCTGGGCCCCGGCCTGTCATTCTATATTTATCACAGGAGAGTGGAGATTAAAGAATGGCGTGAAGTGTGCCTGACTGTCTCTTTTAATTAATTTAGAAGCTTTGCCCGTGTAGCTCCTCCCCTTGGAAACTGGTTGTGAAACCATTATGTCTAGCCTGGAAGCTTGGGCAGTATATCCGGGGAATTCTACATCTACAGGAGCTGGTTACGGAGATGACGGCCGTGTAATTACTCCTCTGTTGTGAAACACTGTGCTCAGGCTTCCAGGAGTGGGGAGGGTGCAATCCTCAAAACAGCACTCCCTTCTTGTTGTGTGGACAGACGTCTCCTGTACCTGCTCTTCGCTGGGCCAAGGCGGCGGGCACTGGGGATTGAGGGAAACATGATTCGCGCTTCCTAAGAAGATCAGTCAAGCAGTACGGGAATGTATAAGCACCAATGAAAGTTTGCCGGACAAAGGGTTCCTTCTAGGAGTTTCTCTGGGAGCGTGTACATACATCTAGCCTCTGCTCTTGGGTTTTAGGCTGTAATTCCCGCTTGCAGGCCTGTTTCTTCCATTGGAAGAAACTGAAAGCCCCTGAGTGGCTTTTAGAAAACCTATCCAAGGGGCGCCTGGGGGGGTTCAGTCGTCTGAGTGTCCAATTTCAGCTCAGGTCAGAATCTCACAGTTCATGAGTTGAAGCCCCGCATGGGGCTCTGTGCTTACAGCTCGGAGCCTGCAGCCTCCTTCAGATTCTGTGTCTCCCTCTCTTTCTGCCCCTCCCCACTTGGGCTCTGTCTTTCTATCTCTCTCTGAAAAATAAGTAAACAAACAATTAAAAAAATAAAAATAAAAACCTATCCAAGCTTGGGGCCCCCATTAGAGATTCTTTATGTTTTGAGGAGTGTGGCTTGAGTGGGGGGTGGGGAGGATTTTATCAGCACTCACTGGGTGATTCTAATATGCAGTCAGGACTGGACTGAGAAGTGCGCCATCGAGGTGGGAATCCTGTGTCACTCATTGCCTGAGTCCAGTAGGTAATAAATGCTCAATAAACGCTAATCAAATGAACAGTTGAGTAATCTGAAACAAAAGCAAGTCTTTGACAATCTCCATGGTAGGGAAAATAATTGCTCATGTTTGAGTGCTTACTATATGGGAAGCACGCTGCTGAACTTTCACATGTATTATTTTCATGCCAGTTTCCCTGTGACTTAGGACCTATTATTATCTTCATTTTACAGACGAGGAACTTAAAGAATAGATGGATTAAGGAACTTGTCCAAAGTCTCACTGTGTATCAGGGTCAAGCCCTGGGATTTAAACCCAGTCGCTCTGAGCCCAGAGGCTGGACTTCCAACCTTGATGCCCATGGTTCTCAAACTAGCTGGTGTCAGAATCACGCTGTAGAATTCCTGTCTACACCTCCCGCAGCCCCCAGCCAAGATCTGGGAATTTGCATTGATTTCTAATAGGATCCCAATCTGTGCTGATGTTAGGGTCCCAGGACCCTTCTGAGACCTCTTTGCTTTCCCCTCTCGCAAACGAGAGGTTTATATGAATACAGCCAGCTTCCATTTTCCCACGATCGGCTGGGGTAAGAAGGGATTTTGAAACTTAGGGGACATTTTAAACCACGCGTGATCCATTTAACTTGTTTTTCTTGATCTTCTACCTTTTGGTTACCACATTTTCTATTTGGGAAGCTGGCAGCTTTAATACAAAAGATATTTTTACTTTACTTACACTGATTGAAAATAGGCTTGGCTCGTATATTCTGTCAAGATGCTCCACAAACCGAGGTTATCTGACAGGAACGGTCACAAAGATTTGGCCAAGTTTATGGGAATTCCGTATGCTAGAAATGGTTTTCATGTACCCATCTGGTATAATGGATACACTGACCCTACTAAAGAAAATTCAGCCTGAGTCTAGAGACAGAGAAGCTGAGTAAGGTGCCTCTCAAGGGTCTGGAAAGGCCAATCGAACAAATTCAGGGGGTTAAATATTTTTTACGTTATTGTAAAATATTTCAGGTATAGAGATACTTTTAAGAATACCACAAACACCTGTCCACCCGCCCCCAGATGAAGGAATAGTACAGGATACAGTTGAAGCCCCTTGTGGGCTGTGTCCTTACAGCATCCTCCCTCCCTACAGAGTTAACACAGATGCTGAATTCGAAATGCAGGGGGGAGGCTCCTTTGTTGATAGATACCTCTCTTTGTGGGAGGGGTCTTCAGTGTGCAGGAGCTTAACGATTTTTGAAATCATCATAAAACACACATCCGTGGATGGAATTTGACACTTGGGCTATTGACGAACAGTCCCAAGAAGACCACGTGGAAATGAAAGTTGGGTGAAAACCTAAGTTTGATAGAAAAGGTTTCATTCCTTTTATTCCTTTAGTCATGTAAATCTTTTTTTTTTTTAAAAGAAATTGATGTAGCATTGTATAATATCTCTTATCTGACTGTTAAGAACTAAAAATATACTTTGAAAGAAAAAAGTACTAGTAATGATTTCGGACAAGCCCGTAGTTAATAACTTAATTTTTTTCCCCTCTTGCTGTAGAGAAGGCAAGCACAGTTGAAAAGAGAAAAGTAAAGAGGGCTTATGAAATCCTGCTATTTGATTGTCAGACGCTAGTAGTTCGTATGACTGATACTCCGAATTTGTCATCGTAGTTAGTACAGTGGAAATTTCTGTGATGCATATAGGGTGGCCTATTTAATATGCATTTTTCAGGCCAGGCTCTCATAAATGGGCTCACTTTTTTTGATGTACTACCTCAAGATTTCATGAAAGCTCTCTGGGTGGCTTTTCTGAGGGGAAAAAATTATATTTGTCGATCAGCAGAGGGAAAATTAGCTGAGTTCAACTCTGCATGCGGGGTGTATCTGCCAAAAACGATGAACTAGCTAGGATAGTAATTGTGAAAAATGATTTGAAGCCACATGGTCCTTTCTCAGCCAACTGGATGGTGGTCAGTACTCCCAGAATTTGAGACATTGCTGTTTCTGTGGTTGGCACACATTTTCCCAATGATTTATACTGTCATTTGACTCTAATAAAATCTGGTGGAGTTTGTGGCATGATTGTCCTGGCAGCTTGGAAACCATCCTTTTAAAACACCCCATTTAGCTGGTTTAATTGAAAATGCAACATGGTGCAAATCTGCAAGCATGTGGCACATCTTGAAGCAAACAGGAGGTCTTCTGGGGAAGGGCAGACTCCGGCCAAGCAACAAATGATGGCTTGGAAGGAACGAGGAGGGCCTTAGACATGATTTTGGTGTTCTAGTATTGACTTTGAACTACCTCTGTGTCCCGTAGAAAGGTGTTTTAGATCAACCGTAGCCCATGTGAAAAAATGAGAAATCTGGACTAGATACATTTTCGTAAGTTCATTCCTGCGTAACGCCCTCTAGCTCCAGATGGCAAATTCAACTGGATACTGGGGCAGAGGAGACCACACACCACTGATGGGCCTGTGTCTTAGTCTCCAGCTCAGCCCTATCCCGCGAGCTCCCCACCGTTAACGTACCATGCTTTTGTTTCATTACTGCTTCAGATTCACTATGTCTCCTGTGTTGGGGGTCCCCAAGACCACCCCAGGTTTGGTGATTCATGAGAAAGACTCACATGATTCAGCATATAGTCACACTCGGGGCTATAATTGATTGCAGTGAAAGGATACAACACAGAATCAGCAAAAAGAAATGCCACATGGAGCAAAGTCCAAAGGAAATGAAGCTTAAACATCCAAGAGACTTATGTCCGTGGAGTCATACAGAAAGCACTTAATACCTCCAGCAGTGACTCGTGACAACATGTGTGAGACGTTGCCTACCAAGGAAACTCATTAGGGACTCGGTGCTCTGGGGTTTTATTGGGGATGGTTGTATAGATACCCAGTGCCTACCGTGTACCCAAATTCCCTACTCTCGGAAGATATTTAGCATAGACTGGATTGTTCGCGTAGCGCTTAGGCACAGTGCACCATTTTGATGAAGGAATGGTAGGACTTTGCCCAACTCCAAGTTTGCAGATGTCAGCCAAGGGTATTTATGGGGGCTAAACACAAACATGGCTGGGTTGGAGTAATGGCTCCAGCTTTATTAAAATGTTGTGTTCTCGAAACAAGTTAACGCTGAGGAAAAATATAAGTGGTTCCTCCCCCCCCAAAAAAAAAATAAAAGCAAACTAAATCCCAAGTATTGTCCATATTTGTTTTACAGACTGGAAAAGCCAGCTGAGTCAGCTTGTTAGGCATTTGGTCGTTCATTCATTCATTCATTCATTCATTCATGTTTAGCAGAGATTTGCTTTTTTCCCAGCACTTAACAGTGTTTCAGACACCAAGGATGTAATAGTAAGGAAGTCGACCCCAGTGCCTTCTTTAATGAAGAGCAAGTAAGCATTTATGGGTAGAAGTTTGAGTGATTTTACTTTGCTTAATCAATTGATGGTATTCTGCTGATGGTGCCATAGCAGAAGCCTATTTGGAACTTACTTATTATCATGATGGTTCTGATGATTTCATAGGATTTCACGGTCCCCCACGATGCTTGTGATGGAAGTCAGTATGTGAGGAATATTAAATTAAGCTATAATTACCTAGTCAAAATGCTCCTAGAAGAGCCCAGTAATTGATGACCCACTTGAAAAAAAATCACTTCAGATATTATTTATTCTTGCTAGGTTCAAATTATTATAATCTTTATGAATTTCTTTGAGCAAGATGGAACTGAATCCATCTGGGTAGTTTATCTTTTCAGCTTTACTTTCAAAGACTAAAAATACGTGGGTCGTCTGGTCCTTTGGGCCCCACTCTAAGGTGGAGGAGGGTCTGTTAACAGAAACAAAGTTGTGTTTGTCCAGATTTTAGTCAAACCTTTTCTTTAATGACTAGCTCATGTTCTCTTAGAGAACAGATAGCACGGACCTCTAAACTCAATCTGTAGCTGTCTCCTTAATGTGTTGAAGACAAGTTCTTTTATCAAACGGTTCCTCTGAAATCCTCCTCATTTACTTTTCACGCTGAGTTAAGGCGAGTTCCAGTGATTAAAGCACACTCCTGGCTCACGTTACCATCTCTCTGCCAGTAAGTAGGATTTCCTCTGTACGCACTCACGAAATGTCGATCGAAAATGAGGAGAGGGTCAGTTGCTGAGGCTTCCGCTGAAATTTTCCAAATTCACGGAACAGAGTTGGCTCACTCTACGAGATGATGATGCCTTCAAATGTCCTGTGTTGAGAATTCAAAGCTACAATTATCTGAGGCATCTGGAATGCTATTTTTCCTTGATTCTGGTTAGCAGTGAACTTGGCTGGAAGTGAGTAGAGTCAAAGAAATCATTTTTAGCATTGCAGTGATGGGAAGAATCAAAACACCCAAGCTGCCTGGGGAAGAGGAAGTCCTAACCGTCTTCAAATAGAACGCACATGCACATCAATGTGATTTTTCCAGTTTCTCAAGTGTAAAAAAATCCTTGGTATACTCGCTCAGCCCAGAGATGGGATTCGAGGCTAGCAGTGGATAATCCGATATGCAAATAATACACGCTGAGAGGCTTTCTGCCCAACAGAGGAAGCCAAATTATGGTGAGAGAAGTAGACTGAAACTAGAAATGCAGAAAGAGGATTTGATTACTTAATTGCATAGGTCAGAATCCAAATTGGGTTATACTGTGAAGACGCTCTTCGTGATGGAAGAGGATTAGGACAAAGTAAAGATTGCATTCGTTTGATTATTCTTTGCTTGACTAAGAAGACAAAAGACTTCTTTCTTTATGCTAAGGCAGAAAAAAAAAGCATGGGTGGTGTCTATTCAAATATTTAGTACAAGATTTACAGAATAGTCTTAAAGACTACTTGGAAGTTTTGGGTTTTTTTTCCTTTGGTCTGTCTTTTTTCATTTCATGTTGAGTCGAATCTGGACCCTTTTAAAAACCTATTGGGATGGGAGTTCTGATTCCTCCAGACTAAATTAGCATGTCTGACATAAAGAAAATTACGCCCAGGTAGCATAGGACTGTGTTCTTTTAATGATCCCTTTGCATGGTTTCCTCAAACCTAGTTAAATTGATGTTTTAAAGCTTGATGTTTGGGTGTGTTACCTAGTGATAGAGAAACCATTTTGAGTTTTCAGTGAACTAAAAGAAATTCACTGGGACTCTCAGCAGCAGTAAGTTAAGCATAGCGGGACTACGTAAATTTGTTTTCAGATCATTCCTGTCCCGCTGAAATGTTTTATTGGCCTGTTCTCATTTTTCTTCCACGCCTGTGCTCTGAATCCCAGGCCCCCTGCTTCACATCCATGCATGCTACACACACAAGCACACGGAAACCGACGCTGTGCATGTTTTTGCAATTAGTACCCTGAATCAGGTGGTCTTTAAGATACGGAAAAAAGAGTTGACAGACCACCACATGGGAATGGGTCTGAAAAATAACTTAATGTAAGCCCTCAGCTCATGTTTAGTACCCACTTTGTATATTTTTACTAATCAGCAGTGTGCTCTCCTCAGCCCTTTCTTGCCGTAATGAACAATTCAGTTCAAAAACGCTTCCTCGTACTTGATCAGAAGCTTATGTCCCTGTCACTTTACGCACTCCTAAATTCCAGGTCTAAACTCCAAGTTGAGGACCACACCTGATCGCTATTTCTCCAGCTTTCGCTGCAAACATTACACACACTTCTTTGGAAATGAAAGCAAAAGCAGAGAGAATAGTGCAATGAACACCACATCTTCCTCTCTGGCTTCAGTAATGATCATCTCAAGGTCAAGCTTCATTCGTTTATTGCCCCCTCTACTTGATTATCTTAAAGCAGTTTACACACTTCACTTTATCCCATCCCTAAATATTACACTATGTATCTCTTTAGGATAAGAACCATTTTTCCCCCACAATAAAATCATAATATAATTATCCCTTGTAAAAAATGAATGATAATGTCTTTATATTTTCAGCTGCCCAGTTTTCAGATTTTCCCTGTTGTCTCCTGATATTTTTTTCTTTGTAATTGTTAGGCCCTTTGGTTACTGGTGAGGGTTTGCAAAATAGTCGTCATCTCTTCCCGTGAATCCTTCTTCATTCATTGTCTGGAATGCTTTAATAAAGAGGGACTTTTCATCAATTATTTGGTACAACGAGATACATAGGCTACCATTCTTGCATTTTATTAGAGGTTACTTTCCTCACATTCACCGAAAGCTATTAGGGAGGTTTTTTTTTTTAAGTTTCATTACAAAATTAGGGGTTTACATAGATTTGATGTGTTTTATTTCATTGGCATTGTTGCTCAAGGTACCCCATCTTTGGTCAGTGAGAGCCCATTCATACTGGCTCCGAGGTCCTTTTGACATGACCCTAATATTCTTTTTTTAATCTTTTGGCGGTATGTCAGGCTGTTCCATATTCTTCTTGGATATTTCTTGTTCCAGACACAGAATCAAGCCATTTCTCCAAAGACCCCTTGTTCCTCGTTTTTGTAAAAGAAAAAAAAAATTGATAGAGACCCCCAGTACAAGTGCTAAGATTCTCACCATTACTGGATTAGTCTTTTGGCCTTTTTAGTTAGCAGAGTTACAAATGTGCATTTTTATGTGTGTTACCATGAGTTTATACAGATGTGTCCAACTTGAAAGCAGTTCTACAGCTTACGTATCCTCCTCAGTCTTATATCTGTATCTTTTCTCATGCGGAGAATTCTGTTCTCAGCGACACCAACCAAAGTCCCCACTGCTTTACGTCAGTTCTTCTATCGTAATTGTTTTTTTTTTTTATTGACATGTTTTAGTTTATTTCATATTTGGCACTGTCATTGGAAGGATAGAAAAATATCACAAAGACCTGCGTTTCTTTAGCTTGTACGGACAATGGATGGAGAGGGGCAAAATTATCTGTTCTAACAACCTGATGCCTGGAAATTAATACTCTATTTTGAAGGGGTGAAATGAACTTCACTAGGTCTATGCGCAATAGCATATAATTATTTCCCCTAATGTGCCTTCTTTAAAAAGAGTATATTAAACTTGCCATTCTTTATTAGTTTGAAAGATAAAGTAAAACAGGACTTAGAAAACATTTCTAATTGTAGAAGTTTGTCCAGGGAAATGAAAGATTAAAGAGATCCGTAGTGATCAGACCTGAATCCGTCTGGACAAGTAAAAGGGAATGTGCAATGAACAAATCATTTAAACTGGTTGTATACACTAATGAGCATTGAATTAATTCTATCCTCTCAGGACTGAGAACTAGGAGCGACTACAGATTGCTCAATAAAGGCATTAATTCAATGTGTAAGAGAAGGGAAAATGAAGAAAAGCAGCAAGGAAAATAATTCCCCCAGAAAAAAGTAAATTGGTAATGATTTTATTCATTCAACATTTATTAAGTCTCTTCTATGTATCAGACATAATTCAGCCTGCTGCACATACAAATATGAAAAGCTTGTGTGCTCCACTCAGTAGCTAGGTCATGGGCACGTTGGGAAATCACTAACTTTCTCCACTACTAGTATAGTACAGGCATGCACACAAATACCGTGGAGCCCTGCAAGTACATTTAAACTTTTTGATATTAAGTTAAAATCTTTTATTTGATTGCCTGGACCTCAAATTTCTAATGTGGAAATTAAGTGATGGTACATGGTACAATTTCTTTTTCAGGCAAATGAATGATTTCCACAGTCGTTAATTAACCAAGGTTACTTCCGATGAAACTCTACTTCTAAGGATTGCTGATAGATAGCTCCAAAGTCAAGTGGTTTGGGACCTACTGGCTTGAACAAACGTAAAATGTTTCTTTACTGCAGGACTTCTCAGCACCTTGAGTATTCTAATCTGCTTTGTGAATTGATAACAGAGGGATAAAACTATAAATAACTAGTTGTTTATTTGCCCAAGGGAAAATAATATATGTATATGTGTATATATGTATTTTTTAATGTAGGCTACTTGCCCAGCACAGAGCCCAACTGCAGGGCTTGAACTCCTCACCCTGAGATCAAGACCTGAGCTGAGATCCAGAGTTGGACACTCAACTGACACCCCAGCCAGATGCCCCAAGAAAATATATCTTTAATGAAATGTTTGAGTTGGGATTGAGTTGTAAGTTATCAGAAAAGTCCGTCCAAACTGGGGGAAGGAAAAGTAAACGAAGAGAGGGAGTTGACTGGCTCATTAACTGTAGCCTGGCACACCTCTGTCGATCCAGGAAGTACAGCAGCTCTCTAGGACCCAGTTCTTCCCCCCCACTCAGCGCAGCTCTGATCTCTCCAACTGTCGGCTTCTGTCTCCGCCAAGCTTTACACTCATAGCTACAAGACAGCCGTCAGTAACTTCTAGTTCAAATTGGATGGCAACAAGAAGAGCCTTTGCTTGGTGGAAATTCTGAGAAAAGTCCTAGGGACTACACGCCTTCTCGTCCATCACTCCTCCTCTCCTTCCGTATTCTGTTCATGTTTTCTGACCAGTGGCCTTGTCTGCCTCCTTGGACATCTTTGGGGCAAAGTGACTTAGAAGGAGCGCGGAGACTGAATAGCAAGAGTAGCAGAAATGTGAGGCTCTGGGAAGGAGGTCTCTCCGCCCTGACAGAAATCTGGGGGCATGGGTGGCCACCCTTGTCAGGCACGTCCCATGGGCAAGTGAAGGCAACTGTTGACGCAAAGCCTTCACCAGACAGCTGTAATGAAGAGACAACTGCCTCCGCGAAGGCCCCGTGACGGAGGGCAGTGGGTGGTCTGGGGGGGCCACTGGCATGGTTTCCTCTGGGCTCCTGGTGCTCCCAGACGCCAGCTGCCTCTCTCTGGATCAACCTGAAGTCTGTCATCGTGGCATGGACTCTTTGCTTTGTGCCCTTTGGGACTTAACTGTTTGATACGTTAAAAAAAAAATCATGAATTGTGTCTGTAGTATTTTCTCCCCACTGGTTCATTTTGATATTTTTGAAAATCCACAGATAAGTCGAAAGACTTGTAGGAATGCGTACATTTCATTCACTTGAGTTTACCAAAAGTTAGTATTTTCTCTCTCTTTACACATGCGCACACACACATACACATTTTTCTGAATTTTGAAAGTTGCAGACATTGTAAAAACATACCCCTTAATATGTCAGGATGCCTCTGCTAAGACTACTTTCCCATATAAGCAAAATGTCATTCTCAATTCTAGGAAAGTGATCTTATCCAGTTTACTATCTTCAGATCTCCCCAGTGGCCACAAAAAATTTTTTTGTGGATCTATTCCTTTTGATCATCATGCAGAATCCTATGTTGCCTTTATTCAATCCATCTCTTTATTTCCCTTAATCTGGAAGATTCCCTCTACCTTCACTGGGCTTGAGGACTGGTCTTTCGTATTGATGGTTTGGATGAGTCTGGGTTGGTGGTTGTGGAATAAATCACACCTGGCATTTGTCTGATGGCTTTTTTTTCAGGACTGTAGGAAGGATTAAACATTTTTGGTACGAAAACAACCCAGGTGAGATGATACCTTTTTTGGTGCTTCATGTCATAAGGTTAGAGTCCTGTTTTTGGTGTTAAATTTATTTACTCAGTTGGTTTAGATGTCTGCTAGGTTCCTCCACTGTAAAGGTGTATTTTTTCTTTTTAATTCATCAAATTTGAGAGGGAAGATTTTGAGACTTGAGAAGATTCCATTGCTTGTCAACCTCCCCCCAAGATTTTAGCATCTGTTGAGGATTCCTCCCTAAGTTGATCATTAGATCAGGGGTTTCAAGGTGAGGCTTTTCTAATTCTCTAATCCCTTCACTACTCTTCCTTTTTAATATTCTTATGAGCTCATGGATTCTTTTTAAATGTAGAGATTCATTGCTGGAATTATTTCTGTTAGGTTCTTGTCCTGAGTTTGGTGAGTGGGTGACTTTCAAGTTTGACTCCTGTATCCTTTTGAGAAGTCCTCAGTCTGTTTCTTCAGTGCCCCCTATTTTATGGTCCGACAAAATGTTCACATTGTATGTTCTCTACCTCAGACCTAGAAATAGTCATTTCTCCACGTAGATGATTTCTCTGGTTGAGGAATCATATATTTTTTTAAGTTCATTTATTTATTTATGGGGGGGAGGAGGGAGAGAAAGCGAGCATGGCAGGGGGAGAAGTAGAGAGAGAGAATCCCAAGCAGACTCCACACTGTCAGCTGTCTCTCGAGAGCCCAACACAGGGCTCAGACTCACGAACTGTGAGATCATGATCTGAGCCAAAATGAAGAGTCGGATGTTCAACAGACAAAGCCACCCAGGTGCCCCAGGGAATGCTATTTTAAAGTCAAGGTTTAGTACTAAGAGTGTCCTAGGCTGTTTTTCTCCCCTCCCCTCCCCTTCCTCTGTTCTGTTCACTGAAATAGCTTTTCCTCAGTAAAGATGGGAGGCCATTGCCCATTTTGAATTTTTTTTTTGTAATTTTTTAAAATTTACTTTTGAGAAACAGAGTGAGCACAGGAGGGGGAGGAGC
The DNA here is from genome assembly GCF_003009895.1 of Hyaena hyaena. Lineage (NCBI taxonomy): Eukaryota > Metazoa > Chordata > Mammalia > Carnivora > Hyaenidae > Hyaena > Hyaena hyaena. The sequence goes on along the minus strand of NW_024081453.1, from coordinate 6,346 downwards.
AGAGAGAGAGAGAGAGAGACAGGGAGATACACAATCTGAACCAGGCTCTAGGCTCTGAGCTGTCAGTACAGAGCCTGATGTGGGTCTCTGACTCATAAACCATGAGATCATGACCTGAGCTAAAGTCAGATGCTTAACTGACTGAGCCACCCAGGCGCCCCAGTGAGGAATGATATTTTAAAGTCAAGGTTTTGGTAGTAAGAGTGTCCTTCATTCTAGGCCCTTTTTTGTGACAGAGCCTAGAGATCTGGATCATGCGTTGGCAGTTGATGGTGTTGCCCCAATTTAATCCACTAGTACAGGTTCTTCCTCTTCTTAACCCATTTCATATTCCTCTCCCCTCCCTCCCACAGTGAAAATCATGGTTTTTTATCAATACTAATAAACTTACTGCTGGATGCACAAAATAGTATTGGAATGACTTTACCGATACCACTTCCAACAACAGACTTCAGTAAAATTCAAGATTTCTTTCTGTTCATTAGAATAACCACCCCCCTGCCGTACTACAATCAGGCTACTTGCTTGAACAAATACTTTTTCCCTCTATGATTATATCATTAATTTGATATCTGGTTAAGTGAATTTGTTTCTGTTTGGTTCAGTTTGGGAGCACTCACCCCCATCCTTGTATATTCATTTTATTAATTTGTTTTCTTTCAGAATATGTAAACATATAGTTCAAAGTAAAATGCATAGGATACTATCCATGAATTTTCTTCTTCCTTTTTTTTATTCACTTAATATACCCTGGAAATCACTCCATATTAGTTCATAGAGATTTCTTCTTCTTCTTTCTTCTTTCTTCTTTCCTCTTCCTTCTTCTTCTTCTCAGCTCTGTTGAAGGAGAGTTACCATAATTTATTTAACTAAACATCGATGAATGCAATTAGGTTGTTTGCAGTATTTTGTTTTTTCCAATAACTCATACTTGATAACCTTGTGCATATATTTCTCAGTGTTGTTGGAGCTTTTTTTTTTCCTTAGAGGAAATACCTAGTTGTGGGATTGTTCAGTCAAAAGGCAGAAGGAAATGTTAAGAGTTTGCCTAACCTTCTCAGTGGGAGGCTGGAATCGTTTATATTCCCCTCAATCTCTCCTCACCTTACTGTGTTGTGAGTTGTGAATTTGGGCTAGTTTGGGAGGTGGGAAGTGGTATTTCTGTGCATGTCATCTGAATCTAGGATTACAATGCCTGCTGTCATAGCATTTTCTTTACCCTTATCCTTTATTCTTGGAATACTCTGTCCTAGAAGTCGGATTCTGCCTTATGAGCCAATTTTAATACATTTTTCTTTTAGCAGAGACTTTTAAGCTCATTGGCATTTATAAAAATGACCAAAAGCCTCAATTCTATCATGCTGTTTTAAATATGTATATATATGCATACCATTTGTATTGTGTTGCTTTCACTGTGCTTCCTTGTGGGGTTTGTTTTTTGCTTTTTAAAAATAATTTGGGAGCACCCAAGTGGCTCAGTTGGTTAAGCCTCTGACTTCGGCTCAGGTCATGATCTCGCAGTTCATGAGTTCGAGGCCGGCATTGGGCTCTACACTGGTGGTGGAGACCCTACTTGGGATTCTCTCTCTGCCCATCCCCACTTGGGTGTGCTCTCACTCTCTCTCTCTCTGTCTCTCTCTCTCTTAATAAATAAACTTAAATAAACTAAAATAATTTCATTTGGCTTTTGGGAAGGTTTCTATTTTTATTTTAGTGATTATTACAAAGAGCATTTATAGGGGTGCCTGGGTGGCTCAGTCACTTGAGCATCCAACTTCGGCTCAGGTCATGATCTCACGGTTTATGGGTTCGAGCCCCGCATCGGGCTCTGTGCTGACAGCCAGCTCAGAGCCTGGAGCCTGTTTCAGATTCTGTGTCTCCCTCTCTCTCTGACCCTCCCCTACTCACGCTGCTTCTCTCTCTCTTAGAAACAAATAAATAAATAAAACCTTAAAAAAATTTTTTTTAAAATAACATTTATAGTCTCTCAGTTCTTTTTTCCTCTCTTAGGCTTCTATATTTGGTTTGTCAGCTTTAAATATTCTTCAACTCTTACCTGTCCAACTAACTAATCATTAGTTTATCCTGTCTTACCATTTCTAATTTTTTAATCATCTATTTTAAGTTCATTTTTCCTGCTTTGTCAGAACACGTAACATGTGCTTACTTTTCTTCCATCCTTTTCCTACATTTGCTCTTAATCTCAGATTACAGTTATAGCTGATGTTCATTGTGAGTTCTTCTACGAGTCAGATGGTGGTTGGATGCAGCACCTCTCCTACACCACCTACAAAGGGTTTATTAGTGTAATATTCCCTGAGTTCTTAATTGTATAAAATAGTTTCTGTAGCCTTGATACTTGAAGGACACCTTGATTGATGATTTTCTTCTTCTTTTTTTTTTTATCTTGCTAGTGACTCTTCTCTCTCTCTCTCAAGTCTAGAGGCACAGAAGATTTTTTTTCTTTTAGAGAACTGTTAATAATTAGTTACAGTTATAAGTATATTGGCTCTTCTTTGCCGATTAGTCTTAGTTACTTGGCTTTGGATCCCTTTAACCTCTACGTTGTTTTTTTGTTATTTTTCTATATGTATGACTTTCCTCAATGCTCCTGGTTATAGCTTCAGTTGAATGAATTCTCTGCTAGAGACGTTGTAATTTAATTATTATTTTTTTACTAACAGTTTTTTTAAGTTTATTTTCTTTTGAGAGAGAGAGAGAGATGGAGGGAGCAGAGGAAGGGCAGAGCGAGAGGCAGGGAGAGAATTCCATGTAGGCTCTGCTCTGCACTGTCAGCGCGTGATCAGAGATTGTGACCTGAGCCGAAATCAAGGGTCAGAGGCCTAACCGACTGAGCCTCCTAGGTGCTCCTAATTACTATTTTTAATAGAGTCTTATCTTTGATTTATTTCCAGGGTTTTAGTCAACACTGGTTTCACATCTTTCTGGGGTTTTTTTTCTGTCCATATATGTTATTAAATTTTTAATTTGAGCCCTTTTCTCATTTCTGCAGGCTCTACTTCAGTGTCTTGCATTGGAGCTCAGGTGTTAGTTTTGTTCTGTTGCAGATTTTTGAGCATGATTTCTAGAAGCTGGAGTATTTTGATTCACCTTTTATCTTGTTCTTGTAGAAATGTTAACATGGATAAGTGTCTACTGGTTTCCATTCATTTTTGAAATGTTTTATTTTCTTAGACCATTAGGAGCAGTTGTGTGTAAACAGAGGTGGGAGCTTGGATGAATTGTTAGGTTCCACATTCAAGTTTTTGGTACAGTACAGTTTACTCACTTTCATCACTATGTTTGGAGGGAGTTGGTCTTCTGATTTGGTGACCTTCCTTCCCTCCCTCCCGCCCTCCTTTCCTTCCTTCCTGCTTCTCTTTTTTTCTCTTTTTTCTTATCTCTTTCTCCAACAAGTCTTCAAAGAGTGCCCCTTCCAAGTTGCCCCCTGCCTCCCAGAAGATGTCTTCCAAGAGCGCCAGCTCTGGTCCTTTGCACATGGAACCCTACGCAGGTTTCAGATCTGCTCTTAGTATTTCTCTACTGAAAACAGAACTTTCTCTTTATGTGGTAATTACATCCAGGTTCTACTGCCATTGGGATTCTGTTCCCTGTCTTTACTGGTCCACTTGGTCCCGAGCTGTCTATCTGCCCTGGAGTTGGTCTACAAAGCCAGTTCTTCTAGATTTGACTGTCCTTCTACTTCTGCATAACTGGTTACTGTATTCTTTTTCTCTCAGTTATGATGTAGATTTGTATTCTCAAATACAAATCTCTCCTGTTTGACCTCTGTCCTTCAGAGACATGAAGAGATTACAATCTAGGTGGTTTTCATTACCCTATTGAAACCAGGAGTAGGGGTGCCTGGGTGGCTCAGTCGGTTAAGTGTCCGACTTCGGCTTAGGTCATGATCTCATGGATCGTGGATTTGAGCCCCGCGTTGGGCTCTGTGCTAACAGCTAGCTCAGAGCCTGGAGACTGTCTTCGGATTTTGTGACTCCCTCTCTCTCTGACCCTCCCCTGCTCATGCTGTGTCTATCTCTCTCTCAAAAATAAATCATTAAAAGAAAAAAAAAAAGAAACCAGGAGTAGATTCTCCAGAGCCTATCCAGGATGTGAAGAAAATAGAACATGGCATCTTTCCTTCTCTTTGCATCCCTACTATAGAAATTTTATTTCTTCTCCAGGAAACGCAGATGCAATTGGTTGAACAAGGAGACATCACAATCAATAATAGACAAATTATTATCATTCCACAGAGTTACCTTCGATTAGCCTTGTGGTACTGAAGGTTGCCAGATTTAGCAGATAAAAATACAGAAAGCCTAGTTAAATTTGATAAATAATAATTCCAATAGATAATCAGCACTGTTTTAGTATATGTATGTCAAGTAGGAATGGGTCAAAAGTTGGGTCTGATACTGAGGGGCATCTTTCTCTTGTGAAGAAAAGCTTTTTGTGACTTCTTCCTTCCTTCTGAAATTGGATACTGGGGGAGGGATATGGTACATGATGCTGCAACCAGGAGGCACTTGCAGGGGACAGAGGTCAGCTATGTTCAGTGGCTGAGCAGTCACCAAGAGCCTGGTCCCTTAATGATATATATCCTTAAGGTACTACACCAAAACTCGGAATCTTCTAGTTCCTGATTTCTTGAGGAATGATTAAATAACTTTCTGTGATTCACGAGGCTTTCTTTTCCTTGTAGCTGAAAACATTCCAAGCTAATACAAACTTATTGTCGCTAGGAAGTGACTTCAGGAATTTCACAGATTCAACATATCTTTTTACAGGAAGGTTTATTGTTTTGTTTGTTCGAGTTACAGGCTTTTGGGAACAGCAACCTGTCCCTTCCTTGTTTACCTTGCCTTTTCTTCCCTCCTCCTATGGGTTTTCCATCATGTCACTTGAGCAGCTGTTTGAATCTCTTCAGTTCGAACTGAACATCTTGCCCCACTTTCTCAGGCTGGCAATCTCTTCCCTACATCAAAAGTGGAAACAGACCACTGTTAGACGTTGGGACGCTTTGGACCACGATTGATTGTGAAGTATTTGTATTAATTCCCTATGAAGAGCCTAGTTGGATATAGGTAGAAACTACTATAGATGCTTGGAAAACGATGTTCTAAGATACGGAGTGTGGCCCTGGTGAGTCTGTTCATGGAAAGAGCAAGCACTAGTGTTGAATATAACTGAGTAATCATTTCTTTCATTAATAAATGGCAGGATAGAGTGACCTGTGTTACCGGGGCAGCGTTCCAGTTTACCTTGAATATGACTTTATAAGAGTTCCTATAGAGAAGTTTCAATGCCTGTTTCTTAAAAATTAAGATGTACTACTGTGTTTATATAGCACATTCCTGGAATTACTCTTTTTCTCCAACCAAAGAAATTCCATAGGATGCTATTAAAGCAGGTTGCTCTGCTAGGTTCTTAAAAAGGATTCGACATTTTTTATTAGTAAGAGAAACATTTGCAATTACACTTACTTGCTAGCAGAGGATAAAAATGACCTTGTTTTCTTGCTCATTATATTGCAGGGTCTAGAGAGAATCTCACCAGGTCGAAGAAGCAATCCTTTCTGTGGGTTCCTTTATAGAATAGCTAATCAAATGTATTATGGATGCTTCTCTGAAGGATCTTCTTGCCACAGTAGGAGAAGCAGTAGATGTCTTCTTGGCCTGTCCAAGCAAAACGTTTTATTGTCCTCTGAGGCAACTTTGTAGATGTTACGCTAGTTGACGTCTTTAAGTGGACATTGAAAGCAAATATGTTGGGTGGATTCACGCGATTAGTTTTTGCTCATTGTAGAAGGAACAGTATTAACGTGGGTTTTGCAGTAGCTATCTGAATTGATTTTGTTGATTGTCAAAGGTGAGCTTGTTTTTGCTTTGCAGTAAAAATAGATTTATTTTTCTGTGGCTCCGTCATGGGGAATGGGACATGGCACACGCTTTGTTGCTGTGGGTTTGTTGTCTTTGGAAATGTTATCTTTTAAAATTTGTATTTGAAATGTGAAATGGTTTTTGTTTTGCTTTTTTTTTTAAATTTTTTTAATGTTTTATTTATTTATTTATTTATTTATTTTTTACAAATAGTTTATTGTCAAATTAGTTTCCACATAACACGCAGTGCTCATCCCCACAAGTGTCCTCCTCCATGCCCATCTCCCCCTCCCCCCCACATCCATCAGTCCTCAGTTTGTTTCTCAGCATTCAAGAGTCTCTCATGGTTTGCCTCTCTCCCTTTCCCCCACCATTTCCGCCCTTCTTCTCCCCCTTGTTCCTCCGTCAAGTTCCTCCTAATCCTCCTATACGTGCAAACATATGATATTTGTCCTTCTCTG